>NW_015165238.1:860712-868863 GCF_001447785.1 Gekko japonicus | reverse complement strand
CTCTGGCCCTCGCCAGGCCCAGAGTCGCTGCTTCCTTCTCCCCCCCAACTGTCCCCGTAGCTTCTCTGGGCCTCGCCAGGCCCAGAGGTGCCGCTTCCTTCCCCCCCCCAACTGTCCCTGCCGGCCCCCGCCCCACTTCGCCAACACGCCCGGGAAGCCGGACAGATGGGGGAAGCTTTCTTAGGGCCCCCCACGCCGCTTCTCTTGGCCATATTCTGATATGACTGAGAGTGCAGAAAGAGACAATTTATAGGAACCATTGACTACTTTTTGCAAAGTAAGAGGTATTGCTCCAGAGAAAGATCCTTCCTCTGTTGGATTTCTTTCTTCAGAGGAAGATTTTTCACTTAGACAAAGGAAGTCATAAGATCCAAGTTCTTATATCTGGTTACACTTGTATTTAGAAATTTTATGCTAGCATTTAGGAATCTAATCTATTCTGGTCTGTGTTGGACTTGGGCTGCGATCACATGCACAATTAGACCCGACATAGGTGCGAATGCTGGGCAGATTTAAAGGGTGCAATCAGAAAACAACATCTGGGAAGTGCCCCACAACCATCAGCAACCCGTTCTGCTCTGCCACAGAAGCGGAGTTAAAAGACACCGGGGAAAACCCGGTAGTAAATGGGTTGCAACGGGCCACAGACAGACTTTCCTGTGTCTGATTGCTCCAACGGGCTCTCATGGCATTGGGATGGTCTGATCAGGCCATCCCGAATCTGTGCTGTTGTTCCCCCCACTTGCAGTATGCGCATCATCGCAAACTCCACAGGGAGCCCTTGGTGCGGAGGTGCAATTTATAGATCCCTCATTTAAGCGCATGTGGGGAAAAGGCACAAATCTCACCCACACCCACAAAACTCACCCACACCCAACTCACCCACAGTTGCGTCTGATTACACACTGACGGACTGCCCCTACAGCTTCAAAAGGAGGTGTGATCATGCGCAACTGTAGGTCAAATTCCTCCAGAAGAAATAGCCTCGCTTCCCTCCGTTTTTTCTGGCACGTGTGACCACAACCTTGGCCTTTAAAAAAATATTGATGAATTGAGGGATTTATGTAGTACTGGAACATATTTTATGGAATAAATTATACAAGGGGAAAAGCATATGTTGTAAGAGATTGCAATGTGGATTAAATCAAAAGATACATCAAAAGCAAACAAAGCCACATCTGATACTTAGATTAGTACCCAGAATATGTTTCAGTAACTGCTTGCTTGCTCTCATCACAGTATTACACTGGTCATTTAGCCACAATCCACTGGCTACGAGGATGTTTATAGAAATGCTGATGCAGAAAGGTTTATTTAAAGTGCTCCATTTTCACTTTGGCCATTTATTATTCATAACATTAACTTTTCTATCTATTGCAAGCTTTCAGTGTGACAGGATGCTAAATAATAAAATGCGTTAACAGTAGACATTAACTATGCTGGCTAAATGGAATTGCTATGAATTTATAGATAGTGTGCCATTAGTGACGCTTTGTAGCATTTGAGTTACAATGGTAGTCCCATTATTCGTCACACAAGTTGTCTTTTTGACCCTCATGTACCATATTACAGGCCTCCACAGCTTACAATATACCTAACTGAACACAGCATACCACTGATATATTGTGGTGTTTGACAGTCCCTGTTTCTGCAACCCTAGGGAATGTCAACAAAAGACTTAGTGATCTGGTAAACCTAGTGGTTCAGCTCCATTTTGTTTGGTTGGTTGCCTGGTTGTGAAGGCCCATTCCCAGATGACTAGCATACAAAAATGGTGCTGTGAAGACTGAGAAAGAACATAACACATCTAGATACCTGAAATAAACTCTAATAGAGTAAAAGTGCTGTTAATGAGAATTGGGGGTGCCAGTTATGCCAGCTAACTAAGGTTTTACACAATTGCAGTCCAGTGATTTGGGTGTCTCCTGGCTGAGTCGCTTGGATGGCTCTCTTTTGAGTCAATCAGCTAGTGCCTGCCAAAGTCACTCCACTGACTTGCAGCTGAGAAACCACCAGGAGAAGTGATATGCTTTGATTTACCTCTCTTCCATCATTTTTCTTAGTAGAGGCATCAAAGACACACCAAGACAGAATGGTGCAAGTCAAGGTCAACCCATCACTGAGAAAATCTGGGGGTGTCAAAGTGGGATCCCACAATAGCACAGTGCAATTTTAGTCTTGTTTCTTGAGAGAAATATTTTGTGGGGGGAAAAATTGAAACATGTTCATGGTGCTGTCTTCAAATGGGCTTTTCATAATCTCACTGCATAAGTGATTTTGCTATATATTGCATTTTTCATGGTGCAAAACAAATAGACATGTTTAATTTATTTTCTGAATATTGATTGGACTGCTTTCTATTTTATACAAAATACAATTCTTCCATATCAAGATTCATTTCATTTCTCAGCTCTTTTTTTTAAAAAAAAGATTCATGCACAGCATATGCATATAGAGATTCACAAATATATATAACAGATTTACAGTGCAGTCCTATGCATATTTACTCAGAAGTAAGTCCCATTTTATTTAGTAGTTCTTACTCCAAGGTAAGTATTCTTAGGACTATACCACTGGTGATTTTTTAGCCCCCGTATATTCCACTGTAGGAATCTTCTCACTCCTGAAATCATATAAAGCCAGAAAAACTTTATGCCAATGGCTATCTAATGTAATTTTCCCTTCACTAATTTTTGGTTCTGAGTAGCAGCTACATAGCCAACATTTATCACTTCTGCTGCTCTGCTCTGTCCATTTTTACATTTTTAAAGAATCAGCAACTGAATATCATTATATCAATATGATGTTATTACAATCTGGGTAACATGTTCCCTGAATCCCCAGCTTTCTTTTTTTTAAAAAAGTAAGTTGCTAGGCCCTTTTATTGTGTGTAATTTACTTCATTTTATCCTGCCCTTCTTCTAAGGAGCTCAGGGCAGCTTTTATCCTCACAAAAAAACCGTGAGGTAGGCTAAGCTGAAAGCGTATAAATTGTCCAAGGTGAGCTTTGACACCAGTGGAGATTTGAACCCAGTTCTTCCATATGCTAGTCTAGCAGTCTTAACCACTTAACCAGCTGTTGCGACAAGAAGTAAAACTAATACCTTCAGTACATAAAGCATTTGCTATGTGTCTAAGCCATATCCTCTCTTCTAAAAGAGTCCTCTGTGATTCTTTTGATTTTCCTACACAGGGGGAAAAGGCTAGCCAGCAAAATGATTAATACATACCATTATCAAAATATCTGACAGTTGAATTTCTTGAAACACTAGGGTCAAAGTTGGCCATCAAGGGAGCGATGTATTGTGTAGCTGTTAGCATTCGATGCACAACTTCTCCTGTATATATAAAGCCTAGAATAAAGAAACGAAATAGCAAAATCATGTCAGCAACAGCTGAAAAGTTAATACATGCCAGAGTTAATTAGGTGCTGCCTGAGCTTCAAAGAATTCTTGAAGGAAAAATTAATCTCATCACCAGGTTTTAATAATGAATCACAGAACGGTAAAAGAATACAGAAAGAAACATCATAAAGGGCAACAGAAGAATGGCTTCTTGAGATAAACAAATGAAAGGGGCCATGTTGGGGAAATGGTTAAGGGCAATGGGTCTTATCCTGAGATCTTCAGACTGTTTTTACTTGACTGGAGAGAACACAAAGTCTGCAAGGAGTTGGAAAAATCATGATGTGGAAGAAAAATGAAGGGATTTCCTGGTTCACAGTAGTCAGATCGCCATTATTTTTATATTTAATTATGAATCTGGAACCAAAGTACAAATCAAAAAAATGTGTCCCATATACAAAAGGGAGAGTTGTTTTTACAAATCTGGACTAAGGTTCCCAGACAGGGCCTGGCAACTAGTGGGAGCCCTCGCCGGTGACAGAATGATGTCACCAGGGATGCACAGATCTCATTCTTTGTGAACCTGGAAGTAATGTCAGCCTGTTTCCACAGGATGCCAGGGATGCCCGACATTAGGGCAAAACACTATAGCGACATGCTGACATCACTTCTGGGCACATGGGGAGTGATGTCAGCACATCAGAATGCTGCCACCCCCCATTTCTCACCATCCCCCCCCCCGCCAGCCATATAAGCAGCAGTAGGAAATCACCCACTGGCAGTGGGGGATCCCTAACCTAGCAGAATGGCAAACCCAATCTGGGGGAGTCCCCATGCTTGCAACCCCCCTCCGCAATTAAAAAAAGAAAGGATAAAATAAAACAAAAAAGTTTTTAAATGCCAATACTTCACAAAATTACCTCATGTGAGGCCTAGAGAGCCATTTGGGATTTCCTAGGAAATCCAAAATGGCTGCTGCTCAGGTGAATTAGAAGGGAGAGAAGGAAGGGGCAGGTAGGAAAAGAACTGAAGCAAAGCAAAACAAAGAGAATTGGAGGGAAGGACTAGAAGGAAAATGGCAGATGTGGGGGGACTGAGATAGGTCGAAGGGAAGAGAGAAGCAGGGATGGGGAGAAGCTGCAGAAGCTATGAGGGGAGAGGAAGGCTGAGATATCATAGAGGATTGACCAGCCAGGGAGATGAGACTCCCCCCCCCCAGTTTCTTGCTTGTAACATACTAATTCTGTACAATCTGTTTTACTGATTTTCATGCATCTAGCACAGGTTGTCAATTGTTCCAAAATAACACTCACAGAGTCTGGATTTGCCATTATCTGTTTACTGAATTTTAATAGAGAACCCAGACATCACTGTTGTCGATCCATTGCATTCTAGTGTTTTTTGTGGCAGTTCTGTCTTTTTATAGACTTTATTTGGGATTAATTTTTAAATTTTCAAGACCCGGGTGCCGCAAGACGGAGTGAGCTCCCGTCTCTAGTTCCAGCTCCTGCCAACCTAGCAGTTCGAAAGCAAGAAATTGCAAGTAGATAAATAGGTACCACTTTGGTGGGAAGGTAACAGCGTTCCGTGCGCCTTTGTGTTTAGTCATGCCGGCCACATGACCACGGAAATGTCTTTGGACAGCGCTGGCTCTTCGGCTTTGAAACGGAGATGAGCACCGCAACCCTAGAGTCGGATTCGACTGGCTTTCGAGCAAGGGAACCTTTACCTTTACCTAATTTTTAAACAACGTTCAGTTTCAGCACCAGCCTGTCCTGTATAGATGTCAAATGCTGTGCATTTAATTTTTGTCCTTTTTTTCTCCTTCCAGATTGTTTCCTGCATATCTTGTGGTTATCACGTTAATGTTTGGCATTCATTAATCAGTTGGAGGGACGGAATTTATGTACTACCACTTTGTAAACAGCCCAAGTTAATTTATTTGATATTTTTTTCATATTCATACAATTACAATAATACAGAACGGCATTTAAAAATGAACAGTGACTCTGGATGGCAACAAAGTAAAAAGCAATATTTATCCTCCTTTCTCAAAGAACAAAACCTGATAATCAACCTTTCATTCATGAGAACCCAAAACTAATGGCCATGCCAAGAGACAATGTAAATTATTTATTTATTTGTTTGCATCTTGCCTTTCTCCCCAAAAGGACCCAAACCAGCTTACATCGTTCTCCTCTTCTCCATTTTATCCTTACAACAACACTGTCAAGCAGTTTAGTCTGAGAGTGTGTGACTGGCCCAAGGTCACCCAGCAAGCTTTCATGGCAGAGTGGGGATTCCAACCCCGAGTTTCTCAGATTCTAGCCTGACACTTTAACCACTACAACACACTGTAAAGTAATCAATTAATCTAAAGACATAGGAACAAAAAGGGGAAGAGGACTTACTTCTGGGTAGAACTATAGCATTCTGCCCATTGCGACCAATTTGGTTGGGAAATACAGTGCTATATAATATGCCATGGAATCTATAGTATCTTCGGAGATATGGTGGATAGCTTACACTTACTATTTTAATTCTGCTTGCAACTTAATGAGGAAAACAGAATCCACAAAAGTACAGTATGGAGCTACCAACAAAAACATTTGCCCTTTTCTACTTCAGCTTATATAATCACATCCCTGAACTGTATCAAAAGGGACACACAAAATTTCTGTTAAGTGATTTTATGCACTTGCTTTCAAATGTTCGCTATTTTATATAAAGCAACATAGTCATATCTAATAAAGGTTGTGGCCAGCTAACCAGGTAGAAGGACATTTGTAAGTAACATTAATGAAAGCTTACTCAATAAAATTTTGTATTGTGGACTGCCATCTTGACTCAGCAATTCAAAAATCAGAAAAAACACCCCAGAGAGTGAGGAGATGGATAACTACAGACCAGCTAGCATTTATAGGGGTCAAATGGTCATGCTTCAGTACAGCTTGGAATGAAACACAGGATGAGTTCAAAGCATCCACAGATTCAAAGCCTGAATGAATGCCTGTTGAATTGGATATTTTATCATTTACACTAATACCACAAGTTCTAAATGTAAACCAAGAATATTCCAGAATAGGTTTCCAGAGCAATTTAGCAAGTATCACTTAGTCTCTCTCACGGCTGCAATTGCTCTCTGTTGATTCACTGTGGCCCAGGGAGAATGTTCTAAACCTTCACACGGGGGGGCTATTTAGGCTCCGGTCACACGGGCAGGAAACTGCGGGGGGGGAGCGTGGCTGTTTGCCCCGGGGCCAACTAACGCGCGGTTAAGGGATCAGACCTCTCCTGGAGGTTCCGTGGAGGGTCTGTGGGAAGGGAGAGGTGCTGATCACAAGACGATCCTGCGCGCAACAAAGAAGTGCGCGGTGCGGCAAATGGGTGGGTTTTTTTTGTCGTGTACACCATAAATGCGCATGCTCCGTTGGGTGCTTGTGCGCATCCACGGAGACTTGGGAAAAAAGCACCTTGTTTGCAAGGGGACATGGGCGGGCGCCGGATGCCACCGAAAACACGATCAGACGCCCGCCCTTGCCCCGCAGTTTCTGGAAACTAGTACCTCCGAGGTACTAGTTTTTAGCAGCACGGTTTCGGCGGGAAGCCTCGGTTGAGCCACGGAAGCACTACGCTTCCCAGATGTGCCGGTGAGATCGCGCCCGGAAACTCCGCCTGACTTCCGTCTCTCTAGCGTGGCTAATGTTCCATGTGACCGCAGCCTAAGTCTTTCTTTAGTGGGAGAAATCTGGAACTTGTGGAAAGGCTTTAGAGCCTGGGACATAAGCCACCCTTCTAGACAGATGGAATAAATTAATATTATGGAAGGTTATTAAAGAGGATTTTAAAAAGTAGAATATACAATTTTATTTATTTTTAAATGATAAGACCAAGGAAGAAACAACTAAGCAAATTAGAAATGGATTATGGAAGACTTTGCTACTGGTACAAGTCTATTTAGCACAGAACTATTATTTGTCTCTGCAATAAAAAAAGCATAGAATATAATGTGCACACCTAATGATATACAACTGAAATGTTACACATTTTAAGTAATTCTTACCTCAGATGGCCTGGATCAGAGCGCCATATGAGTAGTTCAATATACCCAAAATAATTTTGGAATTCTTTCTGTTTTGGTTGATATAAATGTGATAATGATCTTACAAAGTTTTTTTTAAAAAGTAGCCATGGGGATTTGGACAAGAGCCAAATCACTGGGGGAAAGATTTTTTTTAACTGTTCCCTGTAGGATTCCTGTATGCAGCTACCCCACCCCACCCTGAGCAAACAGCAGCTCAAGGGAGATGTACTGTTTTGGCAAATCTTTAGGAATTGTTTGGTGCATTTACGATGAGGCACCCACCCAGAGCCTCTGGCCTTTTCTCACTCTGCTGGCATCAAAACCAATTTAATGCCTAGAAAGAGGCTGCTGAGAGGGGAGGAGATAAAGTTGCCATCTTCAGGTATGGAAATTCCTGTAGATTTGAGGAGTGGAGCCTGGAGAGGGGGACCTCAGACAGGTTACAGTGCCATAGACTCCACCCTCCAACCCAGCTATTTGCTCCTGGGGAACTATTGTTGCCAATCTTGGCCCAGCAACCATCACACCATTCTCTTCAACCCCCTGCTGTGCAGCAGACTTTCCCCTAGGGTTGCCAATCTCCAGGTGGGACCTGGAGATCTCCCACTGCTACAATTGATCTCCAGATGACAGAGATCAGTTTCCCCTGGAGAAAATGGCTGCTTTGGAGGGTAGACCCTATGACATTATACCTGCTGAGTCCTTCCGCCCCCCCCCCAATGC
>NW_015165238.1:860284-860530 GCF_001447785.1 Gekko japonicus | reverse complement strand
AGTTTGGTCCAGTCACCTACTTTGGCCTTTGGGAGAAAACATATTGGGGCCAATCCTGATAGGGTTGCCAACTCCCGATGGGAAATTCCTGGAGATTTGAGGGATGGAGCCTGAAGAGGGTGAGGTTTGAGGAGGGGTGGGACCTCAGACAGGTACAATGCCATAGACTCCACCCTCCAAACCACTCAGTCCCTCATGGGGAACCATTGTTGCCAATCTCCAGGTGACGGCTGGAGACCACTCAAA
>NW_015165238.1:821631-860206 GCF_001447785.1 Gekko japonicus | reverse complement strand
ACTCCAGGCTGGCAAATTCCTGGGAATTTGAGGGGTGGAGCCGGGAGAGGGTGGGGTTTGGGGAGGGGTGGGACCTCAGACAGGTAGAATGCCATAGACTTGACCCTCCAAACCAGCCATTTCATCCTGGGTAACAATTGTTGCCAATCTCCAGGTGAGGGCTACAGATCACTCAAAATTACAACTACTCTTCAGGGAGCAGAGATCAGTTCCTCTGGAGAAAACAGTGGACTCTGTCATTATACCCTGCTGAGGTCACCACAGCAAAATGACACTGTTTGCCCAAAGCCAGAGCACTCCCCCAGAGCCTCTTTCTAGATCCCGTTGTATTTATTTCCACAACGGGCTTTACTGCTAGTAGAATATAATGTGCACACCTAATGATATACAACTGAAATGTTACACATTTTCAGTATTTCTTACCTCAGATGGCCTGGATCAGAGCGCCATATGAGTAGTTCAATATACCCAAAAGAATTTTGGAATTCTTTCTGTTTTGATTGATATAAATGTGATAGTGATCTTACAAAGTTTTTTTAAAAAAAAGTAGCCATGGGGATTTGGACTCGCCATATGAGTAGTTCAATATACCCAAAATAATTTTGGAATTCTTTCTGTTTTGGTTGATATAAATGTGATAATGATCTTACAAAGTTTTTTTTAAAAAGTAGCCATGGGGATTTGGACAAGAGCCAAATCACTGGGGGAAAGATTTTTTTTAACTGTTCCCTGTAGGATTCCTGTATGCAGCTACCCCACCCCACCCTGAGCAAACAGCAGCTCAAGGGAGATGTACTGAGAAAAGGTTAAAATTCCCTTGCCTAGAGCCTTGGCTTTGCCAGCACTACTCTTTGGGCCTTCCAACACTGCTTGGCAGGCCTCTTAGTAACTGAGCAAAGTTTCAACAACAGTTTATGACATGGCATGGCAAAAGGCACATAGGTAGGGAAAATGTGACAAAATTTTACTGTGTGTGCCTACATCTAAATAGTTCTTTGGATGTCAGCTAACATAGCCATTTACATTTTATTTCCTCCCTCTCCCCTATTTCCTCCTTAAACTAACCATCCCTAACTCAAGTGAGGGTCTTTCCTTTGTTCATTTGTCCTACAGTCAATAGAACCGTCACTACCAGGTAAAGACTCATATTTTCATCATATGCTTCAGGAGTCGCTAACCTTCAAGACTGCTATTCCTCCCACCCTGGCATGTTACCAAATTTTATTTGGTCTAAGAAACAGAGCTTTGGTTATAAAAAGCACCAGAACTGAAGCCATCAGCTAAGCAGCACAAAGAAAAATCCTATGAAATAAAAGCTTTTTTTAAAAAAAAGCAAAAAAAGCCCAGAGCTGATTTGTTTTGTGATGCTTTCCTGGTTTTTCTTGGGGCTGCATGAGCTACTATTCAGCAGCTGGTGAGCTACCAGTAGCTCATGAGCTATCTGTTGGAGACCCCTAAACTAAGGATCAAATAATGTACTGCTGCCTTAAAGACCCACTCTCTTGTTTCTTGGCTAATGCTTTGCTAACAAGTTTGGAAATGGATTGCCTAACATATATCACCTCTGCCCATGATGTGAGGTTCACCTGTGTCACTCAAAATCAATTCAGGTTTTTACCAGCCACTGAATTTGGAGAAAAATGTTCCAAAAAAGATTTTCCCTTTAAAAACATAGAGAGGGTTTGCATCTGCTTAGAGTATAGACTACGGTAGTAGTGGTACGGGCTCTACAGTCTCAAGATTATATTTCAAAAACTGCAAACATACATAGAAAAGCCAGGCTGTCTGTCAAAGGAGAGACTCGTTTTTTTATCCTTCAGACAGTGCAAGGCAGTGCAAGGCGAAACCGTATGTTCAAAGCTCTGCTGTGCTTAGTTAGCTGGAAATGCAATCGTCTGCCAACAATGACTACACAATGAAAGGTTTCAATTGACAGAGGCTTCCACTGGGCAAAGTCTGAGTGGCCATTTGAGCATGCAGTTTCCTTTCAGGTTATTGGTTAGGTTCTAGCAGTGTATAAAGTAGAAGGTCAATAAATGCAAAGAGTTTCTGTAAAAATCAGATTAAAAAAAATCACTTGTCCCCTCTATGCTGTCCCCGACCCCAGCCTGGAAAACCCCAATATGTTCAAACACAGCAATATTGTTTAGGAAATAACTAATACTGAGGTTTTCCTCTGTGCTACCTCTTTTTTAACACTGAAAATGTAGTATAACAGAAGATACTTACTCCCACGTGATGCACTCTTCAAAGGCATAATTTCCCCAATGCTTACAATATTTTTGAACAGAAACTCTTGGCTGGTTACTTCCATCTAAAAATACTTCCCACGTAATTGCAAGTGAGAAAAGTTGTAGAAAACAAGGTGGGCGACAAAGTGATTCATATGCTCACACCGGCTTAATAATTAGTTGTTTCAACTTCAATGGTTCCAAAATAGTAACCACTCAAATCCATTATTATTGTGCAAGAAATAAGAGTCACAGCAGGGGTTGAACTGGAGTCCATACAACATATTTGCTAAAGCTTATACATGTGCAGAAGATAGAAGAGCTGGAATGTTTGGCACTGTACCACTGCAGATGTTGGATTCTAGTTTAGAATGCTCCTTTGCATTAAAAATCCATGAATATAGAAAACAAGCACAGCTGGAGAAAAAACAACAACAACCTACCCCCCTTCTCCTTGCTCGCTGTGTTCTTCTACTTAAAGGAAGTTTTTAAATGAAGTTTCTAAAATATGATGCTCTACCTTTAGTCTGATGTGATAAAGCTATGGTCTGTTCTATCACCTCAGCACTTTGTCATCTCATTAGTTTGCATGTGCACATCAGGCCTTATTCTAGGCTGTCTGACTGACTGCTGTACCTGTCAAAGCAGCTATTTCCTTCCATAACACCTGAGAGACTGAAGCTGACCATGAGAACTGCCCCATGAAGAAATCTTTTGGCTATATCTATATATGACCCCAAGGAAAGAATGGCTCATAATACAGTAGTCATGTGGAAGATAACCATGTCCCTGGGCCTCGACAGGAGACCTCCTACAAGCCCCGTATAAACTGTCTTGTATTTAATGAAAGAAGAAAATGGGGTATAAAAGCATTAAACATATGCTGTTAGATCTGACTTCATTTTTTCAGTTAATTCCTTCTTGTCATGGTCGATCAAGCTTGTGGACTGGACACAAGGTACCACTGAGGCAAATGTTTGAGCTACCCAACTAAACAGTTCAGTCAGTAAGGATACACAGTCAGACTGTGGCTCAGTGAATGACAAGTTCTCAGAAAGTGGTGTCAGGCTAAGTCAGAAAAATTATGGGCCCAGGTTGGGCCACTGTGTCACCTAACTCCAGATGATGAGCTGGTAATATCATCTTGTATAAGCAGAGATAGAAATAAGCAAGTTTGGGAATACAGCCTAAATAAGGCTCAGTGGATTTTTTTTTTTTTTTTGGTGAATGGTATCTATAACTAGTGCCTGCAGTGGGAACCAAATGGCAAGGTTCCATACTAAATAGGGTGTGGTATACAAGGAAAGCCATGTAATTTTGTTTTGGCTTACCAACCATGTGATAATTCATGTTCTTGTATCCCACAGAATGTATGCTACCACAGAAAAAAAGGATGAACTAATTTTTAAAAAAGGGATCCATAGGGGAAATCTTATTTTGGTGTTGTCTTTTCCCTTAATATCTGCCTTGAATTTCCTGTTGAGTTGAGTGGTGGAATATGAGCTTTAATAACACCATTATTGTGGATGAAACTGCAGATGCAAGATAGTTAATGTAAGAATATTACTCTATTGTCTGCACTTCAAAGAGGGTGTATAAAATTATGTATGCTCTTTCAGTTGCTATACTGTCTTCTAGGAATGAATCTCTGCCTATAACAGTAGGTGAAAGAACTGTCATTATCATTCTATAATATTATTATTAATGTCACAGATATGTTACATTGAGTTCAGCTAATGAAACATACATTGCACATTTCCTGAACTATTTTGGGCATCTTTCTATAGCATCTTTTGCATTCAAGCAGCCTTGAAGACATATGGCACTCTTTTAAATTGTTTATTTATCAATGTAAAAATTGAACAGGAATTACAGCCCACCTGTCAGAGGCACTAGCTTTGAAACAACACTTATTTCCCCCCTCTAATAAAGAACCAGAACATGGCAAAGCATGGAAAATAACCCAGGCACTTCCTCTACGCATCTGCAGTGAACTCCTGACAGCTCTTTCTCCCCACGCAGTGAGTCAGTGCATAGGTGGGTCATCTGCACAGGTCCCATATAACATCTATTTCCATAGTATTTTAAATTATGTCAGCCATATTGCATAGGTTAAGTGTATATCTTCAACAATAAAATTTAAGATAGAGCTCAAAACGCACATATTATGCCAGAGCCAAACTCTAAATATATCTATATTCTAGGTAAGTTTATTAATAAATAGGGCTACCATGCCTCCTGCCAGCAGCCCCAGTTGCCCGCCGCCACTCCAAGCGGTAGAGGGAGAACAGATTTTTTTTTAAATGGCATCACCAGTTGCATCACTATGTCACTTCTGGGAAAAACCTTGGAAGTGATGAAGCATAGCTCTAGGAAAACCATAGAGCTTCCAACTATTCCTAGAGCTATGCTATGTTGCTTCTGGGTTTTCCCAGAAGTGGTGTAGCAATGCAGCCAACATTGTTCTCCCCATGTCCCCAACCAAAACCATACTGGTAAAACAATAAACTTTTCCAAATGGATCTTGGGAGAGTAATGGTTATATTTATGAGATGAAAGACAGAGGAAATGTCGTTGACATGATGGTCTGCTTTACTGCAGATGAGTTTATAATAAATAATGGCATAGCTCAAATTTTGATATGTTATTTTTAGTTCTTTGTCTGATTGAAATAAAGTACCTTGATAGCAAGAAAATGCTCTGAGACACGGGGCAGAGAAATGAATTGGTACTGGTTTTAAATGTGGATTAATGCCCAACCTTCTTTGCAACATCCAAGGTAAAAAGCAAACACACAGTAATGCAGTCCACAATTAAGATTAAAGTCTCCAGTCTAAAGGCTCCAAGCTCTGAAAACCCCAACGCAAAATAAGTTGGCAGGAAAAACCCAGACAACTCCGTAAATAAATGGAAGCTATGAGACAATCTGCACAGGGCACATTGCAAGACAGCAGTTTCTCCTGTATATATTCATCTATTCTCAGACATCTATTCAGTCATTTGTGGGACAATTTTTTTTTTGTATGTGGACAGTATTATTTTAAGATAGATCAAGATGGGTAGCTGTGTTAGTCTGTCTGTAGCAGTAGAGAGCAAAGAGTCCAGTAGCACTTTAAAGACTAACAAAATTTGTGGTTGGGTATAAGCTTTCATGAGTCACTGCTCACTTCTTCAGTTATCTGAAGATAACTGTTAACTGTTGAAATGAGAAGTGAAAGCTCATAGCCAACCACAAATTTTGTTCATCTTTAAGGTGCTACTGGACTCTTGCTCTTTTCTAGTATTAAGGTTAGTACTCAACAGCTCTTTTGTCTATATGAATACTTTGGCTGATTAGTCTATTCAGCTTAGTTCTGATTCTCTGTGATACATTCTACTTCTCCTCCGTCCCCCATACTTTTTTCCCCTCCACAGAGAGGCACTAGTCACAGTAAACCTGCTGAGAATGTTGCATTATTGGTCAGGGTCTGATGATAGAAGCCTGATGGGTAATTGAGCAAGAGGGAGTATCAGGGAAATAATACACACAGGGAATATTGCATTAAATAAGGGCAAAAAAAGTTTTATTGGTGCTTAAAGAATTCACCATTAAGTGTAGAAAGAATATTTAGGAAAAAAATAAACAGTTTACCTCATAAAAAACCACACTGTGTGATCCCAGACGTATATAATTCTTTTATATAGTTGCCAATAAAAATCTATTATTTCTTTGTCACTTCAACAAGAAATATGAATTTGGAGAACATTTCATTCCCCGCCACAGGACTGCAATTTTGTGTTAAGCAATGTAGCTCTGGAAGAGTGCCCACTGTCTTTCTAATTACACCGAGATTAGTGAGTTGAGAAACAAAAAGACAACAGTGATTCCACATCCCTAAAACAATCTGAGGGTGTTTAAATAACAGGATAATGAGCTTGGGACTTGCACTTAAGATCAGGGAAGGAAGGAAGCAAAGTCTCCCACGCCCTCTTATATTGCTTTATTACTGAAGGCCAGACATTCCTTTCGCTTTCTTTCAGCTGACTCCACTTTGAAAACTTTTATGCCATGCTAGCAAGGCCTACATCCCATTTTTGTAAACACCAGCACACAATCACCACTTCTATTGCCGCACTGTGACCAAGATCAGTTTACTCTTTCTCTAGCCATTGGTTTGATAGCCTAGCAGCTCTTTACATTGCACCATACAGCCAAAACATAATTCTGTTTTTGTTATGAAAGGCCTTCTTTGAAGAAAAGACACAGATCCTCTGGATACTTGCCTGCTGCCTTTTAATGAGCTACTTTTTGCAGCCTTAAGGTCCCTATCTGCAACATATTTTAAAACAAAGGCATGTAGATTTATTGTAATGAAAAAGATGATCTCTCCTCAACTTACTTCACAGTAGGCCCGGTCACACCGCAGGAAAAGCCAGGGCGGAAGTGCGGCTTTTTAGAGCCGCAGCAAAAGAGAAGCGTGGTAGCGGGATCAGATAGATCCCCCAGCCACCGCACATATGCTCCCCAGCGCGATCAGATGCAAAGAGGAAGCCACGGACAGGAGAGCAAGGCGAGGCAACTGCACATGTGTGCGCCTGCACAGTTCGGCAGGGGGCCTCGCATGCTGCTGGAGACGGGTGAATCGGCGATCACATGGCTGCCCGTGCCGTGGATTTTCCAATAGGTAGTAGTGTTTTGTAGATTTTTTTTCTACTCCGCATCTTCGGCAGGAAGAGACGGATCGGGGACGGGTGCGCGTTGCTTCCCAGATGTTGCGGTGTGATCACGCCCGCTTGATGCGCCCCCAATCTGTCCCTCAAATGGATCAAAGCCTCCCGTGTGACCAGGGCCAGTGTTCAAAGAAACATACAATTACAGACAGGCTAGGGTTGCAATCCTCATGCTAATTTACTTTGGCCTAAACGCCATTGAATATAATGGTACTTACTTCCCAACAAACATACAGAGAATCAGTTTGCATGCTAGTTAATTTCTCTAGTTTCCCTAATATTACAATTATTAATTTGTAAATAACATGTTTTCTTTTAAAAGCAGTGATTATTAAACAAACAAACAAAAAGCCCATAGAAACACAAGGTACATTTGAATAACATTGTTTCATGTCTTGGATTGTTATTGGTCAGGTATGTTGAAGATGTGCCAATAGGATTGCCAGGTCTCTCCTGGGAACCAGCAGGAGATGTGGGAACTTACCAGGAGAAACAGAAAATTCAAGGCCATGTTGCTGGCTATTATGTACTGGACTTGAGGCAACTCTTTTCAAAAGTGATTTGTTTATTCAGCTCAGAACACAGCAACAAACATACAGAACGACCCAACTATATACAATTTGAACCAAGGAAACCACATCCCTTAGAACGATAATATCCCATCAATAATGAGTGCTTGGCACCAATAGGAATTGTTCCCGCTGAATGTCAACTACTGTACTGATTGGTCTGTCTCCTGAAACCAACCAATCCTGTTGCAGATTTCAGGATACCAAGAGTCAGTGGAGATTGTGGCTGAAGCTCAAGCATTCTGCACTTACAAGTAACTCAATACACAACACCCCTCCCCCCCTAAGTTAGCACACATAGCCTCTCAGATAGTGAGGGCGAGTTCGTGCTCTTTGGGAACGTCGAGGAGTCCCCTCTGGTAAGGCCGGGTCTCCACTGACATTGACTGGATGGCTGAGTTACCATGTTCAGTGCCAGGTGGCGGGGCGCTATTGCCTTCAACCTGGTAATTGACTGGGGAGCATTGCAATTGGACTGGGGAGTGTTGCAAGTTGCCTCCGACCCGATAGTTGACTGGGGAGCATTACAATTTGTAGGCAGTCACTGTAGCTGTGATCTAAGTGGCCCAGCCATAGATGACTAACTAACCAACAGTTCATGTTGACGCAACTTGAAAATCTGGAACTCAGGAGCCTGACTGCTGGATGGCCATCCCCTCCACACCCAGTTGAGGACCCGAGGAATTCTGGGATCCCTTGCGGAATGCAAGGCAACATCGGTGGAACGAAGCGGTGGCTGCGGAAGCTCCTTGATGGCCCTGATTTTGCAGACGGGATGGGTCAAGTGTTGGTTCCCGGATCGGTAGGCGGCTGAGTGTATCAGCATGACCAATGGCTTTTCCCAGCCTGTAGGACACTTTGTAGCTGTAGGCAGACAGGAAGGCCGACCAACAAATAATTCTCAGTGAGGGAACCGGAGGGGCCTAATCTGCTGGACCCCTGTAAGGCGGATGCACAGAGCATCAAACCAATCACGCCCCAGGAGACTGGGACGATGTTTTTCCGCTACGAGGATGCTCAGCTGTCCGTAAAAGTCTTTGTAGCATACCTTGAATTTACCTCTTCCCTCAATGGGAATGTGCTGTCTCTGGAAATCAATTAACTGAAGATCACAAGGTTATAGTTGACGTTTGTTCCATCTGAGGAAAAGTTGGTGTAGAGTCTGTGTTGAGACGATAGTGAGTGCCGACCCCGAGTTGACCTCCATTTTGCAGGGAACATTGTTTAGAAGTACTGTCACCTTGATCTTGTTCTTTGTATGTAGATTTGTGCGTGACACTGAATGGTAGATGCAATTGTTTGTCAAATGACAGTCGGCAGATGCAGTAGTGTCCCTTGACGGTGATTGATTCCTACTACACAATGTTCTAGGTGACATCTTGGCCTTTGACGAGCAGCAGACCCGGGCGAGGTGTCCAATCTTCCCGCAATCACGACACTGGGCCTTGCGGAACCGACACTTACGGTGCTTATGGTCACCTCTGCAGCTGGGACATGGTGATCTCGTGGTGGATTGTAGGCTAGAGCACTTGCGCATCTCAGTCTGTGTCCAGTGGACTGAATCGTCCTTGCTGGCAGATTCTTCCACGGAACCCCTGATGCACCAGCTGCAACTTGCGGGGCGTTGGTGTAGTTCTGGACTCGTGTACTTCTTTGGTTGACTGGTCAGCAGTTTCTGCAGATATTGCCTCTTCATACACGATTTGGAATGTAAGTTTTTTTTTAGCGAACAGCCGCCGTTGTAGCTTTTCATTCCAAAGAGTGATTAACACATGGAATTCACTGCCACAGGAGGTGGCGGTGGCTACAAGCATGGATGGCTTCAAGAGGGAATTAGATAAGCATATGAAGCCGAGGTCCATTGGTGGCTATTAGCCACAAGGTATAAATAGGGACTCTGGGGCAAGTGATGCTCTGTATTTTTGGTGCTTGGGGGGGTCAATAGTGTGAGGGCTCCTAGTGTCCTGGCCCCACTGCTGGACCTCTTGATATCACCTGGTATTTTTGGCCACTGTGTGACAAAGTGTTGGACTGGATGGGCCATTGGCCTGATCCAACATTGGTTTCTCTTATGTTCTTATGAAGGCCACACACTAGCCTGTCGCAGAGTCTCTCGTTTAAGTCTGTGAAGTTGCACTGCCACGCTGTTTTCTGAAGTGCGGTCATGTACTCAGCAACTGACTCTCCTTGAGCTTGGTCACATTTGTGGAATGTGTGCCGACATGCTATCTCAGAAGGCTTAGGTGAAAAATATGATGAACGCAGTGCCTGGACTTCAGCAGGCAAAACTAATGTCTTAGCCACATCAAAGATGTTCTTGCTGCAGACGCTGAGAAAAGTGGCTTTCTTGATATTGGCATCCGTAATTTGTTGAGCGGTAATATAGAACTCAACCCAGACGACATAGGTGTCCCAGTCCTCTGTAGTCGAATCGAACAGTTCGAAGTGGCCCTTGGCAGCCATTGTAGTTCCATGCTGGAGAAGCAGGTGGCTGTGTCCCTCTTGCTGCTCTGGTGGGCTAAGGAGACAATTCCTTGCCTGCTGCAGGTTCTGTGGGGTTGCCTACCCACAAGATCCCATCCTCATCGCCAGCATTATGTACTGGACTTGAGGCAGCTCTTTTCAAAAGTGATTTGTTTATTCAGCTGAGAACACAGCAACAAACTGGCTTCAACCATAGAGTTTTGGCCAAATACCAGAGCATCACCAGGAAGTTGCTGGTGTGATGATGTCACTTCTGGTGCAATGCTGGCAAAGTTGCCTAGGCCTTCCTCTTTCTACTGTGTATGTCCTGCCTAACCTTATAGGATTGTTCTGAGATAAAACGGAGGAGAGTAGAATGAAGTAAACGACTCTGTATCCCCATTGGGAAGAAAGGCTGGGTATGAAGGAAGTAAATAAAAAATAGAATCAAGATTTGGAAAGCTTTGCATAGCTCTCTCTGAGGATTGCTAAGCCATGCCTGGCAACCATTTTGCTGATGGCTGGAGCAGGGACGGGGGGACGGGGACAGTGTTGTCTTTTCCACTATGTCACTTCCAGGGAAATCCCAAATATGGCATAGGGTAGGTCTGCAAATCACCAAAACCTCTGTGGTTTTACGGTGATTCCTATGTCACTTCTGGGTTTTCTCCAGAAATGTTGTAGCAGTGCAGATGATTTGCCAGGACTTTTTGTATTTTTCTCCTGCAGCTGCTCTGAGCTGTAGTAGGCAGCTAGGACTGTGAATGGGAGGCCTGCTGCTATAGTGGCAGCCCTTGTGCTTAGTCTGCAGGTCATGGACAAAACCCAGAGAAATGCTTCAAATATTGCGTAATTGGTTAGCCATTCTACAAAAGGTTCTCCCTTACAGAACATGCAAATTTGAACTAAAAAACTGAAACTAATGAACATGCTTCACTGTTCTTGCTTAAGGTTTCTTTCTCCCAAAGGGTTTGTAATGGGAGCAGGAGACGGTGTCCAGAGAGTGGCCTTTTGAGGTGTGTAGACCCAGGATTAAATAAGCATCAGGGCAAAAATTGTTATTATTTGTATTTAATTTCCACTCCCGGAGCAAAAGTATGTCTCCCAAAGGAAGTTACTGACTATCTGTAAAACTACATCACAATAAATACCCATTTAAGCCATTTATAATTTTATTATACTTTTATTCCCACCTTTCCTCCTTTATGGGATTCAACATGGCATTTGTAAAAGTTCACAGGAAGCCTCCTGCTCAGGCATTGACCAGCTTAACTTCAGCAAGGCTTCTGCCTCATGGGCCTTTCCAGTCCTATCGTAAGATGTGTGCATGTGCTAAACCGGCACATGAGTAAATGTCCAAGAGTGTAATGGCCTTGGAAAAGAACTTTAGATAGATCTTACACAAAGAAATAGTATCTTGAATTCTAAGATGACCATTCAGATAGAAGTAAAACACAAAATTATTCCAGAAAGCATTTAATGAATGAATGACCGGTAAGTTACAACAGTACTTTATGGAATCCAAATAAGATACTCCTCGGTATGCCAAATGCAGTAATTTAATCATATGGTACCTTACAAGCAGTGGCAAATCATTTCTATGTTACCTTCCAAGTAAGCACTATGAAATTAGAGGTTATGTGCACAGTTATTTCCACTTTTCCAGTCAGAGTGCAGGTTACAATATACTTATGGTTGGACTTAACACAGGATAATCATGACATGCAGTTATATCACACTTGCCACAAAATTTAATTTGCTCTCCAAGGAAAGAAAACAGTAAGCCATCTTTGGGTTCCAGCATACATAGTGGAACCAGTCTCTAAACTGTAACAATCATGCTCTCTATCACTGCTTAAGTCTCTTCTATTCCTAAATGAATTCTCCTCTTCCCTTTAGATGCAATGAAATTATACACTGACAACAACTCTAATCATGGCTAAATCTAAGCAGGTTCCCAAATTAACTGGGATTCCTTTCCTTTCATTTATTAGCTTCATTGACCAGAGGTCTTAAACCAAACGTACAAACAGCTACTATAAAACACATTACATATAATTACAAGATAATTTAGACCAAACATTTTTACAATAAAAACTAATACACATACTCATAAACAATATTAATAGACAACATTTTATAGACTTCCTTAAACTCTAACTGGGATTCCTAAATTGGGTTTAAAGCTGGTCAACAATCCCGTTTAAATGGGAATGGTTAGTCTTAACTGTTACAACAGAAATGAGAAATTGCTCTAAGGAGAGAACATGTGACTCCACAGTGCAGTATCTTATAGCAGCAGAACTAGGATCCTTCAAAAAGGCAATATACCTAATAGTCAAGGGTGGACCATCCTGTAGACAAAAATAAAAAAATAAATAAAAATCCTCCACTGGAGCCCATCAAGCCTACAACAGATATTGCTGCAACACTGAGGGATTATCTTGTGAAATCTCTGATGCCATTTTTGGTTGTTTTAGCCTTTCTCTATCTCCTTTCTCATTTTTTTACAGCACAGGTGAAGAAAGAAAGAAGTAAAGCCAGCAGGATCAGCGGGACACAATAACTGTGGACAGGCAAAAAGACTGAACAGGTGGCCAAATGAGAAGAAAAAAGTGAAAGTGGAGGCAAATGGATGTGAAGGAAGAAGGCAGAATGCAGAAATCAAGGTTAAATTGCAAATTCTGATAAATACTGGAAACTAGGGTTCCCAAATCCCCCCGGGGGGTGGATTTCCCCCCGCTTTTGAGGCCCAATTTCCGCCCTGCGGAATTGGGCCCGGGGAAAACCCCACCCCCGTGTGCGCGCCGCCCGGATGTGACCTACAGACGCCGGGCACGCTGGGGGCGGGGGCACAGCCATTTGAGGGGAAAACGTTTGAGCCCCCCGCCGCCAGGTAAGATTCATTTGGCAACCCTACTGGAAACGTTGTGGGGAGGTGGGAACATTTTGGCACTTTTGGTGGGCATGTGGCAGGATGGAATCCTTCTGGTGTCGTATTCATGGTCAGATTTGCAAGATTACGTCATGTGACATTCCATTCACAGCAGAAGTCCTACTGCTCAATCTTTGGAGTGATAATACTGTATCTAAGCAAAAACAGAAATTGCAATTTTATGTACAGCAGCTAAAGCAGTATTGGCTAGGACTTGGAAGACAGAGGTACTTCCCTCAACCCATGACTGGCTTATTAAAGTATATGATTTATGTGTGCATGATAAAATTTCTGTTAATACATGAAGAAGAAAATGACTCTTATATATCAGATTTTGAAGTGTTACGGTTTCCATTTCTTAGCTTTATTTGTAGTCACAAAGATGTTAAGTGTCTCTCTAGTTGGACCAAAGTAATATCCATTTTTAAAACTTTGTTTGTAGGAGATATCTGATATAGAATGTGTTGTATGGTTTGTTAATTTACTTTTGTAAATAAAACAAATTAAAAAAAGAAAATGCTTTTTTGGGGAACATTTACAGATTAAAAGAAAGAGTTGACAGATGATTACACAGGAACACAGAAACTGAGCATGACTGCATTACAGCCCAATGGGACAAAGACAAGCCAAAATAAATATTCACTGGCAGCATGATAAGTTCAGAGAGATACTAACTGGCACAGTGAACCCTCAAGGAGAAATAATCTGTTGAGAGAATAAAAGCTTTTAAACAATTGTTCAACGAATTTCAGCCCAATCAAGATGCTCTTGGCACAATGCCTCCCTTGTTGTTCTCACATTCTTATTTCATGGCATCAGCTTCCGATTAATGAAGTTTACTCCTGTCACATGACACTGCACATCCAAAAAGGTAACAAACATAGGGTCTAATATACCTCCTTTATGCTGCAAGACTTCCCCTCCCCCCCCCTTATTTGGAACTTTTCCTATGCCATAGGAACTCCCTCAATATACCTCCAACCAATCAGAAACTCCTTAGCATTCCTTCCCAAGCATTCCTTAGCAATCTCTTCCCAACCCTGGGAAAATTAAATGCTTTGTTCCTTAGTGTTCTCTTTTTCCTATATGTGGAGCTACAATACCCCTCGTCAAATCTGTGCTCAGTGATTGTATTCTAATGTATTCCACTCAACTGCGAACCCTGAGTTTTGGCTCCCTTGCTGAACTCAATACTGTCTCACATGGCTAATTCCACATGTTCTTTCTGTACATGAGTGGTTCCCAATGCTTTTGAGTACAAGAAGACCTTTTAACATCAAAAATTTCATGGACCCCCACAATAGTACTTGTACTGTTAGTATCCACTGAGAAAAATCAAATGACAAAAAGGCTACTATAGATTCAGTAAGGCTTCTGAATGAATTTATGTTTTAATACATACAGTTAATACATATGTGTGAGATATTATATATTCAGTATACAAAAGGGATATTTCTCTTATTTATGCCTTCCATGAAGAGAGTTTCAGGAGGGAAGCCATGTTGGACTGCGGTAGAAGAACTAGTCAAATCCAGTAGCACCTTAAAGACAACAAAGTTTTGATGGTATAAGTTTTTGAGAATCAAATCTCCCTTCTGATGAGGGAAGTCAAGTGACAGGCTGTGAGGAAGCTGAACAGAGGCCACAGCCAAAACTCTTTTTAAGACTTGGGCATTTTCACCTGGTGCCGGAGATGCGAGGGTGTGGACAATGGAAGACAATATGTCCTATGCAAGCCTTCCATGAGGAGCAGTTCTTCTCATTAATAGGAAAGCAGCCCTGACTGGGCTGGTGTGCACTTGGAGGTCTCCAGCTATCCTGAGGCTGCCTGCTTGGAGCCCGAGGATCCACTTAGGAAGCATGGCTGCTCTGCAACTGGCCCAGCACAGAGCGGGGGGGGGGGCATGACCAGCATGGACGCAAGCTCAGGGAAAGGCACAGGTGGAGGGAAGGTGGAAACCTACCCAAGAGGGATGGATTTGTGGGCCCCTAGCAATAGCTCTGGCCCACAAGTTGGGGATCACAGCTCTAGACTTTTCTTGGATATTGCTTGGGTCTCTGCTCAGACCCCAGCACCTGTCTTGTAACTCCAAGATTGCCAGTTTGTGTAGGTTTAAGGTCCGGTTTGATTAGTACAGATGGTTAATGTAGAATCCTCAGGTGAAAATAACTGGGAATCCATATCTATAAATGCTCCTGCTTTAAAGCTGAGTCCAAAAAATTGATGACAGTTTGATATCTTGGGACATAATTTGGTTAGCTCCATTTACATGTGTTTCAATAATTAAAATCAGCATTCAGGAATTAAATATGCATAAATAGGGCTATGATGGTTCACATATTAGTAGTCCCGATTTTATAAATGTATCTATGAATTGAACTATTACTTGATGGGGGAAACTCCTCTTAGTTCAGAAGTTTAACATAGCTTCAAAATTTCGTACAACCTGCAGAGCAGTAGTCGAGTATTTTTTTTTTAATATAAAAAAATATGTTTCATGCTCACTGACACACCTAAAGCCAGGGACCAAAAAATAAATTGCCTCCATGTGACACATCAACATATGGGAGATTGCTTTGATGTGAGAAACTGCCAGATTAAAACTATTATCATATCACTCCACATCATAGAGTAAAAAGCTACCAACAGTATATGATTTTCTGTGTACTTGTGTACACTTAAATTGTTAGTCTGGTGGCTGCTGGGGCACAAGACCTCACACCATCCTCCTTATCTACAGATTATTTGTCAGGAAAAAGAAGTTTCCAGAGCTCCACTACATTTTAAAATCAGCCTTTCCTCCTGTTACCAAGATATCTGTGAATATCTGAAGAAGTATGCATGAGCACAAGACCTTATACCATGAATACAACTTTGTTGGTCTTAAAACTGCCACTGGACTTTGTTCCCCTATTACTAAAACCTGGCTGCCTCATATGGATTCCTTATCTTGGACAATGATTTATTTTTTTAAAAAAACCAACTCTTGTGTACTTATTTGCATTGTTCCGACACTTTTGTTCCCATGAGCAGAGGTCTAGAAATCAAAGTGCTCTACATAATATTAAACACAGAATCCAGACATTCACGTGGGTTATGAGAAAATGTGTTTCTATTTTTAAAAAAGTTAAACAAGTTTCTTGTTGTAGACTAACCTCTCCTGCAGGAAATGTTTTCACACAATTAACCTAATTATTATAACTCAGATCAGTATTATTGATTCCCACATTGTGGGGCTGAGGCTCAGAGAGGAGGATTTGCCCAAAGACACATGATGAATGGCAATGAGATTTGAGCCCAGGTCTTCTTAAATCACATCTCCATCTCTTAGCTGCTGCTACTACCCCAGCTTTCATGCAAGCATATGGTTTGTCACTCAACATTCCTTCATGATTGTAACATGCTTTGGTAGATGAAAACAGTTGAGCAATTGGTGTAGATCAGGACAAATGTGTATGCTTTATATCCCTCAGTTTCCAGGAACAATTTTTATAAATGTGATTCATGGACTGTTTCCTCAACAGCTTTCCAGTCCGTTTTTTCAATGTACTAAGGCTTAAGATGCATCTTCTTGATGTGTCTTCCTATCCATTTTCAGAGTGTGGAGAAAAGTCTTTCTTGTTTGGAATTACTGAGTCTATAACGTAATCTACTGTACACTATACTTAAATGAAAATCAATAAAGTTCAGGTCAGAACCCTCCATTCTCATTTCATAAAATCACTCAGCAAAACCTTCAACATCCAGACTGCTTGTCAACTTGCTACTGAACCACATTGTGACTGACATTGGAATTATCTTTTTTTTTTTTTGAAGCAACCATTTAAGTGAACAGAACAGAAGGCAGAGACTAGAAAATGAGAGGAAGGACACGTGACAAGGTAAACAAAAACATATAGGTTGGAAGATATGTGGCATTTATTCTCTTCCCACAACATCGGCAAGACAAGTGTTACTCCTTTGACCTGTCTCTCCTTAATGTTCACTATTAGTAGTGAGAAACTATCCACTACTCACAGTGTATCTAGAAAAGATTCTCACGATTACAGTTGTTGCTCTTATTTAGCAGCCTCTATTTTCTCCCATGCCTTCCTTCTTCATATGCCAGTGACTTGACTAGGACGGGGAAGCCCTGGACAAAACCCCCCAATTTACTATGAAACTCACTGGTTTGGCAGTCAGTCTGAGAGAGTGTAACCTTCTTATTGGGTGGTTGTGAGGCTAAAACCTCTCAATCTTGTGAATATAAGTCTAGACAAAGTTCTTTTTTTGCATTAAATAACATATATATTTTTTGCTTGGTGCAGGGCTTTCTCTATAATGGCACCACAACTCTTTAACAACTGCCTAGAGGAAAATGTCCTGCCAGTTTAATGGGATGTTATTTAGCAAATTCCCTGACTTGGATGGCCCAGGCAGGTCTGATTTTGTCAAATCTCAGAACAGGGCCATAGCTACGGTGGGGCATTTGGGGGCCACACCTCCCTCAGTTGTCAGCCATGCTTGACCAGCCCATCCCAAAAGGCAGAAGTACTAGCCGTGCTCATTTGTCTCACTACAGAAGGAGAGCCGCTCTGCAGCAGAGAGCACATTCCAGCCAGCTCTCCTTCTCCCAGGCCAGGTGCCAGCTGAGGTCAGGGCTGTTGGCAGGCTCTCCGTGCCCACACAGACATCTTTTCTCCCTGTGCAGCTCCAGCAATGCTGTGAAGGAAGTTTCCACTGCACAGCTTGGCTTCAGGGGGTGTTCTCCCTCTGCGGCATGGGCAAAGGCAGAGAAGGGGGATCGCTGATTCATTAGCAGGGTTTTTTTGCTCTTTTATCATATCTTAAGCTGAAGACGTAGTGTCTTCACCAGGAACTGCTATCTTATTGCCTCTATCTATGCCAGCACCTCCCACATGCACCAAGGTCTGTAACAGCAAGTTAATTAAGATACGTTTCTCTTTTTTCTTGGCGTAAAGAAAACAGTTGCAATCTTTTCTGCTTGGAGAACTGCTTGGCAAATAAGAAAAGGAAAGGGAAAGACAGTTGTTGAATCTTTTTATGGGAGGCTGTAAAGGGGCTCGCAATGGAGGGGATTTTCCTCACCGTCAGTAGGGGTGTACAAAAAAAAAAAATTAAAAAAATCAGCCCGATTCGGATTCGACCGAATTGGGCTGAATCAATTTCGGCTGGCAGAAAGACTCCTGCATGTCAATTTTGGCAGTACAAGCCAATTCGGGAGTCTTTCGGCCAGCCAAATGTCAATTTTGGCCCCACTGTATCCTTCGTCACCCAAACAGTGATTAACACTGGTGGCTAGTGGCTACAGATAAGAAGGAACTCTTGGTCTCTGAGGCAAGTGATGCTCTGGTGCTGGGGGGGCAACCCCCTCACCTCTTTTAATAGTACTGGATTACTTATAGTTAAAAAAAACAAAAAACTCCTGAACACCAGCCACTGATGGACCACTGCTCTGCTCCAGCCTCCATATGTTTGTCAAATTCCATCTGGAAGCTGTTCATGCCAGTCACCACCACCACCTCCTGTGGCAGTGAATTCCATGTGTTAATCACTGTTTGGGTGAAGAAGTACTTCCTTTCATCTGTTCTAACTTATAACCTGACTGCTCAGCAATTTCATTGAGTGGGAACAGATTGGTTTTAGGTGAGGTAGTTCAACCCTGGATCACTGTCTGCTTTTATCTCATTTGATACAAAAATACACACATTTTTCAGATGGTATTCTCTATGTAGGGTTCATGGACTTAAGGGGACCTTTGATTCTCTCTCCTGGACTAGATTTTGGGAGTAGCTATGCGATACCTCAATCGATAAAAGGTTACAATGATTAATATACTACTTGCATGCTGAAGTTACTGCTCAGATTCGTTGTGGACAGGGGGGTGAGTTGTATGACTCATTCAACTTTGAACTTACATTTTTCTGTTATTGGCTACCTGGCTTTATTGAAGGAGGTCTCTGATAAATCATCATGATTTAGGATTATGGACAAGAAATTATTGGCTATTGGTAGTTAGTGAATTTCTACTATTCTAATCCAAGCAGGTTGGTCCCCTTCCTACTCTCTGATCAAAATCCTAACATAACTTTGGATGTCACATTTTTTTATTTCTTTTGTCTTTGGGGAAATAAATAGAGTACAAATGAAATTTCAGATGGTTACACTGCTCAAGGCATTGAGCCACAGAGCTTTTATTGGACAAAGGAAAGGAAAATAAACATATCTCTTTCTAAAATATGTTTTCCCCCCCCTCTCATTTTTGCTCTGTCTCTCTCATTGAGGTGGCTTTCATTAGGTTTTCATTTAAAGGAGCTTCCAGTTAATTAAGCTACTCCTGTGGTTTGAGTTTGTTTAAAACTGAACTTCACACAGTGTGACATGTTATTTTCTCAGCCAAGCTCACACGTTAATTAGAGAACGTGTGTGCTATCCTGATATTACCTCCTCTATTATTTTAATTTAATGTTCAGTAACCTCTGCTGTTTCTACACAAGTGGCACTCCTATCTCAGCAAACAAGACCCCAGCTGAGAAATGCCTTTAGAAAAAAAAATGAGTTATCCAACAGAAAGCTTTCTAGCTGTATTTTGAACAAGCCACAAAACAAGCCATTTCAATGAACAGTGAGTTTTAAAAGATCCAGGTACAAGACAAGGAAAGAATGGGTGCTTTTTCGATTTCAGACTCAGTATCCCTGCAACCAAAAAGTCGTCTTAAAATTTTCTAGTCATGGGAACATTTAACTTACCCTGTATCCACCTATTTCTTCCATTGCTGAAAAAATCTTCCTAGTTGATCCCTCCACTAATAGACAAGAACACCAGTGGGGGAGGGAAATGGAAATACTTCCTATTTCTCACCCCCCCCTCAGATATGGGAAAGGGAGGTTTATGGGTGGTGGAATCACAGGACAGAGAATGCACAGAGGAGGTAGTAGGGGAGCTAACACTGCAGGATAGTGGAGGTGCTGACAACTATGTTGTGCTTTCTTCATTTTTGTACTTGAGCTGAGAAAGAGATTAGCCAATCACTGATATTCCCAAACACTGTCACCAGAAAAAAAATTCTACAGATATTCAGGAGGGAAAGTTACCAAATCTTCATGTAGAAATATATATATCATATCAGAGATGGGAAGGCAAAATGGTGATCTCAAACCAATGGTCAATGAAAGAGGGTAAAAAAACACTGAAAGGGATCCGTTGAACAACAATAAAATCAACAGTACTTATACAAATGTTGTCCCTAGTGGTTTATACAAGTTGCCAAATCCAGGCCTCTTTGGCACAGAATTTGGGTTACCTTGGCAGAGGCTTTTGATATTATTTTTAGTGCAGAATATGCCAAGCCCAGGTTGTTAGCTGGAGAAATGAATATGAATTTGTGTGGGAACTATGATATAGTGTTATCTATACAGTGACCAATTCCACAAAGGCAGTTGTTGCACCCTCCTGTTCCCCCCCCCCTCGGCTGTACTCCTCAATTTCCCACTATTTGCTGCATGGTCGCATTTTGACCCAAGGATCAAGAAGACGTGGGGGAAATCAGGGGGAGATGCAGGTCAAAATGCGGCTGCACAGCAAACAGTGGGAAATTGATGGTACAACCAGGGGAAACGGGAGACCGAGGGTGCAAAAACTGCCTTTGCGGAATCAGTACTTGTGTGAAATGGCGGCATGCTGCATTTTGAAAAAAAAATATCTGCAGAATGTTGATAACTGTACTGTTTTTATTTTGCTATAATCTTTATGTGGTGGGCAAGACATTGCTAGGTATGTACCACAACTCATTCATCAATTTTTAGCTGTGTTCCTATGGAAACATCACAACATACAGAATGTAGAGGATTTTACACATTTTGCTGTTGGAAAGAGGGAATTCCCAAAGCTGCCTTTGTCTTTGCCACCCATTCCAACATTCCTTATGGTTACTTAACTGTAAAAAGTTAAGGAGGTTTCCATGAATCTCTCTCAGCTGGTATAATGAGATCCTACCATTCAATGTCTCCTTAGAAGTTCCCTTCTCAGCTCACAACAAAGTGAAAAGCTTTTATTTGTTACTTCCTGGAGGTTATTATAATGAAACTACTTGGCTGGAGCTTGTTTACATTTCGTGACCAGGTAAAGATTTGGGGCTAGTGGCTCCTGTTCACTCTTTTATTTGGACATTACAAAATACTTTTTTTTTTTGAAGGATTGGACTTGGTGCTTTATAAGAATGTTTTCTAAGCAGTGTTCAAAACACTCTTCTTTAGAATAGCTGGAGCCTGGAAAGGGTGGGTTTGAGGAGGGGTAGGACCTCAGACAGGTACACTGCCACAGACACCATGCTCTGAAACTGTCAAATGTGTCCAGGTCCATGGACAAGAATTACTCTCTACAACCATAAGGCATGCTGTTGTTTACTCCCACATTAGTTCTTTATACTGCAAAACACTACTCTGTGTTTACTCTGCCTGCAAGATATAAAATCACTGACCCAACCCTCTTTCTAGAGCTCGTATTTTTTCGCCACAACGAGCCTTATTCCTAGTCTAAAATAAAAGACAAACAGGTAGGTTTACCCTTCCCCACACTTTTGCTCAAGTAAAAGACCATTTCCTACATTCTAGGCCACTCTCAAATGTTTTCCAACCCTTACAAATGGGGTAGGTGCATGGATGGGCCTGAGGGCTGAAACGGGAGGAATGATAGATTATGCATGGGATAGAGCAGGTAAAGAAAGAAGTACTTTTCTCTCTTTCTCACTATACAAGAACTTGTGGGCACTCAATGAAATTGCTGAGCAGTCAGGTTGGAACAGATAAAAGGAAGTACTTCTTCCCCCAAAGAGTGATTAACACATGGAATTCACTGCCACAGGAGGTGGTGGCAGCTACAAGCATGGACGGCTTCAAGAGGGAATTAGATAAGAATATGGAGCAGAAGTCCATCAGAGGCTATTAGCCACAAGGACTAGATAGGAACTCTCAGGCTGGGGCAAGTGATGCTCTGTATTCTTGGTGCTTGGGGGGGGGGGCAACAGTGGGAGGGCTTCTAGTGTCCTGGCCCTACTGGTGGACCTCCTGATGGCACCTGATATTTTTGGCCACTGTGTGACAGAGTGTTGGACTGGATGGGCCACTGGCCCGATCCAACATTGGCTTCTCTTATGTTCTTATGATACTTAATGAGTGGAGCTCAGCTCATGGTTCTCTCATGCTTCTCTCCTTGGCCTTTAGCTGATTCTCCTTCTAAAGTCCAACATGGAGCCCCACAAATCCAGGAAGTCCCACGGAAATTCCACTGGAGCATCCCCACAAGATTTGAGATGGGGGTGTGCCTTCATCCCTCACAGGGGAACTTCCCTGATCATCTTCTGGGCCTTGGGATGCAGCAGGGGCGGAAACATGTCACTGGACCTGCTGGGTGGCAGCTAGTTACTCGTCCCATCTGCTGGCCTTGGTAAGTGTGGGAGTGCCCCTAACCGTGAACACCTTCACACAATTAGTACTTTGCACATGCTTCCTATTAGACCACATGAAGAATGCTTTGCTTTTATCTACATTAACATGGAAAATGCCCAATGCCTTTGCAAAGATGATCATATTAAAATAATAATAAAACACTGACAAAATATATACAATGGCTATGCACCCAACTCTGATAAATTCTCTTAAATTACACTGAAGATGTTCATTCTAAAATGAGTAAACATACCATTGGAACCCCACTTATGTCTCCTTACAGTTCTGCATCCCAGTTTTTATATCAAAAGCTGATGGTGCAATTTTTATTTCAATAACTGGAAGCAGCTTTGTTGCTTATGAAGGCTGCAACTGTGGGGAAATAACAGAACCTCCACCACTATACATCACAGACATTTCTGAGGTAAATTAAATGTCAACTATTAATCAATACATCAGTCATACACAGGTAACTACCAATTAATTAATCATGTAATTTACTAGGCTTGTAAATTATTTAATTAGCAGTTTGTATTGGGGAGGAGAGAGGAGAAATCTATAATTTCTTTATATGGATAGCAACTACAACTACTTTTCTCTCCCTTCCTTCTCAGCATATATCCAAGAGTTGAGAAACAAAGAGCAATAGGAAAATAAATGACATAATTTTGGATTATGTGATTTATGCCAGTTTTATGATATAGAAGAAAGTGAGTAAATTTTGGATGAACTAAAAATCTTGACAATGAAGTGTAGGATAATGCAAATTCTACCATACTTTGTTTGCTCTCATAATGTTTTTAAAATGACACTAAACATCTGACACTCTTGTCAGATTATGCAAAATGTATGGATAGGAACCCACTTACCCCCAGTTGCCACTGTAATTTCACGTAGGAAATGACCATAAAATGGAAAATCGAAGGACAGATTCACTCTCTGCAAGGAAAAACACCAGAAAAAAATCAATAGTGTAATGAATAGAAGAGAACCAGATGCTTCAAAACGTGATTCTGCCATTTGCTGCTGCCTTTGCCTTAAGGCTTGTAGAGTAGTCTTGTCATCCTTACTTCAGACTAATTTTTTCAGTACAGTAACTGGAAACAATTCTGTACAGCTCATAAGGGTAGAAACACATTTAGGGGGAAATCCTAAACTATCCCTCTGATTGGCTTAGGATGCTACACCACCATTAGGCTGAAATACACCAGAGCCAAGGCATGGTGGTATTGTGCTGCTACCAAGCTGTGTAATACCTGCATTAGTGTAGAACTGAATGGTGTCAGGGACACATCAAGGGAAGAATGTGGCTTAATCAACACCCTAAGCCTTTCCAGGCAGCTTCTAGCCCCTGTATTGGCATAATATGACAACAATAACAAATTTGATGTAACTGGAAAAATCCCCATAGAAGTCACAGAGAGAGAGAATACAGCTACTCTTCTCCTTCACGTTCTCAGCCTCCCAACATGTCTCCAAGCCATGGCATAGCTTCGGATACCAGCTTAGCCTGCAGTCTATCATGGGGCTTCTAAGCACTATGTCAGGACACTCATAGCTGCAATATGGCAAAGGGAACATTATGAGGAATATCACATTACCCTTTTTAAGCCGGTTTGAAGCTGTTTTTGATCCATCGTGGAGTAAACCAGTATAGGGCTAACATTTCACACATGGCTTTCCCCTACCGGTAAACAGCTGGATCTGAAGCAGTTTGCCATTTCAGACTGCACTGCTTTTTCCCGCTTTTTCCTGCCATTTTTCGCCTGCACGGGCGATCTCCGGCTTTTTTTTTAACGGTCACTTTAGAGCGCTATAGCGCTATAACACAACACTCCAGGCATTCCAATGGGGTTGCTATAACGCTGTATTGCTGTTGTGTTATAGCACTATAGCGCTCTAAAGCGAACTTTTTTAAAAAGCTGGAAATCGCCCGTGCGGGCGAAAAATGGCGGGGAAAACCGTTCTGGATCCAGGAGAAGAAACTGAAGACTACTTGGAAGTGGTTTACAGGTAAAACGGTTCAGCCCCGTTTCCTGAACGGGACAGAAGCATTTGTGTGTGAAAGTACAAATATATTCCGGTAGGGAACCGGTTTTAAAACGGTTCTGTCTGAAATGTCAGACCAGAAACCATTTGGGAACCATTCCTGAACCGGAATATATCACCTGTATTTATTTATTTATTTATTTATTTATTTATTGTTTCAACTTGATATACCGCCCTAACCCCCGTAGGGGTCTCTGGGCGGTTTACATTTTTGGGTGCTAGTCACATATTTGAACCTAACTACGGCCACATCAGTTCAATGCAAGGGGCTCCATGTTAGACAACTTTAGAACGTACAAGGGGGAGTCTTTGGTGACAGCAACCCTAGAGAAAGGGTACATTGTACAAATAGGGAGCCTTTTGCACAGCTTTTTCAATGCTAGACTCACACAGGGAGGGTGCTGAAGGCATCCCTCATAGTCTGCACAGTTATACTAGTGAAGGGAAAGACATCTCAGACTTCACAGGCACATGATCACAATACTGGTGTGCTATAAGCCATGCATGCTTCATGACTGAGATGGAGTAGTGTGGAATAATGGAGCACTATTTATTTATTTACAGAACTTGCTCCAAGTGGCATATGAATTTAAAAAACCCAATACCATAATATTACAAAAACAACATAAATTATCAGCATTAAAAAAATAGCCAGAGGCATAAAACAGTATAAATACAGTGAATAGCATAAAACAAGATCTGTAAAACATGGGGTACAAAAGGACCATAAAACTCCCTTTAAAAAGATAGTTAAAAGCTAGGGTAAAAAGAAAATGTTTGGTCTGGTGTGTAAAGGAAAGTACGGTAGATGCCAGGTAAGCCTCAAGGAGGAGAGCATGCCAAAGACTATTACTGAAAAAGCTCAGTCTCTAAATGTCACCAGTCTCACGTCTGCAGGTAGGTATAGATAGCAGTACTTGGGGAACAGCTCTCAATGGCTAGACACAACAGTATGACTGGAGGAACTCCACCTGAGAGTAGGTGGCCACAATAGGTTGCCAGGTCCCTCTGGGCAGCTGGTAAGGGGGGGGGGGTGAGCTACCAGGAATTTATCTCACATTTCACACATGTGCCCATGTGACTTCAATGTGACCCAGAAGTGACGTAGGCATGTTGGGACATCGGGGTGATGCTTTGGGGTTTTTTTGTAAAAAACCTCTATGTTACAATTAGCTTTTGCCATAGAGCTTTTGCCCCAAAACCAGAGCATTGCCCCGATGTCTGAGACATGCCCATGTCACTTCTGGGTCATGTTCAAGTCACGTTGGAACATCACTGAAATGTCTGGTGTTCCTCCCTTTGGGGGGGGGGGTAAATCATCATGCCGGCCTGCTGATCAGCAGCAGAGAGGTGGCACCTGGGAGCAGGGGACCCCCCCGCCCCCACCAGTGGTCTGGCATCCCTAGGCCACAATATACCCCCTGAATGCAGCAGATGGGTTGATGGGAGATTCACTGTGGAGCAGCCAATCAGTATGAGTCAGGGGTGGAGTAGCCATTTAGGTTACAGGGGAATGTCCTGGTGGGCCACTGTTCTAGAGGGCCAACAGCAGTCAGAACCAAGCCCCAGCAACTCTGCCAAGCCTCAGGGGCCACTTGACCAACCCCCCTCATCACCAATGGTCTCCTCCTGCACTGCTTCCAGTTTGGGGGATGATACAGTAGGTGACCTAATGTCCATTGTCAGTCCCACAGAGCCAAGTGGACCTGCAGTTCTAGCTTGTAGCACAGCAGAGGCTTCTCAGTTTAACTTGTTCCAGGACCATTTTCAATTTCCAGTCCACACCTTGATCTTGAGTGACTGATATCAAGTGACTGTGACTGACAGAACAAAACCATAACATCCATGCTATCCACTGCAAACAACTGATCCCAATTTAAAATCATCAGAATTTGTTCCCCACCTGTGCTTATGTCTGACACATTTTTAACTTTTATGTTCCCCTGGATTTAATTAATTTTTTTTGTCTTTCGCACTCTACTCCTGTCTTGAAAAGGATTAGTTTCCCCATCTATTAGGTATTTTAATGACTTCTTGGGCATGACATTAATGACTCAATATTTACAGTGACTTCAAATTAGATTTTCTTTTCTTCCTTGCAAATTATTTGCACATACTCTGTTTACAACTGAAACAACAAATTCCATTTTATAAACAGATCCTCTAAAGGCATAAAGGAGTGTTTGTTATACCAGATCAGTCCTCACCGACAAATATATTTCTAATCAATTATTTTACTGTTTTTCGCTACTTAATACTATCTAAAAATAATATGGAATAATCATTTGATTTCATTCTGGCCTTCTTAGGAACTTCATCCAAAATGCAGTCATAAAAGCCAGTCTGCAATTCCTCCGATTCCTAACAATCTTGATGCACAAGAATAGAAAACACATATACAATTGAATCCAAAGACTCTTCCACAAAGGTGTTTTTCACATGGGGATGGGCTTGTGTGGTTTCCCTACTGCCACTATAGCACAGCAGCAATGGGCATTCCCTGCATTTTCCCTGCCCCTAAGAACACTTTCCTGGGAGTAAATCCCACTGAATAGACTTGAGTAGGATTCTAAGTAGACCTGGTTAGAATTGCTCCTCATGTCCCCTAGCAGTGACCATTCCTCATTACAACACAGAGGGTCTTTTCAGTTGTTGTTATTTTTAATTAGTGAGTGACTAGTGTTAGAGTGTTACATTTAACAATATTATATAGAGCTAGGTTCAAGTGCAGTAGCACCTTAGAGACCAACAAGATTTCGGGATGTAAGATTTCAAGAGTCAAAGCTCCCTTCGTCAGATACAAGGCTTGACTTTCAAAAGTTTATATCCTAAACATTTTGCTGGTCTCTACTGGACTTGAATCTAGTTCTTCTACTGCAGACCAGCATGGCTACCCTCTGAAATGAGTATTTTATAGCAATGTATCAGGATGTCTGAATTTCCACTTTTCAATTTTTAAAAGGTTTCTAGTCAATTTCATTGTGAAGATATAATGGGAAAGTATCTGTTCACAATGAAATCACTAGATACTTTAAAAAAAAATTAAAGCTGTTAATTTAGAAAACCTGACAGACAGAATGTTATAAAAAGCTAACACTATAACAATGTTCAGTTGCTGAATTTTGTTGTATGTCCTGTGGTGGACATACAAACTCCTTTCTCTTCCCCTCCCCACAACCGACACCCTGTGAGGTGGGTGGAGCTGAGAGAACTCTGACACAAACTGCTCTTTCAGGAACAGCTGTGCCAGAGCTTGTGACTGACCCAAGGTCACATCAGCAGGTGCAAGTGGAGGAGAGGGGAATCAAACCCGGTTCTCCCAGATTAGAGTCCGCACACTTAACCACTACACCAAACTTTTATCCCACAAGACTCTCACAGTGGAAGTACTAAGGCTGCAATCCTAAGAACACCTTCCTTGCTGTAAGCCCCACTGAATACTGTAGGAGTTATTTCCAAGTAGATATGCTTAGGATTTCTCCTTGAGACTATGGGTAAAAAGAGCAGGGAAAGGGTACAGGAAGATGGAAGATAAAAGTAGAGTATGTCATGAAATCAGACTGCTTGCAGTATAGCGAATAGGCGACCTTGCCCCTCAGGAAATAGCTTGGTAGCATGTCTTGAAAAATCTTTTAGATATTTATTTAGTTCCTTCTTCCTTTCTCACATTAACTTCTGTTTTCTGACTGGACTGTTAAATAACAGCAGTGTTAATCTGTCTGAACCGTATCTATGAACTTTGAATTATTATTTTACCAACAATGGATTGTGGTACTTTATAGAATGTAGGTAGGAAGACCCATTCCCGAGAAGCTTGCAATCCAGAAAATGTCATATGACAGACAAAAAGAGAATGGTGGATAAACAGAGGAAGATATATTCCAGTTACATGAGTTAAGGCTGGGTTGTCTCAAAATCTTAATGAAAAAGGAGGGAGAAGAGAGGCATGAAGCAGGTGTTTTGAGAAGTGGTTGAAGTAAGAAGAACTTGTTTTAGGATTGCTCTGATAAGGAGCAGCAAAGAAGAAAGGACAGTGGTTTGAGCGAGATGGAAACCATCAGAAGGCTAAGAGTCCAGAACTGGATGAATGAAGGTCACTAAGAGGGATATAGTGGAATATGACAGTGAACAGATATTGAGAGGAGAAAACCATGGAGGTCTTCAAAGTAGTTTATGCTGGAGGTGGGAGCAGACAGGAAGCCAGCATAGGAATTTAAAGAGGGGGATTTAAGGAGCTCAGAACAATGAAGGAGGGTGCTGGTCTTTTGCTACAGAAATGATAGTGCTAAACAGAAATGAGGAGGTCAAACTTGCAATAACAGGAGACTAGAGAGAAGGACTTTGTAGTAGTCAAGGCAGAAGATCATCAGAGACTTAAACAGAGTTTTCTTATACTTCTTAATTCTGCCTGAAGTACCCTGAATCATAGAGGCTTTCAAATCCTACAACAGAAGATGCTTTAATACTAAATGTAATCCCATCTGTGTTGCACCTCTCACCTTTGGGGACCGACCAACATGTAAAGAACTTAATAGCAAAACATAACGTTTCTCTTGCAAAAATCTCAAATTAATTAATGCAAAAAATACATGTTGTAGACAAACAAGGGAGCTTGTTGCAAATACAGAGAAAACTGAAATTTTAAGGGAATTTATTTCCAGCCACAGTTTTAGTAAACAATTTTCCAATTCATTAATATACTGCATGCATTTTAAGTTTAGCAGGTTAAGCAGTATTCATATTTTGCTGTATTAATTCAGCCTTCTCAATTTCTGAAGCATTTTCTAAACAAACCTTTAACAAAATTAAACTCATCTTTTTTCTTGCAGACTACAGAATAAACCTTAAGCCATTTCAATTTCCATCTCTTAATCACATAACGTGAAAATTATCTTTTACTGTTGAATAGTCATCTGTTTACAAAGGCAGAGAAGATATTACAGGCAAGATCCAACTAGACAGCCCTTAGGATTTTTAGCACTGGAACAGTTTTATGATTTGAGCCCTCTGCCACCACTTCCCCTTAAAGTTCTTATCTTGAGAGCTGGAAGAAAGTAGAAAACAGTGGAGGGATGTCACATCAAACTATAGGCCACATTTTTCTTCTTATACTTGCAAATGCCAAGGTTAAAATCTCAATTTAACCACAAACAGTACTGTGGAATTAATTTTATTTTTGTGTGAATGCAAAGATGTTCTCTGTGAGACACCAGTAGACTGCCAGAGTGACATTAACTGTGTATTTTATTGCACAGCCTCGTAGCAGGATTACAGTGCAATCCAAAGCAGAATTACAGCCTTCTAAACCCATTGACTTCCATGGCATTATCAGTTTATTTATAGTACAGCTTTCTCACTGAGACTCCAGGGGAATTACAAAATTTAAAACAACGCAATAGAAAACCATGTAAAGACAGCATAAAGCAACTTATAGAAATGCACAGACTGGTACAGAAATCAGAAAACAATGCAGTAAGAATATTTGATAAAAGCCTCCTCCTGAAAAATTCCATTTTACTGCAGTCCTACACCCTTTATAGAAATCTCCTCCTGAACAATTCCATTTTACATATTCTGCAGAATAATAGAAGTATGGGGGCTCTACTGACATCCTCAGCCAGTCCATTCCACTTTATGAAAGCCACAACAGAGAATGCCCAAGCAAGGTGGCACCTTCATCAGATTTTGTTCACATGAGCACAGCTGTTGCAGTGGGGCATATTGAGAAAGTAATTAATTCTCTCACTAATTCATAGCATGAAATTACCAAGAAACAGTAGCATATCCCATGTCTATCTTATTGCTTACAAACAGTCTGAATGTTAAACCTATACCAGAATTTCTCATGCACTGAGATTTTATGCAAGCAGCATGTTATTTTTACTGATGTTGTGGTTTGATTGATGCCTAGCTGTTTGTCCCTAAATTTATAATTACCATTTTGGAAGCAATCTGAGACTTTGGCGAATTACCACTGTTGATTTTCATCTCTCCTTTCTATTGGAAATAATTCTCACCTGTGAACATTTCAATTGATAGCAGTCCAAGACAGGCTAGTCTCCAACCAACCAAGACCCCCACTCTGTATTCTGTTGCAATTTCCTGCACAGTTTCAGTTCTTCTACTGTAAGAACATAAGAAGAGCCTTGCTGTATCAGACCAGTGGTCCATCCAGTCCAGCATCCTGTCTTGCACAGTGGCCAACCAGTTCCTGTATTTGGAACTGATGTAGCATAAAAGAATGAGCTGTGAATCTGGGAGGTTCCTGGTTCAAATCTTGGTTCTACCATGAATTTATGAGATGGGTTTAGATAAGCTCACACTCATCTGCAGTATGAGGTAAATAATATTATATATTAATTAAAATATTTATCCTGACTTCCCTTAGGGCTGTAGGCCAAGAAAATATTTGTAATACTATCCTGCCTTAGGATCTCTTGTAAAGAGCACAACCTGATAGTACAAGTGAAGCCTTTTGACTACTGAAACCACTGTATAAATGCTTAGTACTACCACTACTATTTCTGCCACTGCTCTTCTCAGGTGACCTATAAGGATGCTAAAGACTGCCACTGTACACGAACAAGCCATATATGAATGGAGTGTGGCATCAGAGTAGCCAGTGTAATTCCTCTTTCATGGGAAGAACTCTCAGAGTAGCCAGTGTAATTCCTCTTTAATGGATGAACTCCCTTGTCCTGAAACCAGTTGCTCCCTGTGTCTTCTTGCTAATAAAAGGATGTTGTTTTGACTACACCTGTCACTGCTGTGTGAACCTAAGCACAGGAACCTGAGTGAGTACCCCATTCCTGACTGGCAAGTAAAATGGAACATCACACTTCTAGTTATTAAAACTAGAAAAATAAACACATTTCTCTAAGTTCAGAGTCGGATATATGAACTTGCATTGCCATGGAATTCGATCTTTAACATTTCCTGTAGTCCAGGGATTTCCTCAAAGCAAAGAAGCTACCAATGAACACTGAAATGCAGTGATGTTTCAGGTTTCACGTATTTTTCAGTGTTTTCAGAAATGTAGACAAATGTGGCCACATCCCAGGCAAACTGCACAATCTCTGCTCATGCTGAATATTTCACAAGCAGGAACAAAAACTGGATGTTTCTGTGCCTGGTCTGGCCTGAGACACGCTTAACTATTTTTCCAATATCCACCCTGTCCAGCAAACTCAGAAATAACAATGTTCTTTTTCCTATTTCATCAGGAGAATATTTGGGATACTCAGCTGTAAGCAAATTCAGAATCAAAATTTTAATGAAGTGTGAATACCTGTATGAATACCTGTATACCTGTTGTATACCTCAACTCAACCACTCATAAGGAATGTGTAAAACTATGTATGGGCACTTAGATATAAATGAGCTGAATATATATACAAAAATATCTTATTGGGACCCATTTTTCAGTATCCCGAAAAATCCCATATATATTTGGGAGAAACAATTATATCTGAAAAATACCTAATTTTTCAGAATATTGAAAAATATGCCCCCCCCCAAAACCAGGAAATATTTGGGATTAACTGGGAATATCGGGAATCGGTGTTTACAGGCTCCTGGGACTGTTTTTTCTCTCCCCCCCCCTCCATTTTCCCATCTGTGTTTTTGTGTATCCCAGGACCAGCTTTCCAGGCTGCTTTAAGTAAGATTCTATCAGTTTCAAGTTAAAAAAAAAAAAAAAAAGAGCTCATTCTTTGCTGGAGTTTGTGTGGAGGTGGGGGGTTGTTAAGTGGATGCTCAGGTTTTACACAGTATTAGTTTCTTTGGTTCTACATAGTTTTAGATTCTTGCATTCTACATAGTTTTATATTCTTGGGTTTTATTTTTGTTGGGCTTACCAATAGCTTGCAAATAGCCATTCTACTGGGGAGATTCTTGAGGTTTACATTTTTCATGCCCCCCCCCCCAAGAAACAATTGATGACTGGTGGCGCCTTGTTTAGCGGCTCTTAGTATTGGTCCAATTGATTTGAAATTTCAGGGTTATTTAAAGCACAGCACCAGCAGCTTCCCTGCAATTTTGGTACCAGTACCTTTAAAAACACCACCCCAGCCTCCTGGAAAGATTCCCCATAGGGAATAATGGAGCTGAAAAATATATGGGAGAAGTATTTTTTCAGCTCCAATATATCCAGATACAAAACACACACTTATTTTTTTTGCTGCACACCCCTATGTGAAACTACCTCATACTGTGTCAGACCACTAACCCATCTGTATTGTAGGCTGTGACAGGCAGCCATCCAGCAAGGTCACAGGAAGAGGCTCTTTCCTTTTATGAGATCTTTAAAGTGGAGATAACAGGAGTTGAACCTGTATGCAACAAATATGCACTTCCATCTGTCCACTGTCCAAGTGCAGCTGCAAAAATGCTTGTATGATTTGGAAAGAGTCAAATCCTGAAAGGTAAAACCTTGAGTCAGAATTCTAGTGCCCCCCCATGCCTCTGCCTACAGTAATACAATTAATACAACAGAATGGTCACAATTAGGGATGGGCACGGACTCGACTATCCTGCTGACACAGACCTGTCCATGACCCTCCCAGGGTCCCTCCCAGGAGATTTGTGAGGGCCTTTACTCATGCACCCCATGGCTTTGCAAGCAGACCATGGCCTGGTCCATTAAAAGTGGAGGTTTGTCATCTGGGGATCTGTAACCCCCATGGACCTTCAAACCAAAATGGGCTGCCATTTTTCTGGACCATGTCCATCCCTAGTCACGATAATATCTACCTTCAACAAAATGATTGATTCTAAGCATACATAAGTATCTATGAATGTAACATCACTCTCTCTACCCCAATCTCATTATCAGAAAGTTCTCTTATTCTCTGGGGGCTGCTATATCAAGTTCAGCTTTTCCAAACCAAATCAATGCACCATGTTTTTCAGCTTCACAGATCCCATGACTAATCTGAATTTAGCATTGAAGTTCATGTCTAGGGTTCTGGCAGCACTGCTTTGGTTTGGAAAACAGTTGTAATTTCTTTGACAAAATGCTCTTGCTTTTTCACACTGTTCTCATCTCCTTCCCAACTCACTTTCCAAGAGCACTCAAGAGGAGACGAGTTGGCAGAACAGCAATACCATTAAGCATTCACATTTGTACTGCAGTTTGTTTTTCATTACCAAACAACCAACCGTATCCAGCAATCACATATAACTGATATTGTGCTATATTGGGTTCATTCTTAACTTAGGAAACTGCCAAACTCCAGCATTTCCACTTTGCTCCATCCATTTTATTAGCTATTCTTTTCAGTTTGGCTGGCAAAAAGAGAGTTTCTATAAATTATGTTGTGTCAGTCTAAATCCAGAGGCTTTATAACCTCCCTTTTCTTTTGAATCCTATAGAGATTCTCTTCTGTCTGCTACTCTTCTCTCTGCCTGCCACCTGGTTGCTGAGTTTATTGGCCTTGGGAAATGAGATGACACAACCAAGTGGCAAGCAGAATTCTAACTCTCTTATTTCTCCCCCTCTCTTTCTCCCAGCCTCAGGTACATCCTTTGGCATTTTTAACAGTTTGCAAACTATCTCTTAAAAGCAATAGTGATGGTGGTGGGGAGAGCTTTGAATGTCAGAACTCACTCTTCGGGCAGATTTAGCAACATCCCGTTCCATCACAGTCCCTGAAAATGTCACTTTCCACACTGAATCTACATTTCTGAAACTGACTGTTTTCTTTGAACAGTTTCCGATATTTAATCAGTGATGGGAATACCATTTGGAAGCCATGCAGCATCCAATTATACTTGTAAAGTTAGAAGCTTGGTTTAGTGTTCTTGCTACAAGGAGTACGTGATCAGAATTAGCCAAGGAAGATTTTGGTGTGGAAACAGTATTACACCTCCCATCTCTGTTATCATTTGACAAGAATCAATAACTTTAAACAGCAATATTTTGACAAGTATTTAATAGTTCTCAACAAATTCTGGCAACTATAGCACCTCATGCAAATGTAAATGGTAAATACGGGGCTCCTATTTTTTATTTCTAAATATGATAGTTAAGCTAGTCAATTTGTAGTGCAATTCTGCTGTCAAGTGAACTCAGTGGTAAGACAGCTTCCAACTTTTTTGTGCAATTTTTTTTTGCATTATTGTGTAACTTTGCTTCAACTCCGCAGTGAGACTGAAGGCACATATTGGAAATAGAGAATTTCCTGTGGGAATATATACAGGCATAAATTTAGTATTTTTGAAGCAACTCCTTATAGGAAATAACAAAAAAAACACACCACCAGACAGACCCTAAAGGTTCAAAGTTCAACATCCTTGACTAAATAGAAACATGGATAAACATGTGGCAGCATTGGCCATAGATACTTTCACCAGCTTTGGCTGGTGAACCAGCTGCTGCCCTTCATGGGGGGATCTTGCCACTGGTAAAATCTAGATTAGATTACTGCAATAGGGCTACCTTTGAAGACTGTCTGGAAGTTACAGTTGGTAGAGAATGCTACGGCTAGAATGCTAACTGGAGTGGGTTGTAAAGTCACACCGCCCCAGTCTTGTTCCATCTGCACTGAATCCCAATTTATTTCTGGGCCCAATTTGAAGTGCTGGTACTGTCCTTTAAAGCCATATACAGTTTTGGACCAGCATACATTAAGGATCGCCTTCTCCCACATGAACCTATTCATCCACTCCGGTCATCTTTGGAGGCCCTGCTTTGGGTGCCCCTGCCATCTGAAGCTCAATGGATGGCAACCTAAGAAAGGGGATTCTCCGTTGTGGCACTAAAATCTGGAACTCCCTTCTCATGGAGGTTCATCTGCCTCCCTCTATTGGTGTCTTCTGCCAGTGGGTGAAGACTTCGTTTGTCCTGTTTGACATACCCCCAATAACTCCTCCCTGGTTTTTGGTGCTATGTCTGTTTATATGTTTTTACTGAATTACTGTATATATATTTTATTTTAAATGTTTTTAATGTTTGATGTTTGCTGCCTTGGGGACCTTATTTGGGTGGAAGGATGGCATTGATACATTTCAAATAAATAAATAAATATTTTATGTACCACAGGGGGTGATTATGGTATCAACTGAAAGGACCAAATAGCAATGCATATCAAATGCCTTACTGCTGCTTGCCGATGTGTGTTGGACAGGATCCCATGGATCTTCACTTTATCTTTTTCCATTTGGTCTATGTTCACCCACAGATCTCGGCTGATAGAATCAAAAGGGCCATATGTCCTAGAAGTATAGTAATTGTGATCCATATCCTCCTGAAAAGAAGAGAAAGAAAGCCAAATTAAAAACCAACACACTGTCCGGTCAATGTTTTAAACCACCTAGGAATGACTGCAAAGAATGGTTTTTCTGTCACTGATAAAAGTTTTTATTTCCTTGCCGAAATAACTACAGTGAGTGAAGTAGGAAGAGAAGAATGCAGAATATTGTATTTGATTAACACTGACTTGGCTTGTAATAAAGCCAATTTTATAAATGCCATTTTTGTAACCTCAGAAATCAAGTAAAGTGGCTTTGGCGAATACAGAAATAAATGCTGGCTTGTAACACAAAGATGGTCCTGTACTACAATGTCAATGTTTTAATTATGAGAACAAAGAGTTACTGAGAAAAAGCTACGCCTTGATGTGGTAGAGTCCTCACTTTTTATATCTAAGGTTCTCAATTTAGTTTCTGGGATGCCAACACCTTTTTCTGCGTGACTTTACTTCCACTCTGACCATGAGCGGACACCTCTGATACCATCCATAATGCCCCAGAGTGATGGCACATCAAGTCCTGCTCTTTCGTAATTGGTGATGGCACATCAAGTCCTGCTCTTTCTTAATCGGTAGTGACAACCAAGGTGTCTTTTCTTCTGAGCATCATTTTGACAGCAATGCTGTCCTATGCACAGTTATACCTTTCTAAGCCCACTGACTTCAGTGGATTTATAACAGACTAACTTAGTTTAGGATGGCACTGTTAATGTTCCAGAAAGGACAAAAGCAGCTAACCAAATACAAAGGCTAACCAGTCTCTAAAGTATCTCATGTCAGTATACCACTCTACTTTTGTCCTTTGTCATAAAAACAAGCAAAACCCCATAGAAGACATCAATCAGACACACTTTCCCCTTGATCTCTGTTCTGTTAATCAGTCTGAGACCCATGGGAGTGCAGAGTGAAAAGATGTACAAGCGTCCATTTGCTGCTGAAGTGGTGAAAGAGCTGTAACTTTTTCCATTTCTAAGAAGGGATCAAAGAGTGCTGCATTAACAGACTTCAGCGCTCAACCACCCCACATCAATGATGAACAGGACATAAATGTTAAGTCAAATGCATTGCTTTTTAAAAGTACACTTTAAATGGTACCTTGAGCCACGTTTTTCTTTTAATGAACAGCAAATCAAACATTCTAATTATAATATTCAGATCAAGAATCTAGCCGTGTGTATATAGATTAAATAGCAAATATGTTTTTATATCAGCAAAACCAAACCCTACTGGAATTCAAGCATCAGAGTCTGATGTTTTGCTGCAAAAGGAATGAAAGTTTTTTAATAAATATAACATGAGAAACTCCCTTACTGATATTTCCACAAGGAATCATTTCTCATTTGGTATTTTTAAAAAGGAAAGGGAAATACATCTATACACATAACACTTTAAGCAATTTTGTTTCCTTGTTTATTTATTATAGGTTTAATTGATTTTTTAAATAACTGGAAGAAAATTTGAAATATTCTATTGCATTTTTATACTATCCTTCCTCCAAAGAGCTCAAGGTGGTTTACATAACTTTTCTTTCCCTTTCCCTATAACAATTCTGTGGGGAAGAAAGAGTGATTGTCCCAAGGTCATCTGGAAAGTTCCTTAGTAGCATTGGGATCTGAACTCAAGCCTTCCATACATACCTTATTACAACACTTTAACCACTACACTACAATGCAATGGAACAGCCTGCATTCTATAAATAAAACATACATATTTTAGGTCACATTTTCTACACATTAGGGTATGGCCGCCCAGTTCCTGGATGAAACCTGATGACCTATTTATTCCTTCTGATTCAAGTGTAGGGAAGGACTGTCCTCTTACTTTCTTCGTATACTTACAGAACTAATCATCCACCCTCATCCCGAAGACGAATTTACCACCATGCTTTCCATGAGTAGATTTCTTTTTTTACTTATAAATATTTACATAAAATTTTAACGGTTCATGCTTATTGGAGGATTGATGTCGCTGCCTGGCATACCTTTGCCATAATACAACATATAGTATCCAGATTTATAGATATCTTGAAAAGTTCATGCAAAAGGGAAGCATGCATATTATAAAGCTTTCATTTCGAACAACCTTATGAGACACAGCTGTGCAACACTGCAGATCTTGTAAAATGGCTCAAGGCATTACAAAAAGTCTGGTGCTGCTATGGAGCAGGATGAAATATTTAAAAATATTACAAGGAAGAGGCAAAAATCCCAGCAAGAAAAGCTGTCAGAGTAGATTTCTTACAGACAACTGCTTCATTTATGAACATTTACAGTGGTGTCTTACTGACACAGTTCATTATTTATAGTTCAACTCTGAGTTTCCCTCGTACCGACAGATATTTGGTAACAATGCTTTCACACATGCAAACACAAATGGTACAGCAAAATGGGAGTTCTTTGTGGCCAGAATTGCATCTGCTAGCTCACGCCCGGCGCAATTATTTAGTACGATTCGGTCATTGACAACTCTGCCACAGGGCAGGCAAAATGTGAGGGAATTGGACATCGGCTGTGAGGCTTTTGCGAGCTACTTTGCAGAGAAAGTCTTGGCACTCCACCGTTACCTCCCCGCTACACTTGATACAGTAAGTGAACTTGAGGCCCCTTGCACATCTTTGGAGCCGGGTTTAGTGAGTTTCGGCCAACTCAGCCTGGAAGAGTTGCGGTAGTGCACCCAACCACGTGCGACCTTGATCCGTGCCCCTCTTGGCTCATTAAGACGGGTCACGATGGGTTTCGAGGTGCCCTGCAGGAGATTATTAACAAGTCTCTCTTGGAGGGACGATTCCCCGGGGCACTCAAGGAAGCGATGGTCCGCCCTCTCCTAAAAAAGCCATCTTTAGACCCGGCCGAATTGGCCAACTATCGGTCGGTGTCCAATTTGCCCTATTTGGGCAAATTGATAGAGAGAGCGGTGGCAAC
>NW_015165238.1:804877-820643 GCF_001447785.1 Gekko japonicus | reverse complement strand
AGTTCCACAGAGTCTGCAAGATGGAGCTCTTCCGCCAGGCTTTTGAATAGGAGCCGCCACCACTAGTGCACCACCAACGCACTAGTTACCATCAAGGCCCCATATATGAACATCAGGAGGGGGCATGTTCCATCAATGCTCCATAATCGCTGCACTATGGGCGAGAACGGGAGGTGTTGGGGGTGGCCATCTTGCCTCTAGAAATTGTAATTTGGAAATTGGAAACTGACTGAGAGGAGCACCAAAATTGGCTTAATGTGATGTATTTTACCATTTTGTATTGTTTTATTGTTTTATCTGGCGATACGCCCTGTAAGCCGCCCTGAGCCTCCGAGGAGGGCGGGATAGAAATGTGAATAATAAATAAATAAATAAATGGGGCTTTGAAAGACAGTACAGATTTGAAGGAGAGAGAGAGAGAGAGAGAGAGAGAGAGAGAGAGAGAGAGAGAGAGATAGAGAGAGAGAGAGAGAGAGAAAGAAAGAAAGAAAGAAAGAAAGAAAGAAAGAAAGAAAGAAAGAAAGAAAGGAGAAGAAGAGGAGGAGGAGGAGGAGGAAATTGGACTTATAGTCCACCCTTCTCTCAGAATCTCAGAGCGGTTTACAATCTCCTTCCCTTCCTCTCCCCACAACAGACACCCTGTGAGGTAGGTGGGACCGAGAGAGCTCTGAGAGAACTGCTCTTGAGAGAACTGCTCTGTGAGAACTTATGCCTTTCCCAAGGTCACCCAGCAGCTACATGTAGAGGAGTGGGGAATCAAACCCAGTTCTCCAGATTAGAGTCCACCACGCTTAACGACTACACCAAACTGGCTCTGAAATTCTGGTAGAAAAACCTACCAGAATTCTAAACATGTGAGTGTCCTGGAGCAAACATTTTAAGATGGTTGAGTTTTGAGTGTTCTGGAGCAAAAAAAATTCAGATGGTTAGGTTTCAATAAGGATCCATGAATAGGGAGTCCCGTTACTGCGGACCAGCTGAATACAATAGGTTGGATATTAAGACTCGTTTCCACTGGCACAACACTCTCTTCTGTTGCAGCAGTAATCCTCTACTGTGAAGCATGTTCCTTTGGCATTAGGAATCGCTGCTCATGCAAGACAGATGTCTTTCAATGAGCCAATGCCTCAAAACAAGAGGGACACAGTCCGCAGCAGAGGACCACATCTGTAACAGGCAAAAGTGCACAAGCAAAAAGAAGTCTCAGTATTCAAGACAATGTCTTTCTAGGAGTTCTGGCTGAACAGAGATGGTGTTTAGATTATATAAATCTAGAAGTCTGCAACCTGTGGTTCCAGAGCCAGTAGAGAACCAAATGTATTTCTTGTCAAGTATATGGGAGGTATATGGGAGGGGTAGATGACATAACGGAATAACCAGTATATGAAGGGAATGGCAGATAAAGATTTTTATGGGAATAAGGGGCTTCTTCAAGATGCTTTATAGAAAGGAAACTGACACAGCTGCACAGTTACCAGCAATCCAAATGGGAACTACGTGAGGGTTTAGTCCAGTGCACTAAAACAATTGCACAAGCTACTCCTGTGCATGTTCATTATTTATTGTGAAACCTCATGAGTGTCACTTCCTAATAAAGGACATACAATCACCAGTTTTGGTCTGCACAAACTATATGTATTATTAATCTGCATGTGAATTAGTAATGTTAAATTGTATATTTTCAGTTATGCAAGTGGACTTTCTCATACTGGCTCTTTGTTGATCTCTTGCACTGAATTTTGATGTAGTTCAGCTCATTAATTGCAAAAGGTCACTGACCCCTGGTATAAATTATGGAAACACTTTGCAATTATTTTAGAGACTGCAATGAGACAGAAGGGATGAAAACAAAACAAAAAAAGGAGTTTCCACAGGCCACTAAGTACTTCACTGGTCCAGCCAACATCCTGAACTTTGTTTAGAAGGTATTATTTTTTATTAAAATAACACCATCAATGTGCATGGTGTTTTACAGAATACAGGAAGACAGATCCCTGTCCTGAGAAGGTTACAAATTTGATAGAAAGGAGACAAAAGAAATGGTAATGGTGTGGATAAACAAGGGAAGGATATGAACAAAGTAATGTGCAGTTTGACTTAATTTCAGAAATGAAGAGGAACTAAAGGGATTGTGCTTCACGGAAAAGGGCTTTAGGGTACAAAAGGATATCTTTAACTATGGATTCAATGCAATCATATCAGGATGCAGGGCTTTCGATTTTGGATGACTATGAATAAAATAATCACCAGTGAGCCCATGAAAGATGCAGTATAGTAGTCTAGAATTTTACAGTGTTATCAGTCCAAAATTAAAATCCGAGAAGCAAAGAACACAATCCATGTAACCTTTCATTAGGACCAACCCAATAACACACAACAGACTGCAAAATTTTGAGCTTGCTAAAACCCTTTGTTAGGCCAGATGTTACAAAATAAAAGAAAAATCAGGAAGAGGGGAAAAGGAAAGTTTTTTGTGCCATGATTTTAAGACATATGAAGTCAAATCGATTTATTCTACTGCTTTAATAAGGTTTGACAAGTACTGCATCTGTTAAAATTTTCACCCCAAGAGCCCAGGGATATCAGATTAAATTTTATAACACTGAAAACAACAAAATAGTGCACTATCACTACTTGCATTATTGCATACTAACTATGGACAAAATTGGTCACATTTAAATAATAAACACTGAGAACAATCCTAAACAAGTCTACTCAGAATCCTACTCATGTTCTATTCAACCGGGTTTACTTCTAATAAAATGTTTTTAGATTGCATTCTTGGAAGTATGCTATATGTCTACAGTACACACAGGAATTATCATGATTTAATGTTGTAGACCATCCTACATTAAAAAAAAAATCTTCATGCCACATATTTTGAGCGAGCAAAACTTTGTCTTAAAAACATTTATCTAATACAAAAAGAGAATTTATTTATTTGAGGTTTTTTGTGGTACATCTCAATGTCTTCAAGTTACTGTTGGAAACACTGGGGGGGTCCTTAGAGCCCCTCCCCACTATATTTCCATTTTCCCCCAGGGCCTTCACATCTCTGCTGCTATCTACAATCCTGTTGAATGGAGATGCCAGAGACTGACACTGCATGTACTCTGCAACTGGCTTCTCATCACTGTCTCATCATTGTGTGGATTTGGCTTCAGATGGGTCATGCTTCACAGGACTTTGAAATTAATTGATTTGGTTAATTTTAAACTGGTAGTCCATTCCATAGTAACCCAATTTGCAGTCTTAAAGATACAGTAAAATGTGCAAAATTATAACAAACACACTCTCAGAGCAACTAAAAACAGGAGTACAGCACACCCCAACAAGAATATTGAGGCAGCATCACTAAAAATGTATTTGTGGGTGAGAGGAACAAACACCTCCATCTCCATCATTGTGCTGTGGTGCTTTAAGCATTCTTCTTCCAGCCCAGTACTGATATCCAAAGTAGGGTTACAACTTCCAGTGTTATAACACCCACCCACAAGACAGGCTCCCAGCCTTCTGCTGTCCCACCACCAAAGACAGCGTCTAGCTCAGTGATGTCAGGCCCCACCACCACCGATGAGGGATGGGGGGCTAGGGGTGCCAGATCCTCCCTGTCTATCCGTTTTCTCCAGGGGAACTGATCTCTGTAGTTTGGAGATGAGTTGTAATTCCTGTGAATTCCTGTGCAAAGTCCCAACTGAGTGAACAAAAATGTTGTGTGTGCACTGTTCACATATTAGGTCAGAATATATAAAATAAATAATACTGAACTCATGCATTCATAGAACTAGTGGGTGTAGTCCTACTATGTTTGTGCCTGTACATTCAGTCACTTCTGAACTTTTGTATTATCAAGACGTCTCTACTTGATGTCAGGTGGATGTATTGGTGTAAGAAGAGAATAGATGATCTTCACTGCAAGGAAATCAGGCTTCTGTGAATCATCCTTCAGAAATAATTAGTTTATCAATCTATCTTTTTTCTTGGTCACCCCATCTACAGCAATGCTCTTGTCTAAATACTCTTCTCTCACAGAGAGTATGTGGCAAGGTGTGTCTAGAGAGAGAGGCTAAGTGTGTAGAGACCCAGAGTCAACTTCTCATCCGGAAGTGAAACTTACTGGGTGCCAGTCATTTTTGCTTAGGCTAAACTTCTCAACTGCATTGTCACGGAGGATGAAAGGATGGTGATGAGGGATCTACACATGCTGTCCCGAGCAACTCTGGGGAAAGACTGAACAAAAAATCAGTCAATATACAAATCCAGTATGTAGGCCTGTGCTTGCTTTGCCTGCGAATGCCTAGCATAGGGGTGTTGAACTCATGAGGACCGGATCTGACATATATTGTTGGGCTGGGTCATGTGTGTCATAAAATGTAATGCCAGGTGGCAGAGATATAAACTTTATAAAGGACACAGATGAACATAATTAAAGGTGTGTGGGTGTGTATACACACACACTTAAAATACAAACATGCTTAAAACATTAACACCCTTGCAATATTTTATTGCTGATGCCCCTGTGCTGCCTGGAGTGGACAGCAAACCCTTTCCCCAGCCCACTCTCATGTTCAATGCTCTCCCTCCCCCCAGGTCTACTCAGAGTGGCAGTGGCTCTCCAGGGTCTCAGGATGAAGTGTTTTTCATAAGCCACAGCTTGGTCCTTTTAACTGGAAGTGTCAGGGATAGAACCTAGGAATCTTTGCATGCCAAGCAGAGGCTCTTCAACTGAGCCACAACCCCTCTGCCCCAATTGAACAAGCCCAACAACAAAAAATAGACACGCACCTCTCTGTGGGAGAGGGTGTGGAAAAGAAGAGCCCAGGAGAGGCATAGCAGCAATTGCATGGGTTCTCTTTCACTACTCTGAATACAAAACACATGCAGGAGAAAACCCCTCCCCCCCAAGTTGGAGCAGAAACCACACTAAGAGATATGGGGATGAAACTAAAGAATGTCTCATCCCAAATGCCACCACCAAAGAAACTGCACAAACAGAGGGCTGCTAGTGGCCGCTTGCTTGCCCCAGGAAAAGGTGACAGGAAGAACTCTCCCTGTCTGCACTTGCAGCTCTGGCTGAGAGGGAAGGCTGTTGGCTCTTGGCAAGGCTTGAAAGGGACAGAAATGTGCCCTTTATTCTCTGTCATGCACCCACCCATTTTTGCTGGCTTGCCAGGAAGGGTTGTAAGCCAAAGGGGAGAGGCCAGCAAACAGGCTGCTTCCCAAGCAGGCAGAAATAAAAGGGCCATTACCTCCTGATAAATGCACACAGCTCTCTGTGACTTTAGTGGCCAGCTTAACTTGCACGCAGAACACGCAAGTCTCCTTAGTGTCTACTATGGAGTGGATGCAGCAGCACCCCTGCCTGCCCTCCTCACACACCATCATAGGCTCCTGGTGGCGGTGTCCACTTTATGTAAAGTAAAACCCATGCTCTTTTTTGCACCACAGGGAAGAAAAAGTTCACTTCCAACCTTGCATGTGGGGCTTAAGATTGCAGAAAGGGGAGCCAAGAATGAATGAGTACCGAAGAAAACTTGGGAGGGTGTGTGGAAAAGAAGAGCCCAGAAGAGGCATAGTTGCGATTGCACAGGTTCTCTTCCACTGTTCTGCAAAACACACACATGTGAAAACCCCTTCCTCTCCCCATGCAAAAAGCACTTTCCCTTAGGGGAATTTCCAAGGACTCGGAAATCTGCCTGGGTAAACAAGCACCCAGCACAGAGTCTTCCACAGCAAAGTGGGCTTGGTGGAAGAGGCATACCACTCTATGCTCTAATCAATCAAGCCTGTGAAGCGAGCTGAGCCCAACAACAATATATATTTTAAAAAAAACCACACACACACTTGTCATTCCCGCTCTTCTTTTTTTCTCTTCCTCTTGCTTGTGATGTCTTGCGGCTGGTCCCTCCTGCAGCTCCAAACAATGAGGGGGTGGTATTTGTGCAGGAACAGGAAGTGGCATTTGGTCCCATCCTCTTTACTCATTGGGAGGGGGAGAAGAGAACCCCAAAGCACATGGTCTCCTCAGCAACTGAAAAGGTGGTTCCTTCCACTTTTCTCCATCTCGCCAGTTGCTCATGAGCCGGATTAAAGCCATGGGCAGACACTTGACACCCCAGTCTAGAGGCAACACCACCAAAGACAGTGAAGAGCAATAATGCTGCAGGAAACTTTATCATTTATCTTTGCAGGATGCAGATCTCATTTAAGATAGCAGTATATGAAAATTTTAACTCGTATATACATCTCATGAACAATTGTGCCACAAGGGTTTTGTGAGAAATATGAAACACTTCTGCTTCATTTTTCATAGAGACTTCTCTTCTGCTGTATGTCTAAAATTAATTTCACACTGTTTTAACCAACAGTACTGCATGATGGTCCATGAACATGAAATACAGTCCATGTCGGATTTCTTTTTTCCAGCAGTGATGTGACAGAAATGAGAAAGAGTGCAGAGTTTTGCAGCTTTGCCAATGGAGCAGGACAACAGTTCTACAAAACACAACGAGAAAACTGGTCTTGGCCATGAAGAGCTGCATATCTGGGACTAAGAGACAGATAAGAGGACAACTCCAGGAACCAGAAAGCATTGTACAGCAACAGAGATGGGTAGAAGGTCGCTAACACTGCCTTATGAAATGCTGGGAGATTCTGAGATGAGTGCTTATGGAGGGTGGAATCTGGGGGCAGGATATATCACTTCTGGGCGATGCTCTAGGAATTTCCCCTGACATCTATGGTAAAGAGCCTCTCTATGGAGGCCATATTCCAGCCATTTTCTGTCCTGCTCCTCAGTTTTCTGAGGGTTGGGGATTGGGACCAAGGGTGGACGTTTACCTGTTGCAGGCAGGCAAATGGCAAACCTAGATGCATACCATATACCACCCTGTGTAAGGATTTGCACAGTACATTCAGAACAAGGATTTCAGTTCCTACTTTCACTGTCCCTGATTAAAACAAGTGTAGCAATTTTTTAAGGCACAGTACAAAAATGTGATACATCTTTTAATTTCCGTTGATTTTTTAAGCTGCACATTACTCAGACTGTTGATTATTGCCAGAAAACACAGTTCCTGACACATGATCACGGAAACTCTAAATATACAGAACATTAAGTCATTTCAAGAAGTACCTTGGCAGAAGGAAGCCTGCACGGATGTCCAATTGGTATGTGCCTAGGTTTAAAAGAATTACACTGAATTAAGTCATTTCAAGTATTTTGGTGCTAGGAAAGCTGCGAAACCTCTCAGGAATTAAAGTGAAGTGACTTTTGAGATGCTAATAGTTTTCATTCATACAGAATGCTGTTGCATTTAAAAAAGCTACCCTGTTTGTAGCAGAAGTTTAAAATTGGCACAATTGGTATGCTGAAAGACTGGAGCGCTCTCTTGCTCTCTCTCCCCTTTTTAAAAAGGAATCACATTTATCCTCTTCTTCCAAACGACACAATTGCCACAGCATATGTTGTGGGGCTACATGTCCCAGAATACAATTTGTTCATGAGAAGATAATTTCTGTATTCCAAATGGTAACTGGCCTCCTTTGACAGATTTAAGATTTCAAACATATTGTCGATTATCAGATAAAAGTGTGGAATTTCCAAATATCTGTATAACTGCTCTCGAGTGCCTTCCAATTGCTTGGTAGGTCTCTGGCCAAGAAATCAGTGAAATAAAACTGAACACTGTTATTCACTTTTTACCTACTGCACAGCTATTCCCATTTTGAAATAGAAGCCCCATGAACCAATTATTGATAGGTACCTCACACCCATTGCTAAACAATGTGCCCTTGGGTAGGTAACCCAGATTGAATTTGAACTGATTGCTGGAACCTGCACAAACAGTCAGACGTGACTGAAGTCCCAATCTCAAATCCACTTATGATCTGTTTATAGAAACACATGCTTTGCACAGAGACAGACCATTAGCTCCCTTCCCCAGTACTGTGCATTTTGACAGACAGCAGCTCTCCAAGGTCTCAGGCAGAAGTCTCTTCCAAGCCTACTGTGTGAGCTCCTTTTACATAGAGGTGGGCAAGGACTGAACCAAAAATCTTCTGCATTCAAAGCATGTGCACTGCAGCTGAGTTCAAGCCTCTCCCGACAGTTTATTCATGATGTCTGGGCACTCATCCCATTTCTTCTCCTACCCTTCCTTTAAGTTTTCCAGCCAACTATTTTAAAAAATGTTTGATGCCAGCAGAATGAACACCTCATGTTGTGAGAGGTCCTGATCAGAAGACGTTTACAGTGCAACTGGAAGCATTTATACCCTTAAATCCATTGAAGTCGCTAGGCTTAGCAGGATGGTACTATTAGTCAGTAACACAAGACCAAACTTTCTGATGTGGTAGAAAAACAGTTCAGTAACATAAGCAGCTACGGTCACCCAGAGGCAATACATGGTTTGCACCATTCCTTCCCTTTCTAGTGCTCCTCCCTCCCCCATATGGCACCTAAGGTCAACATGAAAGGGAAAGATGTATCCAGTGTGATCTCCAGTGATCAGAGCAATAAGCTAAGGAGAAAGGTTTTTTCCCTGCGATTACCATAAATGTTCCATAACACGAACTGTACTTAAAACCAACTGTTAAAGTTCATCCATTCAGTCCAAGAACACCATGGAAGACTGGTTGGAACTGGTGCAGTTTCTGCCGGCAGAAACGTGATCACACTTACCTCCATCTTCCGGATCCCTCCATTGGACGCCCGCTCACATGCTGCGGGCATCGGCGTTTTTTTTTTTTAAGCACAGTTTGAGCATGCACATAGGCAGCCATTCACAGAATGGCGATCTTTGCGCATGCTCAACCCCCCCATTACATTTAAACTTTAAAGGTAAGGACTTACCTTTAAAGTTTAAAGCCCAACCTGGCCTCCCTGTAGTCCTGGACTCCTCCGGGTACTTAAAGTAAGGGCTTTTTAAAATTATTTTAACAAACGCTCAGGGCGAAGCTTCGCCCGAGCGCATATCGCTAAGTTTTAAAAAAAATGGCTGGGGAAAGCCGGAAGCCTCAGGCTTCCGACGGAAGTAGCTGGGGAACGGTGGAGAGCGATGAGACGCCGGGGTGCACCATTTACAACCGTTGCACTCTGTATACCACCACTTGGGGACCTGGTAGCAGAGTGCAACGGTTTAAAGGGCTTTACACCGGTTAGGGAGAGGAGGCAGATGTGCCCCGTCTGACCGCCGGTGAGTACAACGGTTGGAACCGGCACCCTAACTGGTATAAAGCCCCCGTCTGAACGCACCCCATGACAACTGTTCCAAAATGCTAGCTCAGGATTTCCTTCTCTATTCAATAGTCTTTTTCTGCAGCTCCTGTTTATGCATCCCAAGCTCTAGCCCTGATTCCCATAAGTGCCCTAAGCCTCTCTCAACTTTGGCTTTCATCCCACTTCCTTGGATAAGCTGGAGCATATGGCCTTTGGAATGCTGCCAGGCAATCAAGAGTAAGATGAAATGCCTTCATAAACTATTGGGCATCTAACATCTTCTAGATCTGCCGAGGAATAAACTGCCTCTTTCAAAACATAATTCCACACAGCATTAGAAAGTTACTTAAGAATGGATTTAAGAATATCGACCTCATATTTCTGTCACAGGGTAGGTGAGGCACAGGGTAGGCATCTGTCTTCCTTTATTTAATGTGCATTATTGTGCTATATTAACACTGTTTCATGTGTTATGGGATGTGTGACATGTACACTCTGATACTTTATCACTCTGTTGCTAAAGCAGAGAATGTATTTTGTCTATCCTATTCAGTGCAAATGGTTGTATTGAAATTTAAATCTTCTAGTGCATGTATCAGTTCCACCTTATATCCATAATTTGATAAAGACCAACAAGAGGCCCGCAGGGAGAAAGCTAGGTTTCCATGTGCAGAGAAGGATTCAAATGTATGATTTGCCCAGGTACCATCTATAGTGGTAAAGTCTAGCAAAGATACACCATGTGATTCTACTGAACATGCAGGTCAGTTGCAACCTTTTTATATCTCTAAGGATACTTCCAACCAGAGGGGTGTGTGTGTTTATGTGTGTGCCTGAGACAGATGGTGAATCAGTATACGTATCACCCACTATCTATATGCGGACTGCTCGGGTCCCAATGCTCATCATTACTGGCACAAATTAACAAGCAGAATCAGCACGGATGACAGGGCCACTGTGAGGCCATATTAGTGACACTGGTCACAAAGATACACATGCCTCTGTGCTAGCTGTCACCTCCTATGTGAGGTAGTTCCCCACCACTTTCTGTTTCCTTTTGCTGTGAGAAGCTCCTGTCTGAAATTCCACAGTAAGAAATTCTCCACTCTTTACTGCTCCAACTAGCAAGAACAAAAGCTCAAAATCAGAAAATACAGAATAAAGCTTATGGTTATTTATTTATTGTATGGCAGAGTTATGCACAGGAAGCATATAATAATATAAAATCTGCAACCAAGTAGATACAGTGGTTATGCAGACAGATTGGGCAATCCCCCTAAATACTAATATCTAAATTTTCAATCCACTCAGTCGCAGCTGGGGAGAATACAAAGAACTCTGTCACATCTCCCTGGAAAGCATGATGCTCACATTCCTATGACAGATGGAAAATAGTTTGGCAGGCTGCACCACAATCGCATTCGAGTCCTAGTATTTTGCCCTATTTCAACAACAGGTCTGCACAACTGCCGAAGCCTGTTTGTATTCTATTAGCTGTCTTCCATACTTTACATGGCAAGTCAAATCCTGCGGGCCTCTTGTTGGTCTTTATCAAATTATGGATATAAGGTGGAACTGATTTTATCCATGTTCGCAACCATTCAGTCCCTAGATCGAAATTTTGTGATTGCAGGATTTGTGCAGATCTTATTGCTGGGTGTCAGGACTTTAGTCAGAATAGGCCTGCGTCAGCCATGTCTTTGTGGATGGGCAACTCTATGTTTTCAATTACCTTCTATATTCACGAAAAAGAGCATCTTGCATTTGGAGATGTGGGGGAGCAATGTGGCACAATGTAGATAGCCAACAGGTCGGAGTGGGTTTAATATATAAAGCTCTTCTGCCAGGCTTTTATATAGGGGCTGCCACTTCTACTACTACCAGCACTGAAACAACGGGGTTGGGAGCGGTCCCCAGAAAAATTGCCATAAATTTGCATCGCACTAATGCTGCTGGACTGGCTTGGACCATCGACAGGACAATTTCACCCTAAGGAATTTCACCTTCAGAGACCATCCTGTTTGTTTGGAGCACTTTATTTGTTTTGTCGTGATCTAATAGTTTTTACTGTTTTACATTGTTTTTATGTATGGGCTTGTGCCCCTGTGTAAGCCGCCCTGAGCACGTTCGTGGGGAGGGCGGGGTAAAATGCAATAAATAAATAATATATCCATTGATGGTTCTCATGGGTTTGTGGACATGGGGGCTGTTGAGCCACACTGAAGTAGTGTATTCCACAGTTCTACACACCAATCCCAAAGCTGAGCATCTAAGTGTCATAGCAGACACAGCCCAAGTTGTACCACATAATTTTTGGAGAATGTTGTTTCGCGTGCATATTTTCGCTCCTATATTGGTAAGATGGTATTTATAGCTAAAGGTCCTGTCCAAGGTAATGCCAAGGTACGTAGGTATATGGTTGTGTGTAAGTCAGGTGCCATTAAGGTAAACATTAAGGTAAACATTCAGTTCACAGTTGGCAAGATCATTATTTGAGATGGAAACAGGAGCATTCTATTTTTCCTTCTTCTTTTTTTTTAAATCCCCAGAGGGATGTTTTTATTATTTTTTAAACAATATACTAGTAGAGTTCTTGTTTATCACAGCTTCAGTATTAATATGTTAGTTGTTATATGAGAGCTCTCTGAGCATCTTCTTTACTTCTTTGCTTCAAAAGGCAATTTTCTAAGTCCTTCTGCCTTTACTTCGGTTTTCTATCTTTGAAGTCGTATACAGCTTTCATTGCTCCCGCTCGCGTTTCCACAGCAGAGTCCTCATCCGTTCCAGAAGTAGCAGAATAACTTGACTTGGTTTCTTCATCTTTAGATTCTTCCCCCGATCCCAACTGGCGTCTCAAGAACTTGGCTTTAAAAATGGAGTCAATCTTCTCTCTTTTGTCGTTGATTTTAAAGATAACACCTTCAGGAACCGCCCATCTGTATTGAATTCCGTTGGTTTGAAGAAAGAAAATTAGTTCTTTGCGGGGCCGCCATCTTTTTAGTTTGTTTACAATTTCAAACCACTTCCCCAGGGCTCCGAAAATCGTCGCCTCACTATCAGCGCTCAGATAAGTCTCTCAGAACAAAATCGCTCTTCGCCTCCCCCCTTGCCTCTTTGATGTGTTTATCTGTCCATGCACTTAAGAGGCGTCCCTCTTTGCACTCTGCTTTTCCCACGGGGGGAGCTCATTTTTTCTAAAATACTCCATTTACATAGAACTCATTGTTGGTCACTTCTCTGACCTCGCTCCCGGCATTCGATATTCCGCTCGATCTCCAGAGCTTGTCCCGGTCGAATTAGCTTGCGCCCGAAGGCCACACAGCGGCAGGACCGTTAGGGTGGAGGGAAGTCTCGATTCTCCGGCATCAAGCCATCGAAGAGGCTACCTTTCAAAAGCCCTCTGGCCTGGAGCCTATCGCAAAGGCTCCGTGGGGATGCCACTTGATGTGGCACCCCTCCATGCTGCTGGTGTGCTAATCGCCTCCCCGAAGTCTGGGGAGAGTGACCACCATTGCCAATCCACAGATCGGAAGTCCTATTTTTCCTGTAGGATGAGCTGCCATTTATGGCAGCAGTCAGCCAAAATGTCAAGGTCCCTAGTCAGTATCTGATCAGTAACTCATTATGGATGCAGTCAAAGCCTGGTGCCTTTCCACTCTTGATGTCCTTCACTGCCTTGGAAATCTCATCAGTACTGAAATCTTCTAACAGCTTGCAGTCTTCAGGGAAGGTGCATTTCAAAACCTGGAGTTCTTTTTTTTATCCTGATTGTAAAATCTTGGTCCCTTGGAGCTCTGGATGTGGCAACCAGTTGGGCAACTACCTGGTTTGATGTTACCTCTGGATTTCCTCAGAGCATGGATGGGCTTGCACCTGGCTTTCTAAACAGGGTCCAACCTTTCCTACTGGAATGCCTGAAATCCAAATTTGCAGTTGCTGTGGTTCGTTTTTGGATGTGTGCAGTGTTGAGTTCATGGATTAAGTCACCTGCTACTTTTGGGTCTCTGCTGTTAAGGAAATTTTGATATAGCCTCACACTCTGATCACTCCAGCCTGGAATATATTCTTTCCGATACACTCAATATTATTATTATGTGTTGGAGAGACCCATCCAAGACACCTATCCCGATCTTCCCTGAAACCTTTCCAATTTGCCCTCTTAAAGTTCCATCATGGTCTTGGAAAAGATCTGATAACTGATATTTGAATTCCTAGCTCAAGGATTACAGGTCGATGCCGGCTATGTGGGAAAGCCTCAACAACACATCTGGATATAGGCAAGGGCTGGCTTCTCTGGTCAGATGAGACAAATGTTATATCAGAGCCGAACTTTTTATTCCATGCTGCTGATCTGAAGGTGCCTCAGTCTTTAGCATCAAAAACAAGATGCAAGCCATTTTCTTCAGCCAAGTCAACAAGTGCCTCACTGTTCTTATCATTAACCATGTAGCTCCAATTTCCATGGTCACCAGCATATAGAGAAGGATGAGGATAGGACATGTGCTGGCTATGAAGTGGCAGGAGGTTTATAAATATTGACCACGTGTATTTTCCAAACTTTTACTATGATGGTGTGGATGTCATTCTAGACGTTGGTCAATACCAGCTTCACATTTTTCAGTGTTGCTTCTGGCACAAGTTATTATGCTGTAGGCAGTGCTCTTTTTGTAGAAAAAGCCCAGCAGGAACTCATTAGCAAATTAGGACACACCCCTAACAGTGCAGCTCATTAGCATATTAGACCACACCCCCATGTTACCAGAAGTGTGGTCATCTAGCCACAAGGAGGCCAAATCAAAATTTTGGGAGGCTCCATGCCACGTATCCTCCTACAAAGGATGCAGATCATTCTGCGCTGGTGTTAATGCTGACACAAAAGTGATACTTCCTGGGCAATTCTGAAACACCTTCTGCTGCATGCAAGTGGGTGTCAGATAAGATGCCAGTGGGCATCACACTGGGGAATCACAGTGATAGATTGTAGAGACGATAAACAAATCTGATTGTTTTTAATGTATTAGTTGGCTGTATCTCTGTGGGTTTATTTGCATATTTCAGAAATACTCAAGGCATTATTTGCTGGCAATAAAGAAAGATTTGATATCAAGACAAACTGGATCTCCTAGAAAAACAAAGAATTGCAGCTTTGTTCTACATATGCAAACAACATTTTCTCCAATTCTGATTCCAAATGCCAAAATTCAAACCACCTATGTTATCATTAACAACTGCAGCAACACTTAGCATTTAAGTTTCAAAGTACTTCACCGGTAATAACCCTGTAAGGGATACTGTGTTTACTTCCCTGTACAGATGGAAGGATCACAAGTGAGAAATTATGGGCTGCTTAAACTCACCAGGTGATTTTTTTTAAAAGCAGGTAGCCACATCGGGTGCCTGACAAAGCTTTTATTAGGTGGATAAAGGTGATTTGGGTACCAAACTCAGGTGAGACTGAAGGTCCTAATTCACAGTAGCCACTGAACCAACCCAAGCCTTTTAGCTGCTTTTGTCCCTGTTCTCCAGTGGACTGCCAGTCTACTCTGTAGCTTTTATGTTCCCCCTAAGCTGTTGTTGAGTCTTGTGAGCAAAAATTCTACTTCGTGAGCAAGCCCACATTTTGTTGTGAGTGAACCTACATTTGACTGCATAAATTAGTTTGAGTCTTGCTGAGACTCAACAAGGACAAGCCACATAGCCCAAGATTCTTAGCTGGAAGCCCAGGAGAGATTGTTTGACTGCAAGTTTCCATGGCCCAGATCTTATGCACTGAAGCAGTATCTCTCAGCATCACATACACTCTACAAATGCCCATTGGGTTCAACACTTGTACCACTAAACTCAGAAGTCACTTGAATTAATGGCAATAAACAGGCCTTGTACATCCAAACCCTTGCACAGCAAATATTTAAAATTTAACAGAAACTATACAGATGAGTGACTATGTATTCACTGGTGAAACCTGGGTATCTGACAATCTTAAAAAGCATACCACCAGAATTTCAAAAATCAGACCTGTCAAATGCAGTCACGAGATGGCTGAATATCATGGCCTTGCACATTCTTGGTATTTTACAAGCCACAAGAATTATACATAGGCACCTCAGCAATAACACACATAACTGGCCACTAAGCTTGTTATATATTACAAATACATGCCCAAACCAGTCTTAAAGAATTCTACCATCAATTAGAAGAAGTCTGACAACAGCAGTATTTACAAGTAGGGTATCCAAAGGGCTCACCAAAGAGAACTCAATCTCCCCATTCTATCTCCCTAATTCCCCCCTCCCTCCTCATCACAGTCCCAACAAGTCTGCTCCGTTGAAAGGTCATTGTATGAAAGTATCAACATGATACTTGACCAGGAGAAGCTTGACCCACTCAGGCAACTGAGAAGCCATAAGGAACTCAGCTGTATTCTAAGGATGGGGCGAGGAGGGAGGACACACCCACCGAGCATCTTGGGTTATACAGCTTCTCCTGATGCTGAGAATTCTGGGACATGTAGTCTGCACAGTTACAGCATGGGGAGGGGGTTTATAT
>NW_015165238.1:803859-804049 GCF_001447785.1 Gekko japonicus | reverse complement strand
TAGAGGAACTCATTAGCATAACTCATTAGCATATGCCACACCCCCTGAAATCACCAGAAGTGTGTCATAAGGCCACACCCCCTGACATCACTGGAAGTGTGTCATAAGGCCACATACCCCGCCCCCAACGGTCCTGGCCGCCGCTGCCGGCCTTGCAGATCCACTGCCGAGCCCCCTGAGGGGCCCGGCG
>NW_015165238.1:788768-803794 GCF_001447785.1 Gekko japonicus | reverse complement strand
GGCAGGGGTGGGGAGAGGCAGGGAGGAAGCAACTTACCCTCCCTCTTCTCCTGCTTCCTCCTGGCTGAATGAGGGCCGGAAGCGGGGCAGCCGGAAGCAGGGGGTGGGGCTTCGTCATGTGCCCCGCCCCCCATACCTCACCCGGGGGAACTGCGATCCCCCCCGAAATGACCTCTGGCCCTGGCTGTAGGTATGACGGAATGTATTGCCAATATCATCATATTCTGCAATTTTCGCTCTGTGGCGGGCTTGATTTTCATTATCAAGATGAGTTTCTTGAACAAAAGCTAAATCTATTTTATTGGTCAGTAGGATTCACAACAAGTACAGGCAGTCAGACTTTCTTATACCCTCAATATTCATTTGACAGATCCAGATCTTCTCTCCTGTACCCCTTGTCAAGTAGTCATGAGAAGGACTGTTTGATTAATTGATTGTTTCCATGTGTGTTGTGTAGCCAGGAGATCCTATGATTGTCTGGCAGCCAGAAGTTTCAGCTCTTTAGCATTATCCAGGGTGCACCACGAGGAGGCAAGATACAATTGCACCCTAAGGCCTTTGGTGAAGATTGACGACATGGGAAGAGAAGCCCTGTTCCACACCAGACAATTAATGCAATAATCTAGTGGAAATTGCCCATCCTCAAAAAAGAATGCAGGGGAAATAGTGGCTGGAAGAGCAAAGTGTACAGAAAAATTCCATGTAGAAGCTCAATTGCAAATGAACGTGCCTCTGCATTCGCAGCAGAGATGAATACAAAACAGAATCCTTACTGTGTGGAAGCAACCAATATTTACAAGAGACATAAAGCTGCTACAAGAACGACCATGGGTTGATGACTTTGACAGTATGATGATAATCCTGTTCTATATAATTTATACTTGACATGAGAATGTTTTTTGCTAAAACTTCCCCCCAGTGGATGGGAAGCTATCATAACTAGGAGAAAGGTCACAGAACAGGGTGTAGTGCTCAATGTAAATACCACCATGCAAGTGTTCATATGTCATCCAACCAGCTTCTGGGAAATATCCATATTACAGACAACAAACACTTCTAGCAGAAATACTGAAAAGGAACAAAACAGCTACAAGAAAAAAAGGACTAAGTGTCTGCTTTCCATCAGGGCAAAACCGGTAAACAACTCTGACAGTTTTATGATGTCCACAGCTCCTTATCTAGTTGTGTACAATAAATGCACAAGGTTGTTTGGATATTTTTCTTCATACAAAGGACCTTAATTTTGGAACATGCTGAGCTCTACATTTTTAAAATGTTCATATAAAACTATTTTCATCTATATTTGATTTCTCATAATTCTCCAACTTATTGGCAGCTCAACACAAGCAGCTTAATAAAACCTAAAACACAAGGAAACCTCTTTATAGTTACTTTTGCATTAGGAATGAGGATAAATCTTATTCAGTGAGATGTTATCTGTGGAATCATATCTTACATGTGTTCTGCCATACAGAGACAGCACAGCAATACAATGAACCTAATGCTAATGGACGGAGAAATAACATGTCATCATTTGCAGTTAGAAGTGGGCCCTGTCCTCCATGCCAGGCAACATTGCTTCACTAATGCAGAGGGGAAAGAAAGCCTTTCCGTTTCTGTCTTTGCATTCTGATCAGAGAAAAACAATTTCCACTGGAGAAGACGAATCAGTGGGTTAAGATTTGTCCTATGGGATGTCACAGGACTCCATTCTGCCACCCATGTTCTTCAATATTTAAATGAGGCCACAGAATGAGATTGTATGGAGCTTCAGAGTCAGATGTCATCAATACCCAGGTGATACCCAGCTCTACCTTTCCTTACCAAAGCCTCCAGATGCATCCATCTCAGCAGCAAATCAGTGATGTGAAGCTGTGAGCTAGTGGATAGGGTGAAGTTGGTATTTTAAGGGCTTGGGGTTGCTTACGGATCCTTGCCTTGCTATTTGAAGAACAAGGTGGTGTGGTAGCCTGCACTACAGTAAACTTGTAATAGGAGATGGAGATTGGAGGCTATATGAGAAAGTGATATGGGATGCACTTGCACTTAAGAGTTACAGCAAAGGACACGATCCAGTCACACTGACAATATTTCTACTTTCTTTACATCAATGATACTCAGTGATATTCATACCCCACATTTCAGGAAAGTGGGCAAGGGCCTTGCCCAGTAGGGCTTGAGGTTGGCAAGTGGTTCCCGCCTTGAAATAGCCATCACTAGAGGAACAGGTAAGTGCAAACCTCCCTCACGTCAGGGATGGAAGTAAATGAGGTTGATAGTAATTACAAAAGTGGCTCTCTGAGAATCGTGGCTGAGTACCACTGCTTCCGATGGGGTGTATTAGTGTATATGAAAAGGAAGATATGCCTCAGAATCAAAGCTCCAAAAGGTGGACAACTGGAAGATAAATTGTTGGGAGCGGTGTTTTCTTATATTATAGCATAACATTGTATTGTTAGATGGATCTGTAGAATCATTCAGGTTTTAAAAAATGTGGCATAGTACTAAATCCATTCATAGTATACTAGATCAAAGAATAAAACAGTCAAGGCTTTTTAAACATGCTTCAAAAACATTTCATTAGCAGGCTGAAATGGACATAATTAAACTGCCTTTAATCATTCCACTTATCACCAGGCTTCGATTTGAGACAACATCTGAGTAAAGGAAAACTAAACCAAGGTACTAAGAAGAACTTTACTGTATCACCCTGAATGGCTACACCAGAGATTTTTATTGCTTAAGAAATCATTATTCACATCATATATAGAGTAAGGCTGTAAACTGGGATGTTGGAGGGCTGCTGCAAGGCATACACAAAACTTGTGATGTGAAGTCCAAATTCATACATCATCAAAGCAGTACAGGTGCTGCTCCTGTGAGTAGATCCAGTGGCACACCTGTTAACATTTGGATAAAAGGTTTGCATGGAGCAGATAGATCATGTGATACGCCTACTCACTACTTCCCATTCACCCATTCTTTGTGATCCCTTCCCCTAAATCAGAGCAATGCAATACTGGCAGAAACAAGTGAAGCTGACTTATAGTTAGAGCATTAGCTTATCAAGATCAGTATTCTCTACTCGGATTGGCAGTAGCTCTCCATGGACTCAGATGGAGGTTTTTTCTTATCACCTACTACCTAGTCCTACCTAGAGATGTCAGGGGTTGGACGTTCTGTATGCAAAGCAGACACTCTACCACTGTACCATGGGCCCTATCACAGTACTCTGTTAATATATGAATCATTTTGATAATCAGCTGTTCAGCACTGGATTGGAGACAGCAAGGTTGAAGGGCAAGGAACTGGCACAGATCACAACACATATAGACCCATTGTGTACCTCTTCTTGAAATCACCTATGTTACTTCTTTTAAATAAAGGATTTATCTTGGGAAAGTGTGTTATAGTACCAATCTTAACTTGAAATATCTCACTCTTTATTAGGCAACCAAACAGAATTGCTCTTTCCTACACAACAAAAGAAGGCAACCCCAGTAATACGAAAAGAAAATATATCCAAAATCATCCTTGGAAATGTTAATTACAGGAAAGATCTTTTCAGAGGAAGCTAGCAGTATTTTTATACTGAAAATGTTTGTAGTTGATTACAGTGAAAAATGGTTGCTGTCAAAAAGCACCAGCAGCATGGTAGTAGATAAATTCTTTGAAATGAAAAACCACAGAACCCAGCTTCTGTGTTCAGTTTGCTATTGACTCATGTCAGCTTCCATGACATTTGTTAATGTTTTTAGAAATGAGGTTGCACATATCCCAGATATATTCAGAGCACTGATGTGTACTAGGACCACTCAAATATTCTGTCCTGCATCTCTTTTCCCAAACCTGTGATAGAAGGAAGGAAGGAGGGTGGGACCTTATTGTGTCCTTAAGGCAAATCTAACCCCTATTTAATTTTGTTTTTTTGAGCCACCCAGGAGTTAAACTGCCTTCAGTTCATGCACTATGCTCTTGCTATTTTAAATGTTTCCATCATGAGTGTGAAGCCGGAAGAAATAAGCACAACTGAGCAAAACTGGTGACCTTTTTTCCAGAAAGTCTATAAAACACCGCCACTGTATACAGAATTGAAGTTGCGGCCAAAGAATGGGGGGGGGGGAAAGATGTTTATCGCATTTTTATCCAGCCCCTCCTCCAGAGTGGTGTACATTACTTCCCCATTTTTATTGGCATTTGGAGTGGAAATGCTCCATGAGAGAGACTTGTTAATATATGTTTGTCCTTCCGCCAGGATATATCTCCAGGATCCATCTCCAGCTAATATCTATGTCTATCCTTCTTCCAGGAGTTCAGGGTGGTGTATACAGTTCTTCTACTTTATCTTTACAACAACAATTTAAGGATGCTTAGGCTGAGAGAGAAAATGGGCCCAAGTTTACCCAGTCAGCTTCATGGCTGACAGCCAAAACTGATGTGACAGCATGGAGTTCCGTGAATGAAATCCCAAGCAATTCTTTTTTGCTTTCAACAAGCTAATGTGTAGGACACCAATTCAGAACAGGACCATGATCTACTGGTGGGTGGGTTAAGCCTTTCTCTGTTCCCACACCTGAAACAGCTCATGAAGTTACTATTTTATTAGTTGTGGCAATCTTGGGTGGAAAGGCAGCATATATTTGCCTCAGCATCTCTGCAGGGCCTTCTCAGGTCCGGGAAAGGATGTATGGGGAAGGATTAATCTCCCTACATCCATGCCTCAGTACTGATATGAATCAGGGTCTCACATGTCTGCTTCCTTCCCCTGAGGAGTTCATCCTTCCCCTGAGCCAGTCCCAACCAGAATGAAGCCAGTGCAGTGCTCTTAAAAGGTGTTCCAGGATTCTACAAAATGGAGGCACATCCCTGGTGATTTTTTTCGCCGTCAAGTCACATCTGACTTATGGCGACCCAGTGGGGTTTTCAAGGCGAGAGGTGGTTTCCCATTGCCTGCCTCTGGGTCATGACCCCGGTATTCCTTAGTGGTCTCCTTTCCAAATACTGACCAAGGCCAACCCTGCTTAGATTCTGAGATCTGATGAGATTCGGCTAGCCTGGGCTATCTAGGTGAGGGCCTGGAGATGGTATCTATCGAGTGTGTAAATACATGAAGCAGTGGAGAACAGAGAAGGTGAATGTTTTCACTTGCTGTTACTGCTGAATTTGTAACTGCATACCAGAGAAAACTTGCAAAGCTTCTTTGGGCCTACAGCAAAAAGGGCCCCTGGAATTTTATTCCCACTGGCCAACCCTGTAGTCTTCTGCATTTCCATCTTCGGTGGAACGTCCCTTCTATTGTGCTTAGATGTCAGTTGCTTTTTGCCTTTGTTGAAAGGCTTTTTGCCTGTACTGAGAGGCTTCTAACCAGACTGGTTCAGTGTACTACCAAATTATTTTTGAAGGTTTGCAGTTAGGGATGCTAGCTTCCTGATGGGACCCAGGGATCCCCCCAGAATTACAGATCATCTCCAAACTACAGATATCAGTTTCCACTGGGGAAGATGGACTCTATGGAATTGGACCCCACCAAAGTTCATATCCTCCCCAACCTGGATTTGGCAGCCCTACCCCCCATCATCTGCTGGTGGCCAGGGGAGACCTTGCAACCCTATTTGCAGTGGAGAATTTTGTTTCTATGCTGCCTTTCCACCCAACTCAAGGTTCAAAAGGTGGTGAACACACACACACACAGACACATATTTAGAACAATTAAATAGAACATATAAACAAATACCAAAAAAACCACAAACAGGGACGAGGGCTAACAAAAATTAATGAGCTAGAATCCAGCTATCATCTGAGTTTTATGGCAGAAGAAACACACACTCACTTCACTGTGGGCCGAAAAACAAGCAGTGTGCTTAACTGATTTTTATATTGTCTTTAAGAAGCAATTATGAACAGTAGGGGGTTTGGAAGAAAGAAACAAAAGTTAGTTGAAAGTACTGCCATCAACTGCGTTCTTTTCATAGATAAACCCTAATCCAGTTCACAAGTCTGGGGCTCAGAGACTCTGCACTGCTGAACATGATATCTTGCAGACTGGACATAAAAAGCATAGGCAGTAATTAAAGTGCCCCATGACGCTTCTTAAGAGAAAAGCAGAGCTAATCCTACCCTCCTAGCCCAGAGCCTAATTAAGATAAACACTATGCAGTTTCGATATTAATACAAAAGGAAGCTTCTGATAAATGAGATTTGATTCTTAACCTAATACCGTGCAAATGAGGGCCAGACCTCTGCTGTATGTCAGGCAGGATTCAGCATCCTAGAAAACCCACACAGAAATTAAGAAGCTGACCTGAACCACCAAGAACAATTCCTACATAGAAAACTATTTAATACAGGAGGTAGCTGTTTTAATGGGAGCTATATAAACACGCCGCAGATGGAATTCCTCTCCCCTTTCCTCATTTCAGAATACTTCTCTGCCAAAAGGAGCAGAGTATCTCCTAGTGGATTTAAGGACCTTGCAGCCAAAAGTCTCACATGACCCTGGATAAATGGTAGTCAGCCTATAATCTCTGAAGCAGGACAAAACGTAGAGAAGAAATCCTCATTATTATTAGCAGCAGTCCTTTCCATTGATCAAGGGCTTTACTTTAGGACCGCACAGGGAACTCTGCCTTCACAATTACCCATATGTGTCGAATTTCTTGAACGGTTCATATAATCTTTCAGAGACTTATCAAGACTCACAGTGGAAGCTGTAAATCAATGAGTTCTGAGAAAGTACATGGTTGGCGTTAATTTGATAAAAGCTGGTACACGCATCAGATAAAGTATTAGCTCCTCACCTCTGGAGAAGACACTGAATGGAGAGTTTTCAAAGCCACCACTTGTTATGCTTCATTAGTAGAACATTAATCCATATCAGAGCTATGCTACTTCATTTTGCAAAGCATTTAGAGACTATTACAAAGTAAAGAGTTGTCCAATATGTAGCAGGACCTAACAGAGAACTCTGAATGGCATGACACAAGGCACAATAGACCTAAACTTCATTTCAGTGGATTTAGATAGGAGTAACTCTGCATAGGATTGAATTGTCAGTCACTTGCAGGCCCTGACCCCAATTTTAAGAGAAAACACTCCAGTTTATGAATATTAAATCATACTTTATCAGAAACTTACATTTTTAAAGGCAAATTCATACACCCTAGATTTTTCCTCCATATCATGCATCATAAGCTGCAACACATCCCTTTGTGTTGTGTGTAAATGTCTGTGTTCATACTGGCATACTGAAAACCCTTTAGGAAGACAGCAGAAAGTGTCAGAAAATTCTGACATCTGCCAGTGAATCTGAAGATTAGCTGATTATGCTTGCTTGGGAAATGTACAAATTCCACCCTGAATTGCATAATTCAACAGCAACAGATAACATTTACCATGGAAGGGGTATTAATATCGAAAGCAATCCTTGGGAGTCAATCATTTGTGACACTTCACAGACCATCTCAATAGCTATCAAAACACTCCCAGTATATAATAGGATTTCAGCCTTACTTCCATCATTCACTAGTTTACAAGAAAGGGGACACTGAAATATAAAATGCTTTTATAAAATATAAAAGTCTAACAGTTCTAGTTCTGTGATACACTGAAGACAGTGGGACTGTTTATAAATGCTTTGACCCTTTCAACAAAAATTCACATATTGCGTGAGAAGAACGGCAGTTTATGCCGCATTTGAAAAGATCCCCAAATTCAGAGTTCACATACCCTCTGATAAGACAGCATATGAAATGCATTCACTGACAAGAGGCACTTCTCAAAATGTTCAAAACATTAGCTAATTCCATTTAGTTATGACAAGCACATATCTCAGACTCTGCTTTCTGCATTCTCACCCATTTAAACTGGGCTTTTAGCCATGTCTCTGTTTATTGTATCCTTGAAGAGACCACATAATTCACTGATGGGAGCACCAAGGCTAACATAGTTATATCTGGAGGTTAGGATGTTTATAATTTACTACACAAACCAGTCACAGCAGTATAAATCTAATTCAGAAAAACTACGAGGAATTTCAGACAGGCGATATATTCCGGTTCAGGAACGGTTCCCAGACGATTTCTGGTCTGACATTTCAGACAGAACCGTTTTAGAACTGGTTCCCTACCAGAATATATTTGTACTTTCACACACAGACGCTTCTGTCCCGTTTAGGAAAGGGGGCTGAACCGTTTTACCTGTAAACCACTTCCAAGTAGTCGTCAGTTTCTTCTCCCAGATCCGAAATGCTTTTTCCCGCCGTTTTTCGTCCGCATGGGCGATCTCCGGCTTTTTTTTAACGTTCGCTTTAGAGCACTATAGCGCTATAACACAAGAGTAAAACAGCGTTATAGCAACCCCATTGGAATGCCTGGAGTGTTGTGTTATAGAGCTATAGCGCTCTAAAGCGAACGTTTTAAAAAAAGGCCGGAGATCACTCGCGCGGGCGAAAAACAGCAGGAAAAAGCAGTGCAGTCTGAAAAGGCAAACCACTTCAGATCCAGCTATTTACCGGTAGGGGAAAGCCATGTGTGAAATGGCAGCCCTAATGGCATATCAGTTTTACTCCACGACCGATAAAAAACGGCTTCAAACCGGCTTAAAAAAGGTAATGTGAAATTCTTCTATATTTATTCCATTGAATTTGAACTGTTTAGATTATTTTGTTATGGGTACAACGTATGAAATTATTGAGTTTAGTGATTTAGGGTCTAAATCCAGGGCTGTTTCATCCTAAGAGCTCTGATTCAGGTAGAACATCACAATCTGGTTGTAGAGAGAGGGAGCCATGCTTATCCTCATCCTATGAGACTGTCAGCAAAGTGGTTCACAGGAGCAAGCTGTAAATCTGTTGCAGGTAAATTAAACACTTTAACTCATAGCAGAAGCATACACTGATATCTCTGTAACTCCCAAAGTCAGTGGGATTTATACAAACTTTGAAAGGGCATCTCTCAGGATCTTCCTTAACCTTCAAGCTAGAATGTTAAGGATTAATTTCTGCTTAGATAAACACTTCTGGAGTTCTACCTTAATTTCTTTTATAATCCTACCTAAACAGCTGTGCAGTATCGCCGCCTGCCCCCAAAATGGTCTGAGTGACTCAGAAATGAACCAACCTCTACAATTTTATCTTCAGTGCATATTTTTCTGAGCATTCCCCAAAGTGCTTCTATTTTTCCCATGATTTGTTGCTCAGTTTGGTCGCAAAGGTTGAAGGGTGTGAATATGTGGTTACCATTCATATTCTAGTAATTCTGCTATTTTATCACATACGGTGATAATATGAACGCTAATAAATTAAATGAAAGGATAATATGAACTATATATTCACTTTTTTTGCAAGCATGAGGTAAAATCATAGCACAAACGCATATCAAAACTATCAGTTCTATTTAAAGACAATAAGCCCTATTATCAATGCTTAGGAAAAAGATACCATGAATCACTGTATCCCACAGTACAGCAGCTGTCATGAAAGCAGCAAAACCAGGCCATCCAGAGACACAGGTTTTTTTTTATGAACTCAAGGGATGCATGAACATATGATGTTAACCAAAACAAAAAGGAAGAGGCTCCAAAGTAGCCTGATGAGGGTGGAATGTTGAGAATAGCCAAGTGTCAGTTACAAGGAAAAGGAAAGAGGAAGAGATCTGCCTGCCCAACCCATGGGGACCTATCAGAGGAGAAGAGATTTGAGGGTGGGATGGAATTTCCAAATTGCCCGCCCCCCAAGTGCACAGAAAAAAAATCTCAGTGTACATTAAAAAGGAACCTCTACCCACTAGGCTTGCTAGTCCCCAGATGGGGGCGGGGATCCCCTGCTTTTGTAGGTTCTGGTCTGCTGCGTTGGTGACATCCCCGCCCACCCCTGGAATGCCCCCAAATCTCCCCACTGGGAAGAGGAAGGCACCTGGCAACCCTACTACCCACCCATGAGGGAAGATGAACATTATAAAGGAAAAGAGGAATAGTGGTAGCATTATAGAGAAACTGGCTTCTTAAGTTCCTAAGAGATTTGGGTTGGAGAAAAAATTCCTAGTGGTTTATTTCCTTACGTACCAAAAAGCCTATAAAATATATTCATAAATTCCATATTCTGTGGTCTGCCAGTGTCAAACATAAAGTTCAGTTAGATTGTGGTGTAATCTACATAGCTATTCATTTAGGGTGGGTGCCAGTTTTGCTTGTCTACATGTTGTTGCGCAAATGTATGAATTCTAAACATGATTCTAATACAGTAGCCAATGGTATGAGAGCTTGCCAGAACATGGCTTGCCCAGGGAATATGTATATGAGGCTAAGGAGGGGGCTGGTATTACTATATTAATACTAAAATATTGCTTGTTACAAAACATCAGAGGAAAGTTGTGTTGCATTCTCAGCCTCTGCTTGTTGCTAATATTATCAGTATGTTCAGTTAAGTATTCCATAACAAAGGAGATTCATATCATATTGTGAGCACCCTGCCCCCTCCTTCAGCAGAGACTGAGGGTGTCTTATTTTGGACTTAGGTGTTTTAACAGGCACCCCCTTCTACAGCCTAAGTACAAAGAGGATCTGAAACATGGGAAGTCTCATAAAGGCACCGGGGTACAGCCATGACACTGGAAAATCCCTGAGAAGAAAAGAAAGGGGGTGCTGAATTAGAAACGTACTAAGTGTAATTTCCCCCCGTTTAATGGCATATCAGTCTCAAAAGATTTTTCAACACTGGAGACATCACCCAATATCCTTACATACCCCAAAGGTGTCTGCCCAACCTAAGGAAGTTGCTATTTCATTAACCAATGCCTGGTTGCTCTTTTTTCATAGAATGCTAGAGTTGGAAGGGATCTTGCAGGTCACCAGTCCAACTCCCTGCACTCTGCAGGAGCATAGCCAAAAGACAGCCCTACAACATACCCGAAAGATGGCTGTCCAGCCTCCACTTGAAAACGTCCAGTGAAGGAGCATCCACCACCTCCCGAGACAGTCTGTTCCACTGCTCAACCACTTTTACAGTTAGGAAGTTTCTCCTGATATTTAGCTGGTATCGACTCCCTTGAAATTTCCACCATTAGATCTAGTCTTGCAATCCGGAGCAAGACAGAATAGATCTGCTCCATCTTCTACATGACAGCCCTTCAAATATTTGTAGACTGCAATCATGTCCCCTCTAAGCCTTCTCTTTCCCAGGCTAAACATACCCAGTTCTTTCAGCCTTTCCTCATAAGACTTGGATTCCAACCCTCTCCCCATCCTGGTTGCCCTCTTCTGGACACGCTCAAGCTTGTCAACATCCTTCCTAAAATGTGGTGCCCAATACTGGACACAGTACTCCAGGTGAGGCCTGACCATAGCAGAATAGAGCGGAACTACCACCTCCTGTGATCTGGACAGAATGCTTCTGTTAATGCATCCTAAAATTGCATTAGCTTTCTTCGCAGTCATATCGCACTGCTGGCTCGTGTTTAGTTTGTGATCAACCAGAACACCTAGATCCCTTTCACATGAGCTGCTGTCAAGCCAAGTCCCTCCCATTCTATATCTGAGCCTTTGATTTTTTTTATACCTAAGTGTAGGACTTTGCACTTCTCTCTACTGAAATTTGTTTTATTTGCCTCAGCCCACTGTTCCAGCCTATCTAGATAATTTTGAATCCTGACTCTGTCTTCTTCAGAATTAGCAATCCCACCCAGTTTCGTGTCATCAGAATTAGCAATCCCATCCAGCTTCTTTTTTAATTCAATCAAGACGGGTACTTAAGTGATTAATTTATGCTCCATCCTGTTTCAGGAGCTATCTTGACTCACCCCAAAGTTTTGAGTCCATGCAGATTTGGCTCCCTTCAACCTAATTAAAGTATTTAATCATGTTGCCTCACCCAGGTTCTTTGTGCAGATTTGGGATACAAGGTATTTTCTCCACTTTTCCCCACCAAAGTCTGAGAGCGGTTAACTTTAAAACAGCCAGTGAGATTCAAACTTTTTATCTTGACCTAATCCAAAGCAAGGATGGCCCAACCCCACCTACCCTGGGTATCTTCTGTCCCCAGGTGCTAGCAAATGGTTTTCTCAGATCCCTGGTCCAGATCTATGCTGGTCAGAACTCTGGTTCCCTACTAAGAACCCCTGCAACGCTGTGCAGACTTTTTCTCCCCTTTTCCTACTTGCTGCTCTGCTCCTTCGACCTCAGCTGCATATGCTCCCGGACCTCTCCAGACCTCAAGCCCCAGATTTAAGGTTGTATGTCCCTTCCCTAAAACTTCCCAATTTGCTCCTTCCTAGCTTTTATAAATGTATCCTCTTGCTGGTGTTTGTGTGCATGTGTGGTTTCTTAGGGAATAAATTCTCAGGGGCCGAGTGTAGGCTCTTTATATTTTCATGCTAATTTAATTATTGGAATGATTAAATTAGCTTCATTGATTAGATTAAGGCAGCTGTAAGAATGACCTGCCCCAGCACCGCGCAGTGGAGGGAAGGGAGAGGAGTAGCTCCTAACCCCACCTGCGGGCAGTCACTGCATGGCCTCGCCAGCTCTTCCTGCTGCTCCCTTCTTCCTGCTGCAGCTGAGCAGGAAAGGAAGGAGAGGGGTTTTGAGAAGCCAGTTGCGGAAGCAGGAAGACCTGGAGAAGCTGTCCCTCTCCCTCCTCTCCTGCTTGGCCACAGCAGGAAGCAGCAAGAAGAGCAGTTGAGGCCATGGCTACTGTCCACAGGGGTAAGGCATGTGGTGCACCAGGTGTGTAGGTCTGGCATCCTCCTGGGGTGGGGCAGTACAGATTCAGGAGAGTGTGCCGCCCCCAGGGCCCTCGCCTAGCTAAGGATCTGTTACAAGGCCATGTGTTATTTCTTTCTTGACTCTTCTTTAGGTCCAGTTTGGGTAACAATATCAAGTAAAATAAGTCTTTTCCTGATGTTATAAATTCCTTCAATATTATTTAATGACAACCTTTGTCAGTCAGTGTTCTGAAGAACTTTGGCTGGATCAACTCCATGTAAAGCCTACTATAATAAAATTAGGGGGAGTTAAAGCAGACCTCCTAACTAAGCACATGTGCCAATACTAGGGTTGCCAGGTCTGGGTTGGAAAATACCTGGAGACTTTGGGGGTGGATCCAGGAGAGGGTGGGGTTTGGGGAGGGAAGGGGCCTCAGCACGGTACAATGCCCATAGAGTCCACCCTTCAAAAGCAGCCATTTTCTCCAGGGGAGCTGATTTCTGTCAGCTGGAGATCAGTTGTAAAAGCAGGAGATCCCCAGGCCCCACCTGGAGGCTGGCAACCCTAGCAAATACTTGTGTGATATAAGCACACCTACACAAAGTCAATAGTGCAAAAAGTTTAGAAGAAAACATGACAGTGAGGTATTAGCCTAATGGCTGTCCAGCATCAATGGCATCAGTGGCTATAAGCAAATCAATGGGACTGCAAAAAATAACAACACAAAAAACTATGTAAATTGTCTGGTTTACACTCAAAACACCAAAGTCCAGATTTTGTTTAAGTGGGATGGAGAAATGGTTCAAATTTCACCTTCTGATGCTTCTTTTAACAATTAAATTTTTTAAAAAAGAAAATTAATGAGGTGCTGGAACAACCTGTGAATTACATTTGATTCTGATTAACATCTGAAAAATCAGATTGCTTTCAAAACACTTTACCATGCCTATGGTAAGGAGGCTAAAACTGCCCCCCCCCCAAAAAAGCTCACTGTCTGAACATAGAGAATTTGATTAGGCATGGAATAAATTGTATTCCCTACTTAATGGCAAGGTAATTTTCTGGAATAAACTCTTGAAAAGCTTGAATGAAAACAATTTAATGCAGCACCTGGGACTCTTTGGCAATAGCAGAATAATTTTCTAAAAAGAAAATGGCAAATTTGTTTTTGTAGTCCTCTAGGAATAACATGAAAAGTCTATGCATTCAATTACCAAATGGTCTAACCATTTACACTGAAATTTTATTCAAAGCACCAACATATTATGCTCAGGAGTAGATTCCATTTCCACTGCCATTTAATTATTGAACAGTAATCTTCTCAAGGAAAATGCTCTATCCCCAGATAATTACAACACTTACTCTTGGATACAGAATGATTTTCTGTAGCAGAGCACCCTGTGTTTGTAAGCAGCATGGATAATAAGGCATTCTTTAGCAACTATCTCTCCCTTATATATAAAGCCATAGTGGGGCCCAACATTCCAATGCACACCAACAGTGTTTGGAAGCTTGAACTGTTAGTCAGAAGACGCTGGCTGGGTTGACTGGCTGCTTTGTGTAGTCCCACCCACGTCAGCCCCCGCCGGTTCAGTCTGCTCTGGGCCTCTGACAGGAGAGGACCATCTGCAGACTGAACGCAGGGACGGGGCTTCTACGGCTGGGCCACTTCAGCCCACTCTTCTCTGATTGGGCCAGCGTTTCAAGGTCATTTGCATATGGAAGCTGATTGGACTTCATTCCACTCCACACAAACTCCCTCCCCCCCTCCGCAAGACAGTTGGCATTGTCAGTTGCATATGGGACCTGCTGTATTCTGAGGTAAAATATGTCCTCACTCACAACACATCACTTCCCCTTCAAAAGAAACAAACCCAATAACACAATCATGCCACACCTCAAGAAAGACAGATCACACCACAAGCAGAATACCACAAGGCAAAAAATGATAGGAAAAGGTGCCAGCAGTCACCCCATTACTGCCACAGATGGTGTGCAGGTCCCAGGTTCATGTTTTAAAAGCTGCCTGGGGGATTATGGACCATTCACACACTTTCAACCTTAACATACCTCACAGGGTTGTTGTGCGGATCATACGGGGGAGAGGAGAATGATGTCAGCTGCTTTGGTTCCCAGTGCAGGGAAAGACTGCCCTTTCCCTAAGCAGAGGCTGTGGGTGGGGGGATGTAAACCTGAAGACAGGCAGGCAGATAAAGGTAGGCTGATGGTTGCCTGGAAAGGATGTAGGGTTGCCAGGTTGGAAACTTCCAGGATATTTTAGGGATGAAGCTTGCTGAGGGTGGGGTCTGAGGAGGAGGAGGAAGCGGGGG
>NW_015165238.1:731617-788201 GCF_001447785.1 Gekko japonicus | reverse complement strand
AAGGCGGGCGACAGAAGGCCGATGCCTCCGTCGCCCTGCCCTCTACAGAATCCACCCCCCAAACCTCCAGGTATTTCCCTCCTTAGAGCTGGCAATCCTACTTTCCCCTCAGTGCCTGTTGGTAGGCATCTAAGCTTGGTCCTGTCACCTACTTTGGCCTTTGGGAGAAAACACATTGGGGCCAGTCCTGATAGGGTTGCCAACTCCAGATGGGAAATTCCTGGAGATTTGAGGGATGGAGCCTGAAGAGGGTGAGGTTTGAGGAGGGGTGGGACCTCAGACAGGTACACTGCCATAGACTCCACCCTCCAAACCAGTCAGTCCCTCATAGGGAACCATTGTTGCCAATCTCCAGGTGAGGGCTGGAGAGCACTCAGAATTACAACTGCTCTGCAGAAGGGAGGGCAGAAGTCAGCTGAAGTCAAAGGGGCAGATAATGGTAGGTTGATGGTTACCTGGGAGGAGATGGGGTTGCCAACTCCAGGCTGGACAATTCCTGAGGATTTGAGGGGTGGAGCCTGGGGAGGGTGAGGTTTGCGGAGGGGTGGGACCTCAGACAGGTAGAATGCCATAGACTCCACCCTCCAAATTAGCCATTTCGTCCTGGGTAACAATTGCTGCCAATCTCCAGGTGAGGGCTAGAGATCACTCAAAATTACAACTGCTCTTCAGGTAGCAGAGATCAGTTCCTCTGGAGAAAACAGTGGACTCTGTCATTATACCCTGCTGAGGTCACCACAGCAAATTGTCACTGTTTGCCCAAAGCCAGAGCACTCTCCCAGAGCCTCTTTCTAGATCTCGTTGTATTTATTTCCACAACAGGCCTTATTCCTAGTTTCCCATAAAAACACTGTCAAAAGAGCCACAATATTGCTCTACACATTCCTCATGTATGATACAGCTCTATAGATCAGCTACTGACCCCAGGTGACCAGCAGTTGATCCCCACAATCTCATCTTTTCAGCAATGCCACAACACATGTGCCTAGCTCTTTAAGGGGGAGGGGGAAGGCTATGACTATGTAGTCATTAATTTCAGTATGTCTGACTATGGAAACCTGCTTCTATAAGAGTGATGATAATTCTGAAGTGTAATTAACTGGTTTCAATATACATTCACTACATTCCAAAGGATTTATTTTTCATACCAGAGTACTGAACTAGGATCTGAGAGACCTGGGTTTAAATTCCAATTCTTTCATCAAACTTGCCGTATGTAGGCTTGCCAAGTCCCCCCGGGGGGCAGGGAAACCCCCGCCCCAGAGGCCCGTTCCCCACCGGCGGCGGATCAGGCCCCGGGGGGAACCCCACCCCGACGTGCGCGTCACCAGGAAGTGATGTTAGGACGCCGGGCACGCTGTGGGCGGGGCCACAACCATCGGAGGGAAAACTCTATGGTTTTCCCTCCGATGGTCATGGCCCCACCCCCAGCGTGCCCGCCATCCTAACATCACTTCCTGGTGACGTGCGTGCGGCGCTCCAGTCGCCGCCCGGGAGTCCCCCGCTGCGGCGAAGAAACAACTTGGCAACCCTAGCCATATGATCTTGGGCCAATCACTCTCTCAGTCCTGCCTAAATCACAGGGCTGCTGTAGGGATGCCTGGCCTCCTGCTATAGTGGGAGACCTCAGAGCATCCCTGTTCTTTGCCACTAGCACTAGTGGAAGGAAATGAAGTGTGTGCTGGCATTACACCAGCATGCTGACATAACTTCCAGTACATACCAGAAGTGACACATTGGACACTCTAGCATTTATAAAAACGCTACGGTTAAACCACAGGATTTTTGTAAATGTGATCGAGTCTAAAGGCATCACTTTGGGTTTTTACTGTAAGTAATGTCAGCATGCAACATCACAACTGTGCACCAGGTCCTCTCCCCTAATTTCTCCCAGGTTTGCCAGCTGTGGCCAGCAGCTCCAGGCTGTTGGGAAGAAAAATTAGGAAGGAAAAACCATGAATTCTGCCCTGAGCTCCTTGAGGAAAGGCAAGTAAATGTGTACTTAGATTTATTTTCAGGACAGACAATGTGTGTTCATATCCTTTCTACCACAATTATAATATCTGTCTATTCTGATTTATTTAAGCAAACGAATTCTTGCTCTGTACAGAGTTACATTTATAACCTCTACTTTTTGTGCCTAAACAAGACTATTGCTTATTATTTTATCTCCTTTTATCCTGTAACTGAGGTCATTGCTGGGTGTGAACTGAACTATGAAGGAAATCTCAGCTGTTTTCATTTTGAAGCAGGAGGGAATGCAGGAATAGAAACTTGTTTTGAAATGCAATTAAAGATTTTAAGGCAAAAGGATGATTTTTTTCCTCCTATTTGATTGCTGTCTGCTTTTTCTAGTGCTTAATTTTGAAAATTAGAAGTAACAAGCAATGCTCCCTCTACGCTGTGGAGTCTTGTGAACAAAAATTCTACTTTGTGAGCTACTGGCATTAAAGTTGTGAGTGAGCGATTTGGCTAATACATAAATTAGTTTGCTCTGGAGCCATCCTTCCTGAGCTAAGACAAAAATGTGTGTGCTGGGCCTAGTTATTTGGGTTTAATCTTAATTCTCATTATTCCATCCAATACTCATATCAGGGTATTTGCTGGTCTGAATTACCAGGTACCCTCTTTTTTAAAAAAAGAAAAAGAAAAGAAATTAAGACACTAGGAGGAATTTCAGACGGACAATATAATCTGGAAGAGGAACGGTTCCCAAACGGTTTCTTGTCTGTCATTTCAGACAGAACCGTTTTAGAACCGGTTCCCTATTTGTAATTTCACACACAAACGCTTCTGTCCCATTTAGGAAACGGGGCTGAAGCTTTTTACCTGTCAACCGCTTCCAAGTAGTCTTCAGTTTCCTCTCCCGGTTCCGATTCGCTTTTCCCCTGCTGTTTTTCGCCTGTGTGGGTGATCTCCGGCTTTTTGGGGGGGAACGTTCACGTTATAGCGCTATAGTGCTATAACGGTATAACGCTATAACATAACAGCATTATATCAACCCCATTGGAATGCCCGGAGTGTTGTGTTATAGCACTATAGCGCTATAGCACTCTAAAGCAAACGTTTAAAAAAAAAGCTGCCGATCGCCCGTGCGGCTGAAAGACAGCGGGGAAAAAGTGGGAAAAAGCGGTGCAGTCTGAAATGGCAAACCGCTTCAGATCCAGCTCTTTACCGGAAGGGGAAAGCCATGTGTGAAATGGCAGCCCTATACCGGTTTACTCCATGAAAGATCAAAAATGGCTTCAAAATGGGTTAAAAAGGGTAATGTGAAATTCCTCTAGTACTCATAGATCCAGAGACAAGGCAAAATGTGCTGTCAATATTCTGTCCCACAGTACAGAGAAAAACAAGAACACTTTCACCCAGGGCCAATTTACCCTTTAGGCTTAGTAGGCATAGTGCCCATGATACTTTTAGGGGCTCAGAAAAATGTTTTAATTTCTTTTAAAATTGGAAGGGGAAAAAAAACTTTTAGGGTTGAAGAAAATGTTTTAATTTTCTTCTCACATCAGAAAAAACCGAAATGTTTAGGGCCCACGAAAATCTATTACATTTTGCCTAAAACAGAAAAAAATGAAATGTTGAAGTATTTTAGTTATATCAAAAAATATTTTAATATTGGTATTATTATAGTGGGAGGAGCCCGTGAAAGCAAAAGTGCTTAGGGCCCATGAAAGCCATAATGCTTTCACCTTCCATTGTTATAGCCAAGGAGGTAAGTCACAGTTAAGGTTAATACGCTTACTCCAATAAGCTTTGCTGACATACGAGAAGAAAACATGAACTGGGTTAGAAAACATTCTTCACAGGGTTGCCAAGAGCCACTGTGGGCCCGTGGACAAAGATTACCCATGAGTCCCCCATATGACCCTGATTCAAACCAAATATGACAAATCACTTGTTTATTAGCTAAGTCCCTTTTGTGGTGGGGGATGCCCACTAATGGTGTTTTGGCTGAGTACTTCTCCAGCTTGACTATTTTTAAGCATCGGAGGGCATTTATGTCAGCTCGTGTTAATGTTCTTCCCTCTGCGGTACTGTACAGGAGGTTTAAAAAAATGCCATACTCCACTAGGCTTTGTTCTTACGGTCTGGGGGAGATAGAAAGTACTGAACATAAGAAACGCCAATGTTGGATCAGGCCAAAGACCCATCCAGCCCAACACTCTGTGTCACACAGTGGCCAGAAATACCAGGTGCCATCAGGAGGTCCACCAGTGGGACCAGGACATTAGAAGCCCTCTCACTGTTGACCCCCCCCCCAAGCACCAAGAAGACAGAACATCACTTGCCCCAGAGTCCCTATCTATACCTTGTGGCTAATAGCCACTGATGGACCTCTGCTCCATATGCTTATCTAATTCCCTTTTGAAGCCGTCCATGCTTGTAGCTGCCACCACTTCCTGTGGCAGTGAATTCCATGTGTTAATCACTCTTTGGGTGAAGAAGTACTTCCTTTTATCCGTTCTAACCCGACCGCTCTGCAGTTTCATGGAGTGCCCACGAGTTCTTGTATTGTGAGAAAGGGAGAAAAGTACCTCTTTCTCTACCTGCTCTTTCCCATGCATAATCTTATAAACCTCAATCATGTCACCCCTCAGTCGTCGTTTCTCCAAGCTAAAGAGCCCTAAGCGCCTTAACCGTTCCTCATAGGGAAAGTGTTCCAACCTGACAGATCCCTTTGGAGTGCCTCACAATCCTCACTGGTTTTCACCACCCTGAACAACTTCGTATCATCTGCAAATTTAGCCACTTCACTGCTTACTCCCAACTCCAAATCATTAATGAACACGTTAAAAAGCAGTGGACCAAGTACTGATCCCTGCGGTACCCCACTGCTTACCACCCTCCACTGAGAAAATTGCCCATTTATACTCACCATAAAAGGATTTGTCCTTTTATCCCATGATTTTTGAGCTTATTTAGGAGCCTTTGACGAGGAACTTTATCAAAAGCTTTCTGGAAGTCAAGGTAAACAATATCTATTGGATCCCCCTTGTCCACATGTTTGTTCACCCCCTCAAAGAACACTAAAAGGTTATCCCGCACTATATATTTTACTGTGATATTCGTGCTATATATCTAGAACCTCTGCTACAAATTCGCAAGGGTCAATCTGATGTTTGCAAGACGGTTTTTTCACTATCTTCCCATAACTCTGAGATCACTGATTTGGTGGCTAAATTTCTATGTTGTGCCACTAAGAGGAGAGGAATGTTTCAACTCCAGCAATGAAGGTTGTACCCTTTATCCCTTGATGATCTACGTTTTGTTGTGAAGCCAATAAAGGTAGCTGATGATGATATTAGCTAAGAAACAGTAAAAGTCAAGGGACAGGATTATTAAAAAAAGATTTTACTTGATATATGATTTACACTGTGTAGATTACAATAGGATAAACTGCAAAAAGAAAGGAGGAAAAGAGCAGGCAGAATCAGAAAGACTCCCCACCCAAGGAAACTAGCCCAAATACTGAAGTGTGTTATAAATTAAATGCAGATGAAACACAAACCATCTGAGAATAAATCCCATTTAAACTAAGTGAGACATCAGTCTCTCTCAAGAAGTATTGAACCGAAAAAAAATACTTTAAAGTATTTCTACCCAGCCAAAACAAACAAAGAAAAAAGCAAGCTAAAGATGCTTAATGGGGGGAAAAATGGGGAAGATGTGAAAAGTTGGTTGTATCCTCCATAGAGAGGAGGCACATCAGCCAAGTCTCCACATACATATTTTAGGAAATATCTACATGGAAACAAGAAACACATCACTAACTTCAACTACAAAGAACAGCTTGTAGCTTAGTCTATGATGAATAAATGTTCGTTTTAAAATATTTAAACACCATCTATTCCCAAAAGAGTCATGGAATCTAAGACAGATAATTGATCAAACATTTACATAAGATCAATGTGAAAAAAATACAGTAAAATTTTAAAAATCTACCAACTCCATGACAAACACATATACACCACCAACATTTTCTATAACAATGCAAAAACCATCAGATCTACCAAACACCATCAGCTCCATCTTGTATGGATTAAGTTTCAGCTGCTTCTCTCACACTCACTTGATTACCTCTTGTACACAACAGTTTGAAACAGAGACAGCTGCATCCGGAGGCTTAGCTAAAAGACATAGAGAACTGGAGATTCATGACTGTATTAACAACAGTCAACGCTAAAGGCCCTGATGATCGAAGTCATAAGTTTAACTCAAGGGCTGTATCCTGTTAGGTTTCAGGGAAATGCTGCTTTATGGATTTCATTTTAGGCTTCTGCTGTTTTTAAACCTCTAGCTTGTTTTAAACACTGATAACTTACATCGTTTGTATGTTTTTTATCACATTGTTTTTACTTGTGAGCTGTCTCAAACAGGTCTTTGGAGAGGCAGAGCAAAATTATTTATTAATAAGTAAATAAAACACTGATCTGTAAATGTTGAACAGAATGAGGGTAAGCTACAATTTAAAAACCAGGTCTTCCAATAACCGTTTTTTCCAATAACCATTTTATGTGTCTTACCAGATAAAAAACATTAAAATCAACAAAGTGGTACATCAATACCCCCCCTTACCAGTGTAATAAGATACCATGATCAATTATATCAAAAGCAGTAGATAAATCTAACACCACTATTTCATTTTTGGCAAGAAACTAAGAGGCATGAAATACAACTGAGCAATCACATTAAGAGAACAAATGGGACTGACATTTCAGCAGCCGGGTCAAATATGGCATTTAATCAAACAAGAACTAATAGTATATATCAAATTACAGTGTACTCCTGAAGAGAGTTAAACTCTTCTAAGTCCTCTGAAGTCAACTGGCTTAAAAGGATGCAACTTTGCTCCAGATTGCTCTGTTAGTGACTTTGTTATGCACGGCACAATGAAGCTGATATGATGAAAATGTGAAAACTGAAAAGAAAACAAGTGTTGCAGTTGTATATATTAACTTTTAAAGGATATGGGCAGGAACAGTGAACTTTAATTCAGGAAAGCTGCACTCCAATTTACTCTCAAAATATGAGATATCAGGGAGCTTTGGTCTCTGTTTATATCAATTTCTAAAGTGGGAATTATGGTGATCTATCTTATGGGGTTGCTAGAATGGCAAACAAGATCAAAAAAGGAAGATAAAAGTATTCCCATAACTTTCCAAGAAAGACAAAACAAAGACAGTTCATACTGGTGATATTGTTTATCAATATTCCAGGGCTGATCAGTCAAAAGAAAGGGGAAAATAATATGTTGGGTTTCTCACCTCTTACCAAGACATAACTTGAGTGACTAAAAGACTTGCTGCCTGTCTTGGCTCCCGTTTCCATCTAGAATCATAGAACTGGACCTCATCTTTCCTAGCAACCACTATACCAAGCAGGGCTATTTTGGGGCAGGAACACACAGGAATGGAGTTCTGGCTGGTGTCTGAGTTGGCCACGCCAACTGCAGCAAAACCACTGCGTGCGTGGCTACAGAGGGAAGGCCTGTCCAAGGGCCGGCTTGCCCAGGGTCCCAGCAGCCGCGGGGCGCCCAGGCAAGCCAAGGGAATGCCGTTTAAACTGCCTCTCCTCCGAGGGCCAGCTTGCCTGGGCTCCCCGCAGCTGCAGGGTGCCCGGGCAAGCCAAGGGAAGGCATGGGTGTGTGGCCTAATATGCTAATATGCTGTGCTGTCAGGGCATGGCGTAATATGAAGAAGGAGAAGAGATTGGATTTATACCCCACCCTTCACTACCTAAAGGTGTCTCAGAGCAGCTTACAAACTCCTTTCCCTTCCCCTCCCCACAACAGACACCCTGTGAGGTAGGGGGGGCTGAGAGAGCTCTTGACAGAAAATGCTCTTTTTCAAGAACAGCTCTTATCAGAACTACGGCTTGCCCAAGGTCATCCAGCCAGGTGCAAGTGGAGGAGTGGGGAATCAAACTCGGTTCTTCCAGTTTAGAGTCCGCACACTTAACCACTACACCAAACTGGCTCTGCTAATGAGTTCCTGCTGTTGGGTGTGGCCTATTATGCTAATGAGGTCCTGCTGGGTTTTTTCTACAAAAAAAGCCCTGATACCAAGGATTACTGCCTCAGATGGAGAAAAGAAGAAGAGTACTGACTAATGAAGGAGACAGATGGAAATTTTCCACTCTAACAAGATTAGTGCTGGAAAACAGAACAGACAATTAAAACATGCGTTTCAGTGCCTCTGGGCAGGAGAATCTGTATTTACCACACAGCTCAAATCTTATAAATTGTATACATTATTTCTATTATCTTAATATTTTCTGTGATAGAACCATGCAAAAATGAATGCTCATGGTTTGGATTGTTGACTTTGGATTGTTGGCTATCAGCTATACTGTAGTCAAATCCATTGAAGGAATGACTTCCTTTAAATCCCTTGGTTTGACTGTAGCACAGTTCTTATCATCCCCCACACTGTAGTTATGAAAGTAAACCAAATGAATACAACAGTCCTCTACCTCAATCTGTGTAGCATTGTCATGTGTGTCATCAAGCAGAAGATCTGTGAAACCTCCAGGTTCTGAGGAGTCCTGCCCCATACTGGCTCTGTTGGTGTCCACTGGCTTGAGAGACTCTGAACGTCGTTTCCATCTGTGGCTGTATGTGTAGGAATCCACATGTACATTCTCCTCCACTTGTGGGAAGTTCTGAACCATTTCATAAAATGAACCTGTTTGACAAAGAGACTATTTTTAAAAAATGCTCAAATGGTACGATCAAAGAACTACACTCTCTCATAATTATTTTATAGTGTCCATCCATCAATCTACATGGGACTTCACAGTATAACAAACAAGACAATCTTTACTGATTTATTACACCAATATATTATGCCCATCAGCATCAGGTTTATGTGGGTATTTTTAACACTCCTGTACATCTGATCAATGGCACACAAATAAATTAACTTAATTACTGTATAGAGTTTATACAGAAGACAAGGCGATCCTGATGTTAAGGCAGGGAGTCAAAGAACATCTCTTACCCAGCAGAATTTTTGGCCTTTTTTTTTTTTTTTTGCATTCACTTGGCTTGAAGATTTGATATGTGTATGAAACTCCCTTCAGTTTCAAAAAGGGGATTTGTGAAATGGCATGGGTTACAGACAGAACAAAAATTGCTATAAATCATTTTTACATCTCTTCAAGGAGAGGCACACTTTGTATTAGGGCCTACACTTTAAAATGGCACGGATCCTGCCTAGAATTTCTGCAGGCACAGAAAGCGGAAATAATTTTTGCCAATTTCTCCACCCTGTGGCAGCCCAAAATGCTACCCCTACTCTTGGGGAGCAGGGGACCCCCAATACTAGCTACTATGGAGAGATATCAGAGCTCTCCAGCAACAGTGAAAATTACTTCCCTTCATTAAGTTTATGGAAATTTTAGGGGTGATCCAAACTAATATATCAAATTAACAAAAAAAACCCATACCATTAACCAGATGTAACAGGATGTCATAGCAAGGCAGCAAGACTCAGAGATCTTACTTTCAGTCATTTTCATACAAACTGATGAATTATGATGACAGGTGAGCTCTTCATGGGTCTCACTTCCACATGCCTTAACCACTTAAATAAACAAGCATGGGTCTTTTTGGGCAACTCCCTATTTATACAAATGTTGAACTCAATAACGTTATGATCACTGTTCCCAAGTGGTACAATCACTTTTACTTCTCTCACCAGTTCTTGGGTGTTACTTAGGGCCAAATCCAGGATCACCTATCCCCTGTTGGGCCCTACTTTCCTCATAAACATACCCCTCATCCTATAGTCACCTTTCAGCTTCTGTTTCTCAACAGCCTAAAGACCCCACATCAAAACCTGAAGATAGATTTCGCAGTAGACCTTGCCTAAGGACCATCTCAACCTTATTGTCCCTGAGAGGCAAAGAACCAATCAGATTCTACAGGGCTGTATTGATTCCAGGAACAAAAGAGGGTAAGCACACCTCCCTCCTGTATGGGACTTCTGTCCTTGCTAGTGGAAAGACCTGTGCTGTACTCAAATGCCTGATTTGACTAACCTGTTACAGCCTTCCTCTTGAATAAGTTGGTACTATTCTATCTGAACTGACCATCTATGCAATCAGCCAATGTTTATGGTAAGCAGTTTACAAAGCCAGATTTCCCCCCACAGCTTCCACACAGTGATACATAATATTCGGATCAGCGCTCATAGATCTTGAAGCTGTTGTTCCGTACAGTTAAATGGGAGTGAAATCATCTTACATTCCAAAGAGAGAATGAAATGAGATCACAAGATGCTGGTTCAGAACTTCAGAAAAGCAACCTTGTTTTTAAAATATATATTGTACTTGTGAAATTCTGTCAATGAGGACAACCAGAGAAGTGCACACCAGCTGTAATTATATCATGGCGAGAAAGTGGCTGTAGCAGATTCAGAAGAACTGAGTACAGTCTTCACGCTATAGCACTGGCCATCAGTTTATTGAACATCATGTCAAATCCTGGATCAACACTTCTCTGCAGTAAATTTTAATACGGCTGAATACTTCCCAGATCATGGTCATCTACAGAAATAGGGTGCCAACAAATTGCATTTCTTAACCAAGAGCTGAAGTGCGTCCTTTTCCCTAGAAAGCCTACAATTCTTCCCTTGAATAAATTGCTGTAAATTTCTCTGTTTGATATAATTTTCAGCTGCCTCAGAGAGATGGGCAGCTCAGTGGAATATGTTATCAAACTGCCATTCTCAAATCCATCCAAAGCTGCCACTCCCCCGAGGAGCTCATCACAACACTGAGAGCATAAATAGGGGCTTTGGGTCACAAAATGCTGACAGATATGACAGTGTTAACAGGCGTGATCACTGATACACTTGGTGCTCGCAGTGCACCTCCAGATTTCTTGTATGTAGAATAGAGGCCCAAAGCCAAGAGTGTGGCAGATAAATGAATATACTAAGAGCTATCTAATCAATAGCCTGGGAGAGAAGCTTTTTTCCTGCTGTGTCTTTCTTCCACCCTATCCTTAATGCACACATTCTGCGATGTGTCTTCTTTCTGTCGCTCACCTTCCCTATCTTGCACACATAGTGCAAGAGATAGCTTTTCCCCTTGTGTGTTTATTGGAAATGAGGCCCATTGAGTTTGATGGCATTAATCCCAAGTAACTATGTGTAGGGTCACAGCCTTACTTGTTTACCTTCACCTATAATTAGCTCTGCCTAGGAAGGAAGAAGACCCTATTGCTGAACTTTTGCATCCCATCCGGCTCTTAGCATCTTTAGGTACCTTTGCAAAAAAAAAAAAAAAATGTAATCATTCACTCCCGAAGCTACTGCCAAGAATGATTAGGAAACAGGCACATTCTGTAATTTGGCACCACAGAAACAATGTAGGGTACACAATAATCTCTTCCTGTCCTTGGTAGATGACCACCTGACTTTCCATTGCACCTGGATTCATAGACAGAAGACATGTCACCTTGACTTGCCTGGTCAATGAGCTTACAAGGACACCCAACTGGTTGGAGACATCAGAGTGGCAGGAAAAGGTGGGATTACTCAGAAGGGGTGGGGAATTTTGACAGCCTCTTGACATTCCAACAGGAGGGGGACAGGGAAGTATACCAACTTTCATGGCCTTTAAGTACAAAACTGCAAGCAGCATCCCAGCTTGACTGCCAGTCCAGAGGTGCTATATAAAGAGGACAGGCTGCAGGATTCCTTTCCCACCCAGGTGTAGGAACTTTCATCAGGATCAGTATTTGACTCCCATAATGAGGGCTGAACTATGTGTAGCAAAGTACATGAGTTCACCAGAGGGACTTGCAGCCATCCTGCAGCTGTGAGTTCCTGGTAGCAACTCCATTTAGAAGCAGTTCAGTAGTCTGATTCTGAATAGGACTGGGGGAGGGGTCCTGCCTTCCACGCATGCTATTTCCCACCCTAAAATGGCACTGGGAGCTGTCATTTGCCTCACTGGGGGCTCAGGAAAATGGTGTACTGGGAAAGACAAGAGCCCCTCTTCTCCGACAACACAGTCCCAATCAGAATTGCCCCTTGTGCTTTTTCTCAATGAAGTTGCCACCCGAAACTTGCAGCTGCAAAATAGCTGCCAGTCCCTGTGATTAAATTGTGTACCTTGCACTGTGAGGTCAAGGGCAAAAGTGGAATTTTGTTGAGAGTTTTTGTTGGCAGCATCCATCCCATAACCCACAATTTCTCTTTCCCAGCTAGTAGGCATCAGCTGCACAGCCAAAGCAATTGCAGAGGACATCTGGGAGGAGGAAATTTTCCTTCAATTCCTCATGGGTCACATATCTGTCTAGTCATAATTTTAAGTTTTCAAACAGTACAAGATTCTATCAGGACAAAATCAGCCTTCTTGATTACAAAGACACACAATTGTTTTACTTTGGAAATTAATCTAACCAGTCTCCAGATAAAATTATCCCTAAGTCTGACTCACAGGAAGGAGTTTTGAGTACGGAGTGCCTTTGAAGTGTTCGTTTTTATATATTCATGATATGTCCTTTTCCAGTGTCCTCTCACACATAGCAAGGCTAACATGGGCAGCACCAGGTTAATTAAAAATTGATGACAGATAACCTTGATTACCTCACTATGTATGCCTTTCAATTTTCTCATCTAGTGGCAGGTCTGTGCGGCAAATTAACATTTGGGAAAGGATGGGCTTTATGGATCTGAAGTTTTCAACTATCGCACATTCATGTCTATAGTGTGCAAATGGTACTTATTTTACCTTCCATTACTCAGATGTCACTTTAGAATCAGACATGAGAAAAGCACTCAAGTTTCTAGATGACCAAATAAGCCCTTTATGTTTTTTTCCTACCTGTTCTTCAAAAACATCCACAGAGTCCACGTGAAACTAAAGCCTCTCCTTCTGTCCCTGAGCTTATTCTGAGCATGTCAGCTGCAGTTTTGTGATCTTAATAGCTAAGCGCTGGTTTTAGAGGGTTTCCTGAAAAAGGAGTGCCAAAGCACAGTTCTTAATTTATTGACTTGTTCCTGTTGGATATAGTAGTAGGTATTACAATTTTCAATATGATGATAGTTCCAGAATGGCCATTACATTTTTGGATTGTATCAAAGGGCATAATTCTTAAAGATAGCAAGCATAATATTACATTTTTATCCTGCCCTTCCTCCTAGTAGTTCAGGGCAGCCCATATTTATTTTGTTGGACCATTTGTAATCTCCCTCTCCACCCCTGGAAAAAAGATTCTTTCTGTCTCACTTCTATCAACACAACAACTTTGTAGGGTAGGTTAGGCTGAGAAAAGAGTTACTGGCCCAGGGTCTCCCCAAGTGAGCATTACAGCAATTGACATTGGAACCCAGTTCTCCCCACTTGTAATCTCATATTCTAATTACTACACTATCCTGCCACATTGGATTACACAAAAACAAGCATACGCATACTGGATGTAGGATCTATATAAACCATAGCTAGCATCTCGAACACAAATCAAGCACAAAAAAATCTATTATATGAAGTGTAGTTTTTATGAGAATGCTACCACCAGCATATTACCTCTTGAGGTAAGGCAGCAGATTTGAAGTAGTGTCATTAGATTTGGGGGGTGGGGGGTGGATCCACAACATCATGCACAATTAAGACAAATGCACACACAACTGTGATTCCTCCCTGCATTAGACTACTTCTGAAAGATATCTGTAGTGTAAAGTATGATGTACAATAAAGTTTACTGCAGACCATGACACTCAAGCAATGCATACACCAATGGTTTGGATGGGCATTTGTGAAAACAACATATCTGCATTTGCACATAACTGTTCCAAAAGCAGTGCCAGTGCATGAGACAGCAGAAATTGACATCAGAATAAAGCGATATTCTTTCTACATCCTTAGCTTCTCCTCACTATTAACTTACTTAGTTTCTTCTATGTGATAAATGAATACAGCTAATGACCTCTTCTTGATAGAAAAGCTTTAGACTTGCATGAAATGTTATAAAGGACTTTGCTTGTTACCACCAAAGATCTCAGAGTTTGCACTCAATTAGCACTGCCGCATCATTCAATTTGACTTGGAAACTGCCAAATATTGTAAGCATGTCCAATGAATAGATCATAAAGAGAACATGCATGGATTAGTACAAACTTGTCTAGCAGTTTATGTGGACAACGACAGGACTGCAATAAAATTTTAGATATATGCCTCCTATATGCATTGCCAAATGCAAAAGGGTTTTGCTGTTTGTAATTCTTTTGCTTGCTGCCACACAAGAGGAAATATCCCATAAAGCTCTCTACAGCTCTCAACAGCAAATATTTCACAGCACTGTTTTGGAAAGAGAAAGATTAGCAGCAAGGGATTTTTATAATGAACACATAATTAAGCCTGCATTTTGCTCTAGTGATTTTAGCAGTTTTCCTTGAGGCTGGCATAAAATTAGAAGTAAAAGTGATTAGGTTTGCAGTTTTATCCCCCGCTTATGTTGAATTTAAATTTAAAATTGTGGGTGTTCTGTTGGACAAGGCTGAAAGAGGGGAGGGGAAATGGCAATCTCTTAAAGCTCCTGCGACTCTGAGATCAGTCAGAATTAATGAATGGTTGTTGGCTGCATTCAGGGCCACTTGTGGTTGCAGTTGATCAATTCAGCCCTCTCCAGTCAATGCAATCAATGAGAAGCACTAGAGCAGGATTTGGGAGGGGAGTGTGCGCATTATAATTCACTCAGGCCAGACAGGTCTAAAAAGAATACTTTAAAAGATGGAAAGAAACTGCCGTTAAAGACAAATAATAGCTGCCAGCTAGACCTCATTCTGTCTCAGAGGCATTTTGTGCCAAGTTACTTCCTGTAAAGCCTTGCACAAAACAATAGAAAACACACTCAACTGTGAAAGAAAAAAACCATTCCGTTTTACTAGATTAAGTTGAAAACAGCTTATTCTCCTAATTAAAAACAAAAAACAAGATTTTGTTTTTCAGAGCTTGGCATAAACTCTGCATTTATTACCTTAAATGTATACCTAATATTTGACATTAAAAATAGTTAAACTATGGTTGCCAACAGCCTAGAGAAAGAAATGTCCTTTTAATACCAACTTAATAGAATGTTAACTGCCAACCTAGCAGTTCGAAAGCAAGAAATTGCAAGTAGATAAATAGGTAACACTACAGTGGGAAGGTAACAGCGTTCTGTGCACCTTGGTGTTTAGTCATGCCGGCCACATGACCACGGAAACGTCTTCAGACAGTGCTGGCTCACAGCTTTGAAACGGAGATGAGCACCGCAACCCTAGAGTCGGATTCGACTGGCTTTCGAGCAAGGGAACCTTTACCTTTACCTTTAATAGAATGTTACTTACCAGGTAGAGTTGCCATTTGCCTCATGCCAATAGGGGAACCTGCTGGCACTCAGTGGGGCAGAGGAGGTGAGGGGGCAAAATGGCAGCCTTCTGATGTAGCAAGTGCTATGCAACGGGAAGAAATATCAGTATGGCACTCTAGGATTCACCCAAAACTCTATGGCTTTTATCACAGAGGTTTTTTGTTGTTGTTGAATTCTAGAGTGTCTTGCAATGCAGTGATTTCAATTCTGGTTATGTAGCTGGAAGCATCGGAAGATCACCATTGAGGTAAGTGCCACCCATGTTAGTCTCCCAAGGGTTGCCAGCCAATCCTATTACCAGGTGATCCTCCATTATATACGCTTTATCTGCCTATTTTCACACATTAAGCTTCTATTAAAGGGACAGGACTGTTTCCGTACAGGTTGTTGGAAACCCTAAGTTAAACACTGATCTGTCTTAAAATTAATTAGCCCTGATCAATCCGTAAGTACACTGAAACAGGTCAACAATTTTCTTTGGGGGAGGAAGAAGAATGGATTCAAATCCCACCACCATCTACTAAAAAGCAAAGCAGCATGATCACTATTTTATAACCCGTGCACTTAGTGTTGTCACCTTTTAAAACAGTCCCTCTAGCTGTTCTTTGGTCCTGTTCACACGAGGCAATTTGGCCCGGGAGCAGGACAGTTCGGGGGCGGATCAAACCAGCGCGATCACACCACAACATCTGGGAAGCATCGTGCTTCCGCCCCCGAACTGGACCTTCCCGGGAAAAAGCGCCTCAAGTTGACACCACCTACCTCGGTGGTTCAATGAGTAGACGAGCTGCAATCCGGGCGTCTGATCGCCGGCGCTCCCTTGCGCCAGCACAATCCCGGCCCGGAGCCGAACTGCGCATGCTCCGACATGCGCAGTTCGGCCGGCACCCGGTCTGAGCCATGTCTTCTCCCCGGCGTTTGTTCGCGCCGGGGAGAAATGGCGCCGCGGCCAGGGGATCCGTGGGATCCCGCCGCGTCGCCTCAACGTTGGCACGGCTTTTAAAAGCCGCGCCTCAAGAAGCTTTTTTCCTGTTGTGTGGCAGGGGCCTTTTAGTATCAATTTGATCTGCAGCAAGTTAATAAGTGATGTTATTTAGCTCCATACCATACCTTTTCAGCACATTAAACCTCTATTAGGCTGAAGGACAGGACATTTTTTCCTGACCAATTAGCAACCTCATGAGCATCGTAACTGTGGTAGAGCACATGAATGAATAGGGACCACTGTGTTCAACAAGCCAAAAATCTACCTCAATCAGGACAGATTTTTTTATATGGCCACAATTTTCATGTAAGAAATAACAAAAACATGAGCAGATAATCATATATGACAATCACATATCATGTGTCCAATTCACTGCATGGTCTGCAGACCCCAAAATATCCTGTGCATTCAGCAACTTCAGCATCAAATTTCCTGAGCAGTTAACTTTAGTGCTGATGATTTCTTAAGCCATGTGTAGAAACGGAGAATGCTTATATGAATGTGCGAAAAACAGAAGCAGGCCAAACATCAACTGCGGCCCCGGTCACACTAGGGGGAAAGGCACGGCTGAAGTGTGGCTTTTCAGAGCCGCAGCAAAAGAGAAGTGCTGCAGCGGGATCAGACAGATCCCCCGAGCTGCCGCGCATATGCTCCCCAGCGCTATCAGATGCGAGGAGGAAGCCATGGACAGGAGAGCGAGGCGAGGCTGATGTGCATGTGTGTGCCTGCACAGTTCGGCAGGGGACCTCGCATGCTGCGGGAGACGGGTGCATTGGCGATCACACGGTTGCCCATGCAGCGGATTTTCTGGTAGGTAGTAGTGTTTAGCAGGTTTATTTTAACTCCGCATCTTCGGCTGGAAGAAACGGATCAGGGACGGGTGCGCGCCGCTTCCCAGATGTTGCAGTGTGATCACGCCCGCTTGATGTGCCCCCGATCCGTCCCTCTTGCGGATCTAAACTTCCCGTGTGACCGGGGCCTACATCAGGTTTCCACAGCAGTATGAAACATGTGATGTGCTTGAACTTCTCTGTGTAGTCAGTTTGGTCCAGCATAATAAGTTAAGGGGAAGCAAAGAACCTTGAAACAGCAATGGTTGTTAAGAAGCCTAGCAGAGACTCTCAGACATGTCAATAGAAAAACATCCAGGACTGAGCAAGAGCTGGGCACAACTACATTTAGGAGGCTAAGGGGGGAAGGGTTAAAGAGCAGTAGAAACAAAGAAGGGCAAGAGCACAGTTCCACTTTCTGTCATCAACAGAACTTCCCTCGAAAAGGCCATGCAACAAGACTTGGCCACCCAGAGTGAGTGAGAAGTATGAGGGAGACTTTATTAGCATGCTTATGTGGTTTCAATAAAGCTTTCAATTTATTAGGCAGATCGTGGCCTAGGACTCTCCATCTTTTCACTGCTAAATATGAGCCGTGAACCCACATCCCTGCTCTAGGGTCTAATCAGCCCTGGGGTAGATGTCAGGGGCCACAGGTGCAATTTTGTACCTGACAGTAGGCTTTTTTTGACTGGCCAAACGTCACCAAGTGAGCTTCCATAACAGAATGGCAATTTGAACTTGGGTCTCGCATATCCTACTCTGAAACTCTAGCAACTACAACATGCTGTGTCTCCATGAAGCTGTGGCCAATCACAGCTTACGGGAGAATGTAAGTACAGTCAGGGAGACATGGATGCAATTATTGTGCTTAACATTTAATGTACGCCAGGCAGGCAGGGGTGGGGAGAGGCAGGGAGGAAGCAACTTACCCTCCCTCTTCTCCTGCCTCGTCCTGGCTGAATGAGGGCCGGAAGCGGGGCAGCCGGAAGCAGGGGGTGGGGCTTCGTCATGTGCCCCGCCCCCGTACCTCGCCCGGAGGAACTGCGTTCCCCCGCGTTCCCCCCCGAAATGACCTCTGATGTACGCTTTGTGAGCTGTTCCTGACTCAGAAGCACTTCCCCCAGATTCATCACACTGCATGCATCCCAAAGTGCATTTTTCCACACGTGTGAACAAGAGCATGTACAGGAGGAAAAGTGCCATGTACTTTGGAATGTGGAATGAACTGAGCAACTGGCTGTTTTACCACATGTATGAAAAACACAACAAGCTTTTACTGTCATTGGACTGTGTCCATAGTGCATTGACATCCAGAAGGGCCCAGTGGTCTCCATTACTGTTATGACAGCCTAAGATAATGATCTGTTATTTTAGTATATGTGAGGAAAATAAAATGGGCAAATACGGACAACTCGATGCTTAGAACAACAATATTAGCAGGATATTTACTTAATTCCTAAAACGTTTAAACCATCCATTTGCTCTTGGGCAGCCACTTCAGCTTTTAAATGGGCTACACTTTCTAAATAGTGCTTGGAGGTACTACAGCACACAGTTAGGGACTATAATAAAACCAGTAATTTAAAGAAGGCAGCCACATAGCTTCAAGGGATAGCACAGCTCAGAGTTTTAACTTTACCAAGTTTGTTCTCAAATAAAAGAAAGCGCTCTCAGCAAAAGAAATGCCGAATAAATTGGGAGAAGTTTTGACAGCTGACATGGCTTTCCTTATGGGCTTGAGCTCTTTTTGCATGGCTGTGCAAAAGTAAAATAAAATAAACTGAAAAGAGAAATGCTCAAAGATTTATTGCTAAGAGATGTAATGTAAAAACAAAATTGTTTTAGCCAGCACTGTGGGCATAGTTACAAAAATTAAACTCCAAATATATATATTTTAAAAATTGTAATAAGGTAACCCACATTTTATAGGCTATATGTATCCTGCAGATTGATCAAATGTACATATATATATATATGCTTATTTAGCATAATTTATTCTGCCTCTACTAATCAGAGGGAAGTTGTGTTTTGAGAGCAATAGATACTTCTGTCTTTAAGTGTAAAATATTTATTAACCAAAGAAACTATTTACCATATCCAAGCAAAGAAAAGCTATCATTTTCAAACCAGCTTGATTGGGATTGCACAAACTGCCTGAAACTGAGTTGCTTTCTGTGGACTCATAATGTTGCAAATGGCTAAAAAAGCTGCAATAAACCAAGACATAACACTATAAAGGTCTCCTCTCCATTTGCCGTATTGGTTTATTTTGTGCATTTTTATCCTGTCCTTTCTCCAAGGTACTCACAGTGGTACATAGTTATCCCCTGTGCCATTCTATTCTCACAACTTCCCTGTGAGGTAGGTTAAGCTGCAAATGACAGGCCCAAGGTCATTAAGTAAGTTTTGGGTAAGTGTGGTTTACTCCCAGGTCTCCCTGATAAAATATTCAAACCACTCCATGACACCGCCCTACTCACCCACCTTCTAGATGTTGAGATTTAACCAGGCATCATCTAGACACTCACAAGCTCTGCTAAAAAAATAAAATCACAAGCAGGATTTTCATTGTGTTGAACCCTCCGTCCTCACCAAATGCTTCTTCACTTACATAGGGTACAATATTCCACATAGCCCTTGCTGTATTCTCATATGTCACTATGTTTCTGTTTCTTTCCTTGAATTTTAGTAACATCACAATTAACAATTTGAGGCCGCACATATTCATGCAGACTAGCTTGGAACATGATCCAGATCAACACTTATAAAAATTAGCTGCACTGCCAATGTAAACATCATTTGTGTGGCAATCACTGCACTGTGGCTCATTTTATGTACACATTCAGCCACTGTTAAACCACCTTTCAAAAAGTTCAAGGCAGTTTACAAGAGACAATAATAAGCAACAATCAATAAAACAGTACATGTGGAAATAAAATACAACAATACACTCACAAAATATGCAATAGAATTACAGCATCAACTCAGACAAAATAACAGCATGTCAACAGGATAAAGTGGATTCAATTAAAAACCCATTTAGAAAGAGCGTCTTGTATCCCTTGGGAACATGTGAAAAAGAAATAGCATTCCTGTCTTCTTCCTGAAGAGAATCCCAAAAGATCAGAGCTGCAACTGAGACTGGCCCCCTTTGACTTTACTTGATGGGGAGATGGTACTGCCAACAATGTCTATGGCCTGAATTTAGTTGGCAAATGAGCTCATATAGGGAAAGGTGATCCTTCAGTTGTACAGATTCTAGCCATCAAGAGCTCTAAAGATGAATACCAGCAATTTGACCCAAACCTGAATGTAAATCAGTAACTAGTGCTAGAATGTAAATTTGACCCAAACCTGAATGTAAATCAGTAACTAGTGCCACTGATTCAGAAACAATTGAATGTGTTCATCTCTTTCCAATTCAAACTAGTGGGCTGCTGAATTCTGCAGTATGGCCCACATAGCCCCCATTAACAGTAATCAAAACCCAGAAATGGACAAAGTGTGGATTGACATGGAAAAGTTGGATCATTGCCAAGAAAACCGCTGGACAACATGAAGATGAAAGATGTACTCCTGCCCCCCCCCCTTTCCACCTGCTTTTCAAAAAGCAGGCCTTGGCTGAGTAGTACATCCAAGCTCTTAACCTGATCAGGGAGAATCAAGAAACAGCATCTAAACAGAACACCCATACCCCTTGCCAGCATCATCTTGATATTTTGTGGATTCAGTATGCTTGCTTACTGTCATCCTCTTGCCCACAGCTTGCAGCCACCAGTTTCAGCAAAGATACAACTGTTCCTAAGCAGTTTACATTCTGAAATTAGATGGATCCCTATGTCTCAGAGGATAAGCCATCCTAATACTTCCTTCACCTCCATGCTAGTAATGTTTGAATTATATGTGGATCACCTTGGAGGCTGATGATACTGCACATTCTTCTGTCCTATTAATTCCAAGGGGGCTTTCTTGTACACAAAACTGCAGTCCTTTTCATGTACAAATTGTTCATTCTTACTACAGGATGCTTATTTTCACATTTTAATATCTGACGACTACTCTCGCATTAGAAATCTACCCTATTGCTAAACAGCTTCCACAATGATGAAGTGGCTCACAGCTATATTTTTACAACACTGGGTTTCTAACAAACACTCTTTTTTCAATTGTGAAAAAGTCTTTTTATCTACATTTATCATGGTGACAGTCTACATTTAGAAAATCAGAGATAACTAGCAGATAGAAAATGGACTGTTCAAATAGTATCAATTGACTGCCTTCCAAACCTTAGATTTGGGAACTGTTTGCCATTTTACAAAAAAAAGTGGAACCATCTAATCTTCCATTTAAATGCAAATTCTCACTCTCCTTTCATTCTTTAGGAGTTTTTCACAGAATGCTAACTCCACATTATTTAAACACATTGGACATACATTTAAGGATGTTTTTTCCAGTCAATTACTGGATTATAAAAACACTTCTGCAAGATCAAGCGTCTACTTTTAATAAAGCTTCATATATAATGCAGGTATGTCAGCTTCTCTATTTGGACTCCAGCCTGCGCTGTTTTCTCAAGGCCAATACAAAACCATGCCACCCAAGAAGGGAGGAAAACTTCTTTGTGACTCAGTTTTAGAACATGTGGCAGCTTTTAAGAAGTCCGAACACTTCACTTTCTTAACTGAAGTGACAGATGTCAAAGATAAAAAGCCTATTGCCATTAATCAAATCTTTTGTAGCCGTGCTATAATTGAAAGCAAAAGACCGAGGGTGATTATTTTCCCACAACTGGGATAAGCCTTTTTATAAACATAATCTAGGGGTTAGACACATACTAGTTTTTCACAGGTGGATTAGTATAGTACAACAAAAAGAAAAGGAACATAGGCACTCCCTGTGAACATTCCTTCTTCTCAGTGTGTGGAGGACATACTGGAATAGGTTGTTCCTACCTTCCACTTCTAGACAAATGGCCAGAAAACTTCTTCAAGCCTTTTGAGTAGAAGTAGGATTCCCTTGTTTGGGGACTTGGAACAGTAGAGGAGGGGGAAAACCCTTTCCTGAAACTTTCAATCAGCCAAACTATGGGACCAACTGGGTCTAACTGGAAACAAATGAAATTCGTGTGTGCCTTGTTCGCTGAGTTTTTAAAAAGTAGATTATCTGTTTAGCAATCCTCCATCCATTCAGAAGACTGAATGCTCATGGCAACTAACAACCTTTCTCGAAGTGGAAGAGGAATCTATGGAATGGTTTCCAACAGCAAGAGCCCCAAGCTCAGGTCGAATCTACTGAATGGAAGAAGGGGCAAAAATCTAAACTACACTCTGAAGTGCCCCTCTCCCTGAGGCTGCCTATCTTGTCATATCCCTTCCCTTTCCTTCAACAAGTCTTGGTGGCTGCTTTACAAATTCCCTCAGTGGAAGCCCCATTGAAAAACTCAGAAGAAATGGCAGGCTTCCTGCTTAGTGAGTGGGCAATTCCATGGTTGAGGGAAGGGAAGTCCATGTGTGCTATACAGTTTCCCTGATCTCAAGTCATTCCGGAACACTTTCTTGTGATTAGAGGATTCTCTGTGGAAATTAAAAGGAACTATGTCTTACCAAAGCATTTAGTTCTATTAGTGTATTCTTTGAGCATAAGGTTAGGGGGTAGGAAAGCCAGGTGGGTGGGGAAGAAGAAGAGATTGGATTTATATCCCGCCTTCACTACCCAAGGGAGTCTCAGAGTGGCTTACAAACTCCTTTCCATTCTCCTCCCCACAACAGACACCCTGTGAGAGATCGGACAGAAACTGCTCTTTTTCAAGAACAGCTGTGCCAGAACTATGGCTTGCCCAAGGTCCTCCAGCAGGTGCAAGTGGAGGAGTGGGGAATCAAACCCAGTTCTCCCAGATTAGAGTCCGTGCACTTAACCACTACACCAAACTGGCTCTCAAATGGGGAAATGGGAATGATGGGGTTGGTGGGGGGAAATGGCAAATAATCAGAGTCTTGATTTCTAAGGGAGCGGTGGCGCAGGCAGTTAAACACCTGCATGTAACATCACTTGTGCAGCCACTATGGCTGTTCGAGACCCACCGCGGTTGAGGTGAGCTCTCGACCCTAGTCCTAGCTCCCGCCCACCCAGCGGCTCAAAAGCTAAATGTAATCTCAATGCAAGTAGACAAATGGGTACCTACCCTTAGAAGGGTAGGGGGCACCCGCCTCCTGTGAGGTGTGTGGAGGCAATGATGGCGGTGGCAATGGCAATGGCGGCGGTGGACATTGGCTGCAGCAAAAATGTACCAGCGGTTAAGGCGGCGTGGCGCGATGCAGCGGCGGCAGCAGTAAGGCCAGAGGAGCGATCCCTGGTGGTCAGCGGTAACATCGGGCAGCTGTCGTCGGCGAGGCAGAGACGGAGGCGCGTGATGAGGTCATCAACAGGCGCGGCGGAGCCAGAAGGCCGTGGCCGTTAGAGGCCGCATCGTGCACCGGCCTGCCTGAGCGCCAGAGAAGGAACAACTAGCCAAACGGACCACCGGGAAGAGAGCCGAGCCAGGATCGCCTCCCACCAGGGTGCCGGTAGGTAGCCCCATCCCCAAATACAATGTGCCCCAAGATAGGGAACAATGTGCTTAGCACCCCACCCTGTAAACCGCCCAGAGACCCCCTACCAAGGGGTTAGGGTGGTAAATGAAATCGAAAGTTAAATAAAAAAAATAAATTACACTGGCCTACAATTCACTTAATCCAATCTAGAAATAACCCTCTAGTACCAAGGTCTTTGTAACTAGAGAAAAACAAATACACTTGCAGAGAGTTTTCAGTGATGTCATTCAGATAATTGATTATTCTTGGCACATTTATTGACATCCTCTCAAATGCCTTATTTTTCTGATGGGGCTTAAGACTGCCAGGTTGTTTTGCCCTGCCAGCTGTTTGCCCTACTGTAGTAAAGTACTTATTTTGTTGCAAAAGGTTCTGGAGTTTAAACCTGACTAAGCCTCATGCCTCTTCAGTCCTCTCGCCCTAATCCCAGGGGTGTGGGCGTGTGTGTAAAGCAAGACGCCACAGAGTCATACATTCCTTTACACAGATAAGTTACAGCAAATTGGTTTTCAAAAAATTATTAAAACCAGAGTGAATCTGAGCATTCCTTTTTCTGCTCCTGTCTCCCATCTATGCCCCACCTACTCCTGAGGCAAATACCTCACCTCAAAGAGAAATGGCAGCCCCAGATCAGTATCCATCTTTCTGTCCAATGTTACAGCACTGCCAAATCACTATGGACATTAAAGAGGAGAGAAAAAATAAAAGCAAAACAAAGGACCCAAGAGAAAAGTTAATGGGACAGAGCAAAACAGAATTCATACAGGAAAGGATTAACTGATTCAGCTCCTAATACCTTGCTCCCAAATGCCCACCTGTAGCCCCAGGCCTCACCTGCAGGAAGAGCTGGGAGCCTCAGCCTCAGCCTCCCCTCGGATTTACCCCAGACTAACCAGTTGACAGCAGGGCTCCTTAAGTTCAGTTGAGGTGCCCAGCTGGGGCTGTTCCTGAGGCAGTGGCTCCATTTGGCTTGCCTAGAGTAAGAGCAGGTGGAGCTTCAGTCTGTAGAGGGAATACAGGCTTTGTTTGTAGTGGTACCCATTTCTTCTTGTGCCAGCTCACCTGCCACTTTCTGTCACAATGTCCTTTGCTGACATGTTCAGAAGCTGCAGGGGAGAGCTGAGCACTTTAGCCTCCTCCTATGAGGCCAGGGAGCCAGTCTGCACTTTAGCCCCTTGATGTGCCCCTACTGCAACTGTCACTGAGGGACTCACTGCCCCCAAAGGGTGGGAAATGTTCCACTGTACTGGAGGCCATCCTGACACCACAGCACATTTCATGCTTGCTCTCCTGGAAGGAGTTACTTTCCTCTTGAGGTGGAGCTGCTCAGCCTGGATGTTTCAGGAAGGAAAGGCAGACTGTGGACTAGGGAGTTGATAGCCAACATCTCTGTTTAATTACTTATTAAAAATTATACTACCTATCCATATGACCAAGGTGGCTTACAAAATAAGAATGGATGGCCTCTCGAGGGACAGAGATACCCATTTGGCCTGTCACCTCCCTGAATGGTTGTCATGGTTGGGAGAATGTGGACCTGAAAAATTTCTATCCTACCCTCTAAGCTTGCCCTGGTGTCTGCCTACAGGAGGGAGAAGCTGGACAGGCAGATGAAGAAGGAGGAGCTGCTGACAGAGGTCTTAAGCAGTGCCAGAACTGGGAACCATCCAAGAGGCTTAAAGGAATTTTTGGCCCTGCCTCTGGAAGTGGATGGGAGGTGCAATCTGTTCCTGGATGTTCTTCTCCACTGAAAGAGGACATTACATTTCTTATGCCATTCAGAAACATTCTTATTCCTCCATTAGCAAGTGGGTGGAGAATAAAGTTCTATCTGTTCTTTGAAAGTCTGTCAGTCTTTCTCATAACAGAATTTCACCAGTAACTGCAAGAGTTCTTTAACACTGCCTTTGAGCCCGTGATTCAAGTAGTCAGTAAATCAAACGTTGTGCTAGGATTTAAACTGTTGATAAGAGAGTATTATCAGCTAGCAAGTTATGGCATGGATACTGTTACAGTAGCATGCTATCCATGCACCAGAATATGTTTTTCCCCCACGGAGGATAAGAAATGTGGAGTTCTCCACAGCATGCCTTTTTATCTTGCATCAGCTTCCCCACTCCCACCGCCTCACAACAGAAGCTCTCACATATGTATTCTTTTGTACTATGAACTCTTGTGGGGGTTTCCACCCTGATCCGACCGAGGCTCTTCAATCTTAAGTCTTCTGATTCCGATAACTGTTTTCTTCCTTCCCTGCTGATTGGCCGCCTCCATCAGAATGCCTGCTGCTTTCAGTTTCCATCCGATCTTACATTGATTCACAAGGTTGAGCTGTGAGGGCACACAGTGTGACTAAGGCAGCCCACCAACTGAAATTTAAAAGGCTTTGTTCCCCCCCCTCCTGGAAGAGAAGACTGAGAGACAGAAATAGAATCTAGCACAATTATGTGATAAAAATCTTTTCCAGAGTGGAAGGAAATCTAGAGATTAAACCAGGTTTCCTCAATTTGAATCTAAAAAATAGATTACTGAAGTAATCCTAGACACAACTCAAATATGCACCAGGGGTGGTGGGTGTCATCCTTTAAATTTTCAAATTGCTTGTTACAAAGCCCACCTGTAGGAAAAATCCTACATATGTCTCAACATATTCATTTAGAGGGGGGCTAATTTTCAGGCTGTATATTCATGTTAACCCCACAATTTTTGACATGTGGTAACTATAGTCAACAAAGTTATTTTGTACTATAAATTGTACCAAATGTACCATTTATGTTTATTTTAACTACTAGTATTTTAGTTTGGATAGTAGGATAGAAAACAGCCAGAAGTACAAACTGGGTTTCGAAGAGGTAGAGGAACGAGTTGCTAAACTGAAGGGCAGGACAGTATATTGGAAAACATGGTCCCCACAGGAAAAACAAAGGAACTTGCAGGATCCCTGGTGAACTGGAATATGAAAATAAGCGTTTAAATCTCTCAGATTTAAAACAGGCCTTACACCCCCATCTTTCTTCTCCACTACAAACATCCTGGAGAAAAACCCCACTGAGTGAGGCTCACACTCACTTCCTCGATGGCATCTTTTTCAAGGAATGTATTCAACACCTGTGACAAACTCTGATTCCTTGAATACTCCCAACAGGGGAGAACAAGGTGGGACTGTCTTGAACTCTACTATATACCCTGACCATACTATAGCCAGGACCCACTCATCTGAGGTAATGGCTCTCCAGGCTTCATAAAATTTAGCTAACATATCCCCAAATTTTACTGGCTGTAGTCAGAAGGCCTTGTGTGGTTGGGATGACTCCCTAGTCGAGGTTGGCTGGCCCACAGAACAAAGCCTGTTCAAACTCTTATACCTTTGGTAGCCCTGCTGAGGAGAAAAAGGTTTAAAATGAGGATACTGAGCTCCTGCAGTGCTGGCATATGTATACTCTCTTTAATAAGGGAGCCAAGGTTGGCGCACATAAGGTCTTTGGTTATACTGAGAAGGGCCCACTTGAGACCCTCCCAGCGACTTTGCTGTTTGCTTGTTCTTTTTTTTTTTTGTAAAGATTTTATTAGCTCCCCTAAAAAGGGGAGGTATTTCGCTTAAAAGAAAAAAATGGGAAGGGTAGACAGCGGGAGAAAGAGAAAGCTGAGTGATATATAAACTGGTAAATTAAACTGTTAGTAATGTCCAATTAATCTTCTTGGGCTTCTTCTGTGTGTTGTCAAACTTCTTTTCTTAGTTCAGTCACATATAATTCTCTGTTAATATGTTAGTAATGTTCCCTTGAATTTCTGTTAATGTTCCCTTGAGTTTCTGTTAATAAAAAAAGAAAAATCTCTTCTGGACACAGTCAGAACCGCTTCTTTGCGTGCTGGGCACTTTTAATCGCTGACGTGAAGGGGCTTCCTCTGTTGTCTTCTACTTCCGGCTTGTTAAATCCTCCTTCAGGTTGCTGTTAACACACTCAGTTCATGCACTATAAATCCTCTTCCTTTCATGCCTTGGAGGTCCCCAACTTTGAGAATGGTATTAATTTCATTTCGCTTTTATTTCCGCTCCAAACTCTCTATTGGGTCCTCCTCGAAACTGGACGTATATAAGCGCTTGCCAGGCACTCCTCGCTGTCACAGTTCAAACTTTTCCATTTTACAAAACTCCCATCGGATTCACAACCATAAACAGTCCAAAACACTAAACAGCCGGCTCTCACACACAAGCAAACGCCCAGACGGAAGTCCCTCCCTTCTCTCCGCTCGTTTTTGCCCAGCTCCGACATCTTTTCTTTTTTGTTTACTTTTAGAAAGTTCTTAAATTGTGCTCCAGAGAGACAAAACTTTCTCTCGCTTTATTTCAAATACATCAAGGGAAAACATCACTGTTCGCTCAGTCCATTCCCCCCCTCCTTTTCTTTTTCGCTTATGCAGTTAGAGGGTTAACCTCCTCGCCTTTTTCGCTGGGTGGGGGGGAAGCGGTTTTAGATCTTTTTCTTTGCATTTTGACAACTCACAGTTAGGCCGATCTTTTCTTTTTCAACTTTTTCGGATGATCGCTTTATCACTCGGTGACGTCTGGTGGCTCCGCTAAACCCCGTAAAACGGGATCGCTCACGCAGCAAGGTCCAAAGGGGCAGGGCATGGCGGGCGCCCCGTCTCCAACCTCTCGGCTGAGAGCGAGACTCCCCCCTCGAGCGCCCTAAAGCGCCCCGGATCCGAGCTCCTCACATCCTGAGGGGCTCGTTCGGGTCTCCGCTCGCGCGGATTCCCTCCTCCACCGCGGGCGGGCGAGACACCCCTCGGGAGCGACCCAAGGATGCGTCCGCCTTTCGCGGGAGCCAGACCGGAAGCCGCTGTTTGCTTGTTCTTATCTGTGTCAAAGTCTCATCTGTTTTGAAAGAGAACAAGGTGGCTCCTTCAAAAGGTAATTCCTCCACCTTCTGTGTTGTCTCTTTGGGAAGAGCTGTAGAGCTCAAGCATGCATGTCAGCTGAGGGCAACTGCACTTGCCATGGCACAGGCTGCTGCATTTGCAGAGTGTCTGCCAGCATTTATCTGTTGCTTAGAAAGTCTTATGGACTCAGCCTCTAAAATCCTGGCAAGAGGCCATTTTTCTTCTGTTAGCAATTCTATGAATGGTAACTGTCAGATGCCAGTCCCGATATATTCAAATACTCTTGCTTTTGCAGTGATGAGTTTCTTAGAGCATATGCAAGATCCAAAAGTCACCATGTTAGAACTGAAGTCTTTTGGCGAGTACAAACATATTATAGAAAATCAAACAGGTCCCATCCAACCCTCAAGCATACATCACATCCACACTTTGCCTAATTGCCATGCCAACCAGGGGAGATATATGTCCTGGTAATCTACAGTCCGAGATGGTACAAGTATGTGCTCAAGGTCACTTCTAGAAAAACAAAAAAGGGAGGAGAAGGGCATGTCTGGCAGAAAGTTACATCTTGTAAAAGCAAAGGTCCCATTCACTCCCACACACTCTCACCCCACCCATAGGAATGCCCTCCCCCCAACCATTATGGCAACCCAAGCGAATATAGCATAGCAAGGTTTGACAGTAACATCACTCCCACAAGAACAGCTGGTAACTAGCCGTGATCATTTCATAGTTAACAATCTTTAATCCCAGTGCAGAAGAGTAGTAAAACTTTCTTCCCATTCCATCTAGCTTGTGTCCCTCTCTATGTGTGGCTGCATGGTAAATTGGCTGACCCAATGACAATGGTGAAATAGTTAAATGGGTCCTTCTTAACTCTATAGAAATGCTCAACCCTCTTTGCTGTGGATTGAACTGAGGCAGGTGTTTGCCAGACCTCCTGCGTTATATCCTCCAGGCCTTCCAGAATGGGGAATGCCACCATGCCTGGGGAATCAAAATACAGCCGGCTCAGGATCTCATCTCTTAGCTTGTGTTCCGACATAGTTATCTCAGTCTCCCATTACTGTGGAATGCACATCATCTGCTTGCTATACATCTTCGTCCACTGTGGTTGACGCTAAGGATGGATCTGCCACATCCATTTCCCTCCTGTTGGTTCCAGGGGAAGGAGGTCAGTAGGACATTGTAGATTAAGGTAGGTATGTATACAGTCAATGTGGGTCGGTATACCCACTTGGAGCCGTCGGTCGATCAAAAGTGTCACCCCACCCCTCCAGATATCTTGGAGAAATTCTGTATGGATTCAATGGCCACCTTAGTGGTGGCTGATGCTGAGACCATGGAACTGTCTGCTCAGATTCAAGTACCAATGGATGCTGGCCCACCAGCAACTGTACCTCAATCTCTCTTTTGCATTTGGAAATCAGAGAAGACCTCAGATTTGGAGGCAATCCAGGTTTATCTTGTGGGACAAGTGTCAGTTCCAGAGCCCGCACTGAGGTTTGAATGCTGGGGCATGGACTTCTTCTCCTTCTCCTTGGATTTAGCTTTTTTAGACAGATGGTTCAGATGAAGTGTGCTTAGTGGTCTGTGGCAAGCATGAGCGTATCTGCGGAGACTTGGAACCGGGGGGCAGAGCCGACTGCATCAAGTCTGATGAAGTGGTCATGGGTGTCTTTTCTGTAGCTGATTTGGGAGGGGGGGGGTCCAAGGCTCTCAGTGCCTTTCCCCACAATGCTGTCGTTATCTTTGAGGCTCTATCTCCTCTGGCTTTAGGGGTGAATTTTAGGCAGAATTTACATGTGGATACATTGTGCTCCTGTCCCAGACAAAACAGACACAGATCATGCTAGTCTGTCTGAGTCATTTTGGTACTTGAGTGAGTGTATTTCTTAAACAAAGCCCTCTGTGCCATGATGGCACTCAAAAGCAGACAAAACAATGCAGATAATCCTCACCAATTTGAAGCTAGCAGAGTCCAAGAAACCAACCCACTCCTTTGGTGGCAAAAGAGGAAATGAAGGTGGGGGCACTGTTGCGTGGGACCACATGGTCCCTGGGTGGGAAAAAGCTTTCCAGCTCCAGCACACAGCACCCCCTGGACCCTTAGCTAGAAAAACCTAATGATAGGCAGGCCTGTTCATGCACAGTCTCCATGTGGGACTGCACATTAGATCAGGGGTGTCAAACTCATTTGTTATAAGGGCTGGATCTGACATAAATGAGACCTTGTTGGTCCAGGCCATGTGTGTCATAAAATGTAATGCCAGGTAGCGAAGATATAAACTTTATAAAGGACACAAACACAAAGGGTTTTTTAAACTTAAAATAAAAACATGTTTAAAGCATTAGCACTCTTGCAATATTTTGTTTATTTAACAGTGTCTGATAACTGGCACCTCTTGCTCTGAATTATTGCATCAAAATGTCTGTGCTGTTGCAATCTTGAGTATGCTGTTCAGGTGTGTATCTGTAAGCTACAAACCTACAATAATGCAGCAGCAGCAGAACTGGAAGAAGCAGAAGACAGCCAGTTCCACTGCGGGCCTGATAGAAGCCCTCCAGGGGCCTGATCTGGCCCCCGGGCTGCATGTTTGACACCCCTGCATTAGATTGATGATGAACAATCTTGTCAAACAGGTAGGAAAACATATCGGCACACTAAAACCAGAAAAGCTTAATATGCAGAGAGAGAATGGCCAAGTATTGTAGTGTACAATGGAATGCAATTCAGCATTAGAAACACTCCAACTAGGCCCATGAGGCTGCTGTTGTAGGATTAACTCAACTATTATGCTGATAACTCATACCATGGAATATGAGGAGATGATGGTTTTACTGAATCAACTTTATTTATTCAAATCTGTTAGGGACTCACTGCTAGCCATTCATCTAACTTGCCTCTCCTAAAATGATGTTTTATATATTTTATTTAGACCCCACTTTTCTCTCCACTGGGGACTCAAAGAGGCTTACCTCTTCATTCCCCCATCCTCTATCTTATTTTCACAACCACCACTCAGTCAAGTTGGTTAGGCTGAGGGAGCATGACTTGCCCAAGGTCAATGAGAAAACTTCCATAGCATAGTGGAGTAGTAACTGGGTCTCTGATATCCCAATCCAACATGCTAACCACTACACCATGCTGGGTGTTTCGCCTCATCACTATTTCAGCTTCTAAAAATGAATGCTGGAACCTTGAACCAGACATTATATATTATTTAAAGGTACTAGAAGCCAATATATACAATCCAAAGAGGTTTGCAATAGCAGAATTCTACTGGTTGCATTTCTTCTTTCAGTCATGTTGTAATTATTTTCTGTTTCTACAAGTGGTAGTAATAACTACCATGAAGTTACTGCTCACAGCACTGTAGCCATAATACGTTTGTAAGGGAAAAAAAGATAAATGATTATCAGTAAAGTTTGGCAGCATAATACTCAAAGGAACCTACTGGAATAACAGTATTACAACTACTGTCAGAAATTATAATGCTGAGGAAACAAAGACCCCTTTAAAACACACCTATGCCTCTTGAGCATATGAAGACATGAATGGCTGACAGACTCATCTAGTCAAATTCAGCCTACTAACTACAAGCTATAGTATGTCACACTCTAGACAAGTCTCCTTTTTGTAATGCCAGGAAATTTGGTGCCAGGGTTACCAGACATGGCTGCTTGGCTATGTTTGGGGGGGGGGGGGGGAACCTGCATGTTCACACGTGCTTAAAGTGACCTGGTTTTCTTTTAGTTAAAAGACAATTTTCAAAACTCTGTTAGTATCGTCCTTTAGTGACAGCTCTCTCCTGCCCCATTATGTGTTTTAAATACCCTAAAATCAAGAGTAAAAACTGCAATAGTGACTAATATTTAGAGTTTAAAAAGAAATATACTACTCTCAAACAAAGCGGTGGAGTAACTTTCAGAGTCTAGCCATTTTCCTTCCCATTTGTCATAGTCAAAAAGGATTAGACATGATTATGCATTTTGCATGGTAATTTAGCAGAAAAAAATATTGGTTAGGAAGTGGTCTGCGTTTTTGGTAGGGGGATGAAATTAGCCCTTTGGGGTTTTTCACCCTAATTCTTTCCACCAAAGTTTGCATTTGTAACAAGCATAGAGCAATGCTGACCTGACAGATATCTCCTTCCCTGCCAAAATAAGAATGTGGCCAACAGACCTCTTCCTTTATCTCCTCCAGCTTCAGGTCAAGCAAAGCCATCAGAATGCATGTAAAACAGGCTGGCAGTCTTCTGCCTGGGATGGTCTTTTGCACCAAGACTGCAGCCTACAGACTGGCTGACAGCCCATCTTCAACCACAGAAGCCACAGTAAGCTTTGGAAGAAAACTCCACATCTTGTGGTATGGAGTTGATTCTGTAATGATCTAATTTGTTGAGCACTCTATGGAAATACACTTAGTGTTATGGGCCGGGCACCCTTTGAAACAGAACAGAACATGAATTTAGACAACACACTTAATGTAGGCTTGTAAATAGCTAGTCACCTAATCTTCATCTGTCAAGTGAGAATGGGCTTTAAGGAACAATGTGGAAGATTTTGAAAATCAGAACAGTGGTCTCTTTGTGTGTGTGTGAGGCGGGGGGGGGTTGCTTTCAGGTTATCTATGTTCACCCCATAACTACTATAGGTAAGTATGGGTAGGAAGGCTAGTACGATATGTTCAGGACCAATAACATCTGAGGTCTTATTTGTAAAGCTGCACTTAATAAAATTTTTCCATTACTCTATTCTAATTAAAATTCAGTCATACTATGTGATCTTCAAGTCACAGAAAACTTATGGGAACTTTACCAAGCGGCTTTCAAGGCAAGTGAGAAGCAGAGGTGCTTTCAGTAGGCATGGGGGCCCTTGAGGCAAGAACCCCTCCTGAATGTGCCATGTCCCTTTCTTCCCCCTGCCCTCTCCTCTCCCAGACCCCCTCCCCGGAAGGATATTAGCTCTAGCAGGCAGTTTTTGCTGCCTGAGAATAAGCTGGGCAGCACACAAACCAAACTGGGTTCGTGCCCAAAACAGTTGAGCCACATGGGCAGCCTGCTCCCACAGCTCAGTTGTTTCAGGCTCTAAACAGCTGGGCCATGGGAGAAGGCTGCTCTTGCAGCTCAGCTGTTTCTGATCTAAACAACCCCATGGCTTAGCTGTTTCTGATCTTTTGGCAGGTTTCACAGGGAGGAGAAGGCAGGTGTTTAAACCCCTGCTTTTTTGCTCCACACAAACCCACAAACCTCTCTTTCAGCAATTATATTTTTGTTTGCTGCTCTTAGACCCAAGATCACCACCAGTAGAAATATCTGTCTTTATACATTCTTAAATGCTCAAACATTCTTGTAACTGACCTGCAGTGAGTTGGTATTGTAAAACCCAAGAATCTGTCAAGTTGGTGGCAAAAATTAATGAAAGGAATAAATCTCCTTAATCCGGCTACTTTGATTAAATTTTGGAGCATGAACTCCAACCACTTCCATTTTACATCTTATGACAGTTTCTTCTAGCTTTCCTGTTTTCAGAGGGGATGGCTTCATACCGCTGGCCACTTCCAAGACATGACCGCCAACAATAACTTTTGGTCTAACCAGAGTGCTAATGCCCATTCACTCGCTGGTCAACCTGAGGGTCACCACTTCCTCCCATCCAAAATGAACAACATAGAAACAACACTGTAATGATTCCAGGTTTTGACTGGGCAAACTGAAATGCAGGCTTTCATATTCAATAACTTTATTATTACATGCAGGTTAGATGATGCCCTAAAGCAATTTTAAACATCTGTTATTTCTGCTGCTATGAACAAATGAAACCTCCTGCCCATGTAATTCTGCAGATAAATTTTTGTTCAGACTGCACATTTCTCTTTTTCATATAAATATGCACTGACTGCAAGAAAATGTAAGTTGTTTCTCTATGCGTGCCTGAAAAAAACCCATTAAGGCAACTACTAAAATGAACAAGTATTGCTTTACTCAAAAGACAGTCTAGCTCCAGCCCCCACTGACATCTCTGCAGTATTATATTTATAATCAGGCTGTGTTCTATAGGGCAGGCATTGGGCTTGGCTTAAATTCTATCCCTTAAAGAAGATATCTGGTTGCAGGAAAGATGGGAACACAGCAGAACAACCAGAAGCTGACAGCTCATCAGTAGCTGCTGACTATAATCAGTCATACTGACTCTCCCCACACACCACACATACACACACACACACTTAGTGTGACCTACTGCCATTTTATATATTTACTAATTTGTAACTTGCATTTTAGGAGCTGTGGTGGCTCAAGAGGTTAAGGCGCTGAACTGCAGGCTGTGGAAGGTCGGTAGTTCAGCAGTTTGAGACCCGAGTGTGCTGCATGATGGAGTGAGCTCCCGTCTCTAGTTCCAGCTCCTGCCAACCTAGCAGTTCGAAAGCAAGAAATTGCAAGTAGATAAATAGGTACCACTTCAGTGGGAAGGTAACAGCATTCCGTGCGCCTTGGTGTTTAGTTATGCCGGCCACATGACCACGGAAATGTCTTCGGACAGCACTGGCTCTTCGGCTTTGAAACGGAGATGAGCACCGCAACCCTAGAGTCGGATTCGATTGGCTTTTGAGCAAGGGAACCTTTACCTTTACCTTTAAATTGCATTTACAAATTTTAAAACTAACAAGATGTCTTCTACATGCCTTCTATGTCTACATACTCATCATCTAAAGAACAGACTGATCGCACATAAATAGTTTTAAAAGATGTATAGGTACCCTTCTTAAGTGCCAAAAAACCACAGCATCTACCTAAGAAGATAGTAGTTCCAACATACCCAAAAAGTTATAGATAAATAGGGTTGCCAACCTCCATGTGGCAACTGAAGACCTCCTGCTATTACAATTGATCTCCACATGACCAAGATGAGTTCCCCTAGAGAAAACAGCTGCTTCGGCGGGTAGACTCTATGGAATTATACCCTGCTGAGGTCCCTCTCCAGGTTCCACTGCCAAAATCTCCAGGTATGTCTCAACCCAGAGCTGACATCCCCATGTAGAAACTAAGTGTACATTTGAACAGGCACTCTAGCAACAAGATGAGTCTTAATGGCTCTACCAAAGCACCAGATACCCATTTGGATACAGCTGGTGGCTGCTTGTGTGGAGAACTGGCTTTATGTCTTGAAAAAAACTAGCATAATATGCCACTGTTCAGCAGATGTGTCAGCGGTTGTCTACTTCTAACTTAGAAGAATCCACAGTCATAAAATACTAAAAGATATACTGTATAAAATAATTTTTGGTGGTATACTTCAAGAGTATGGTGTGTTTCAGCTGGGGATACTGACTACTGCGAGGACTAATGCAAGCTGTGAAACCTTCAATACTTGACTTTTCGTGGGGAACGCACTGCATCTTTGGGAAATACTTAAACTGTGGCTTAAAGTCATTTGGGACTGACAAATATTTCTTTGGGTTCTTTGTCATTTTGGCCACAAGCGCAAAAGACCTGTGATTACAATTCTTTGGATCCGAATCTAGCTTGCGTGCACACTGCAATTCCATCCACCAGTAGGGTTACAAAGGAGTGGATTGACCCACTAAATTCAGATTGCCATAGACAAGAGTGCAGTATAATGTCTACACCAAGATAGATTTTGTTTTTGTAAAACTCAGTTCCAACTCTGGGGAGTTTAGCTTGTTTGTTTTCATACCACATTGCATGGGTTCAAGGCAGTTTAATAATACCAATAAAATCAATCAACAACCAAGCAGCAAATCCTAAAAATTCAACAAAAATAAAACAAGAAGAGAATACAACCCAAAGAGAAACTAATAATTGAAATGCTGCCTGAAAAGTAATGTTTTGCATACTTTACAAAAATTAAGAAGAGATTGTGCTTTCTGAACAGTTTTAGGAAGGGGGCAATACAATATAGTCACTGTTAAAATAAAACAAGTGCTTTTGGCTGGCATCATTCTCACCTGATGTAATGATCACAGAGCAAGCTGGGCCTGATGCCCTGATTTTAATTGGCATGTGGACTCCTACAGATATATTGGTTCCCAGCTGTGAAGGGAGCCAAACATTAAAACAAGCACCTTAAACTGAACCCAGAAATAATCTGGTAAATCAGTGTAACAGAGGTTGAATATGATCAATCCTCCAGAATTCAGATAGGAGCAATGCAGCTGCATTCTGCACCAATGAAAACTTCTGAATTGCCTTTAGGGGCAACTCTGCTATGAAAGATGCACTGTAACAAGTTATGGAAGCACAGATCAACCTAGCAAGATCTGAGCTTTTCAGAAGGGAGGAACGCTTGTACACTAGATGCAAATAGTAAAAAGCACTCCTAAGCTACAGCTCCAATATGATTCTCAAAAGATATCTAGGTCCTGGAGCACAAGAAGACTTTCTTCCCCAGATCAGATGAGATCAAGTACACATTCAGAGGTCCTTGAAGTTCTTAAAAATAGAAGCATACTGAGTGACACCAAAAATAAGAACATAAGAAGAACCCTGCTGGATCAGACCAATGGTCCATCTAGTCAGTTTGGTGTAGTGGTTAAGTGCGTGGACTCTAATCTGGGAGAACCGGGTTTGATTCCCCACTCCTCCACTTGCACCTGGCTGGATGACCTTGGGAACAGCTGTTCTTGAAAAAGAGCAGTTTCTGTCAAGAGTTCTCTCAGCCCCACCTACCTCACAGGGTGTCTGTTGTGGGGAGGGGAAGGGAAAGGAGTTTGTAAGCCGCTCTGAGACACCTTTGGGTAGTGAAGGGTGGGGTATAAATCCAATCTCTTCTCTTCTTCTAGTCTAGCATCCGGTCTCACACAGTCGCCAACCAGTTCCTCTGGACAGTCAACAACAGGGCAAAGAGTGCCTCTGAATGTGAAGGACCTCATCAGTCGTCATGGCTAGTAGCCATTAATAGACCTCTCCTCCATGAATCTATCTAATCCCCTTCTAAAGTAGTTTGTTCTGCTGGCCAACACTAACCCTCTGGCAGCAAAGTCCACATTTTAATCACTCTCTATGTCAAGTAGTAATTCCTTTTGTCTGTCCTGAACTTACTGCCCATCAGCTTCACTGGATGCCCTTGAGTTCTAATATTTTGGGAGGGGGAGAAAAAATTCTCTGTCAACTCTCTCCACCTCATGCACAATTTTATAAACCTCTATCATGTCCCCCCTTAGTCGTCTCTTTTCTAAACTGAAAAGTCCCAGACGCTTCAGCCTTTCCTCATAGGGAAGGTGCTCCAACCCCCTAATCATCTTGGTTGCCCTCCTCTGTACTTTTTCCAGCTCTGCAAAGTCCTTTTGGAGATACGATGACCAGAATACACAGTATTCCAAACAAGGCCACACCATAGATCTATACAGGGGCATTACAATATCGGCTGTTTTATTCTCAATCCCTTTCCTAATAATCCCTAACATAGAATTTGCCTTTTTCACCACTGCAGCACTCTGGGTTGATACATGCATTGAGCTATCCACTATGAATCCAAGCTCTTTTTCCCTCTCAGCAAGTTCAGACCCACTGCTTACTTCCCTCCACTGTGAGAACGGTCCACTGATTCCCCTCTTTGCTTCTTGTCATTTAACCAGTTTTTAATCCATAAAAGAATCTGTCCTCTTGTTCCATGATTGCTAAATTTACTCTGGAGTCTTTGCTGAGGTACCTTGTCAAAAGCCTTTTGAAAGTCTACGTATAAGGAATAAGAAACTAGTAAAAACTCTGGAAAGAAATTATCTATGTCTCCATTGCTCACACTGATAGCATTAAGAAAAAATGTGTTTTAAGAAAATCACATAATGAATCCTATTTAAAAAACAGGACAGAACAAAGTAGAATTTAAAGCAATTATTTATTTCTGTGCTGTACACTGAACTCCTAATTAAATACAGCCCTATCATCCTCTTTAGATACAAAATTGTTGCTGATATTAAAGCCAATTTGGGTCTGACCAAGGCTCTTACAGTAACTGATTGCACACAGATGCCAGTTCTTACAGAGAAAATTTTGTGACCACCTGTTTTCAATTTCAGGACTGGCAGCCTTGCATTTCCAGAGCTTCCTGGCATAATGCGTGGGTGTGCCATCTGTTTGGTATATATTCCAAATTCAATCAATAGCTCAAACTGCACACTTACTAGAAACATAACATTTCAGAGTGCAGTCATAGAGAGCCATATAGAAAAATGGATTTTGACTCGGTCTTTACGGAACAAGAACAATACATAGAACAGGTAAACACTGGTATTTCTAGACTCTAAGTGAGGTTGTTTTCTCTGGTGTTTTCCATGTCACAACAGTCTCAATACCACAACATTTTTAAACCTCCCAATGTAACAATTTGCATTATGGATTGACAATATAAATAAACCATGGGTTGGATCTCATGATTGCCTTCTATTGTGATGAATCTTCCTCCATCTTCACTTAGTAGAAAGTGGACCCAATCCTATGAAAACAAGTGCCATCTAAATATGTCCCTTCCTGTTTTGACATCATTTTTTCCTGTCAAAAATAGCTTCCTATACCCAACCATCACCATTCTCACATTCTTGTTGTTTCTGGATTTACTATAAATCCCACTTTTATGGGAAAATCTGTATACAGATATATGCTTTAATCTGTATACTCAGAATAAAGCAAGCCTAATTATGTCATGATGATGGCAATATCAGCCTAATACTGATAGTGCCATCATAGTGGTTAAGATGCTGCTTGAAATCACAAAAAATATGACTTGAAAAATAGTTTCGTTTTAAATGTTTCAATCTCAAGTGCACTACTAGATTTGAGTCATAAGAATGCAGATGTCTTAATTTTGAAACTAATTCTGACTCTATCAATCAGCATTATTACCCAGTAGCCATCAAACACAGCCGTCAACTGAGAGAAAATTATACGAATGAAATAATTACATTATCAAGCAAATAGGATCTATCCCTTGGGGACTTGCTATATATTAAAATGATACCACCTTTGGTCTATAATTATGCTGCACTGAAGGGAGCTAAGTTACCATTATGCACTCTTAAGTGAAATCAAATTTCATGGACTATGGCACATACTAAATTGGTTACTTGCTTAACCTGAGGCATGTGTTTTTAATGTATTGCCTCTAATGAGTTGTAAATATATGTGGTGAGAGACTTTGCTGGAAATGTATAGAATGTGTTACATACCTTGATTCCCTACTATGAAACTCTATTATAGCGTAAAACCCTAAGGTGAAACCATCCACGGTACTGACCAGATGTGATACCTTGGGGGTGTGTGTGTGTATCAAAATCAATGTACGTAAGTGTGTGTGTTATAAGCAGTGAGCATATATGCAAGAGCCCTATACTTAAATCCAGCAGAATATATAGTGATAACAACATATATCTCACACACTCACACATAAGCAAAGAGAGAGTCTGCGTAAACATGCATGGATAGCATATTTTGAAGAATGGAATAATAAAGCAATTTGGCAAGGTTCTGAAAGCAGTCTTTTTATAACAAATTATGTTATTCATGTCTTCATTTATAGAATCACCTTAGAAACCTTAGAGGCCTATGATAAATAAGCTGGTCAGTAACCACACAGTCAATGCTGTCTTACTATAATAACATATTATCCTTGTACTGGTACCAGATACCAAAACTGTTTACAACACCTAACTATATAAAGGCTGACTAGCATTTTTTGCCTACAGATATATTTGCAAGATGAATAGGTTGTCTCTAGAATTCAATTCTGTTTTTGCTGATCTACCCATCTTACCAACTGACCATGAAAACTGCATGAACTACCACAATTGTGGCCAGGGTTTTTTTTTTTAAAACCTACCCTAAGCAAGACTGTTCCATACTGTCCCCAATGCTTTTAATTTTACTTCACATTTCTCTTGACAGTTGTATTCCAATTATAAATAAGTATAAATATTTCTGGGCAAACAAAACATACTTTACACAGTCTAAAAATGAAATGCAGAAATATATGTACTAATAATACTAGAAAATGCTGGTATATTACATGGGGTGAGGGAAATTGCAGCTCTTTCAATACATGGCTTTTCCTGTGTATTTCTTTGGCACTATATGTGTATGTGTGTGTGTGTGTGTGTATGTATGTATAACAAAGCATTGCACAAGATGAAAAGACATTGACAACCCCCCCAAATGGCCCCCCCTGCAAAGTAATCAGAGAGAGAAAAATTACCATTTAGGGCAATTTGAAATGTTTCATCTCCAGATGTAATCCTTATGCAGACTAATGATTTCCAAGTTATCCAAACATATTATTAAAGTCAGAAATCATTTTAAAAGATTATTATATTATCTAGAAGTACTTAAATCAAGCATCTGCACTGTATTTATACACATAAAACTCTTGTTTTCTTCATAGTGATCTAGATATCCTTCTGTTTAATTTAATTTAATTTAATCTTGCTGCACTAGATCAGGGGTCCTCAACCTCTTGGAGCTTGTGACACCTTTGGAATTCTGACACAGGGTGATGGACACAAAATGTCTGCCACAAGAGGCAGAGCCAACTACAAAATATCAAAGAGTAACTTCATGCATAACTGTAACAATAACTCTTCAAGATTTCAGGCAGAAGTTCTGTTTAAAAGGATGCCTTTTAAAATGAACACATTTTCTTGCTTACGCACATCTTACCTTCAATTATTCAATGAAAATCTTTGAACTGTAGTGGCAACTGCTGCTGAAGCAACTTCTTAAAAAAAACTGCACAGCCAATCTGGTCTCCAGAGGCCAGTTAGAAACTCTGCTGGGCTAAGCACTCACTGGCCCCACCCACTTTCTAAAAACACTTTGCAGGCGCCATGGTGGCCATAGATACCGCACATTGGGAACCCACACACACACAAGCTCAATCTCTACAGTTTGTTTTTTTTTTAAAAAAAACCCATAAATTCTCCACAATGTGAGTCTTCCACATGTTAATAATTCCAGATGGATAGCTGTGTTACTCTGTAGCAGCAAAACAGAACAGGCATCCAGAGGCACCTTAGAGACTAACCAAATTGATTTCACCTTACGCTTTCATGAGTCAGAGCTCACTTCATCAGAGGCATGAAGTGTTCATCCAAGCAATATGAACGCAAGACCTGATATCATCAGCTTTACCATCTTGGGATAATCCACTTGCTTATCCTCCAATATCAGTTACACCAGGGGTGTCAAATTCATTTATTATGAGGGCCAGATCTGACATGAATGAGACCTTGTTGGGCCAGGCCATGTGTTTCATAAAATGTAATGCCAGGTAGTGGAGATATAAACTTTATAAAGGACACAAACACAAAGATTTTTTTTACTTAAAATAAACACATGCTTAAAACATTACCATTCTTGTAATATTTTGTTTATTTAACAGTCTCTGATAACTGACACCTCTTGCTCTGAATTATTGTATCAAAATGTCTGTGCTGTAGCAATCTCGAGTATGCTGTTCAGTTGTGTATCCGTAAGCTGCAAACCTACTTTTGATTTACTGACGTTCATTACAGAAATCTCATGCTCACTATTCCGAGCCTTGGACCCAGGGGAAAACATGAAATGGCTGGGCATTGCAACCTTTTGTACTTAAGTTGCTTCATGTGCTGATCAAGAACATGAGAAGGCATCCTGACACAGACTGAGGGCCATGTGTTTGTCTACACAACTATAGTCTTCCCCAGAGAAATAACTACACCTTCCTACAAGGGAAATGTGCTGGGTGAACTTGGTCTGGATAACCTAATCCACCTCACTGACTTGTTGTTATTCCTCCTCTAAAATAGTTCACATTGCTTTCTTACTGAGAAAGACTGGATCATGAGGGCATGAATACAGTGAAAAGGGGGAGGGAACCCAGTTGCACCCAGAAGAGCCCTGGCATAAAGAGCCCAACAAAACACACACATACTGTAGAAAGGCACACAAAAGCTCATACTTTGAACAAAACTTTGTTGGTCTTAAAGGTGCTGCTTGGTATTTCTCCCATGCAATTGAGGCAGCCCAGCAAAGCAAGCTGTTCCTCCCTCCCTCCCTCCCTCCCTCCCTCCAGGGAGGAGCCTCAGCCAGTGGAAGTAAATAAAGGCTACCCTTTGTCTCCTACACTATTGAGACAGCCTGGCCAGGATGCAAGCTTTGGCTCATTCCCTCCCTCCCCCTGGGAGGAGGAGGGGGAAGAGCTTCAGCCAGTTCTTTACCACACTCTCTCAATCACACAGGAGAGGCTTGCCTATCTATCTCTCCTGTGCAACTGAGATTGGTAAAGCAAGCTGTGACGGCAGCAGCAGCAGAACTGGAAAATGAAGCAGGAAAAAACCAGATCCTTGCGGGCCAGATTGGGGCTCTCTGAGGGCCTGATCCAGCCCACGGGCCGCATGTTTGACACCCCTGAGTTACACCATCTTGTATTAGTAATGTCCTTCTATTCTCCACATGGAACAAACAGGTTAATCTCTACACAAAAGTATTAATGGACACACATCTGACATTAAAAAAGTACAAAAGGCAGAAACCAGTAGGTGAACATTATAATTTTCCAGGCTTTCTGTTGCCAATCTAAAAATTACTATTCTCCTACATAGAAGGATCCAATACAAAAGAGCTCAATTTAGATTCATCAGGAAGATCAATGCTATCTCCCCTCCAAAATAAGAATTTTGGACTTCTCTCTCACTATAGGTGTGACTACATTCATACATACTATCCCTTTCAGATGTTAATAAGTTCAACTATATCTCTAAATGTTTCTAACTGGGTCTGCTTATCGTATTTCACTCCACACTTTCCTAGATTAGATCTGATTAATCCTACTTTGATTATCTATCAACAGTTAGGAGTGGTCTTCATCCACTCTCAGCAGATTGATTAACCTTTTGACTGGATCTTGTTTTAAATTGGCCTCTCTTTGTAACACTTGCCCCCTGCCCAATCCTGCCATTCTGTTGTTTGCAGTTTTCAGTATAAATGTATCTGCCTGATGATTGTACATGATAGCATGGAAGTCAGGATAAACATTCCAAGTCTTACATTTCAAGGAAGGTTTTGCCCATCATTCCAATGATTTCAGCAGAGTTCCTCCATTTTAACAGAAGTGAGAACCTCTTGGGCAATCATTCTAAATGAATTCTTATGGGTAATAACTGGACAAAACAGGATTTAGATGCCAGCAACACAGCTCTGAGAAATAGGTATGCCTCTGACTGGTTCAGGAAGATTTATGTATTTTAATGGAGTTGAATCAGTAGGAGAAATCAGTCACCACAACAGGTTAAGTATCAATGTCAAGCAGCAGTTTAGTGTTGTTTGGGCAGGGAAGAAGTGCTGGATGCCTCAATCAACTCAAGGGCTGATGCTACAATCAAATGAAACCCTCAGCTGCCTACTTGACTCAAAACCCTCAATTGACTACTTTACAAATGCTAGTGGCCTCTTCAGTAGACTGGACTCAGAAACAATTCTTACACTCATTTCTGATATAGTGTAAATTTCATTTTACCTGTGATTTTGGCATGGGGCACTTTTTTCTGTCTACATTCTTGTGTGCTAAGTTCTAGAATTTATGATATCCTGATAACTTCAGTTTTTGAGTGAAATCTAGTACATGTTTTGTATATCTTTGTTCTCAATGCATATGTGGTCCAGACCAACAAGGGGGAAAGACACAGAAGTAACATTTTTGCATTAATAATGTATTAAGAGTGCAGGCTAATTCAAAGCACAGAATGCAATAAGATCATCCAAGGACGCAGGGTGTGCTCATGTGTATTCATGTGCACTGTGGTGTAAAATTCCAAAAAACTCATCAGCTGGGAATATATTTTAACATTACCAAGACTGAACCAGACATGGAGAATTCCCTTTGTACTTAAAGAATTGAGAAGCTTTTTTCCCTTTCCTAGAGGGATATGGGCTGTTTGAGTCAAAGCATGACAATGATTTTCTGCACTATCCTGAAAAATTCAAGAAATTTGCTATTGCTGAGCTCCTCAAAAGGTTCAAATGCCATTAATGCAATCAGTGAATTAATATTTTTATTGAGAGTGTATCTGGCAGGTCCATGCTATGAGCCCTCTGTAATGACTACAGAGAAGGAAATAATTTATGCACAATGATATAAAAGACTGGCTCAAAACAGTGTACATGTTTTATGTGCTCTATAAACAACACCATGCACATGTAATAAAAACTTTCTGAAACTTCTCAGTTCTTCTTCCACTTTAGAGAAAAAAACAGAAGCTTAACAGCTGTTTACTGGTTCAGTGCAGACATTAAAAGATAAGGGTTAGTCAGTGTTTCCAGCAAAGCATGTGGCCATGCATGCCAGTTCTAATTGACATTCTTTTTCCGGGATTTGTTTTTCAGAGGACTAGCTGTCCAAAATACCAACAACATTACTTGCAATGAAAAGCCAAAAGGTCATAAGCTCTGCTTTTCAAATTCAGTATGCTAAAATTTATACAAACAGCTTTTTCAAAAAGAACCTCTGTTGTTCACCCACAAGTGTAATTTTGAGCAAAAGAACTAATAAAAGGGATTTTTGTAGGCCAGATTTTCAACTAAAAGTGCAAACCTGGCATGATCAAAATGTCTTTCCAGTTGACTTCTTTGCTGGCAAACCAAAAGCCTGCCTTTGTATCAATTAAGCTATCAAGTATGGGAAGCTTTCTGGCAAGAACCAGAGCTCAACCTTTCACTGACTTCAAAAGACTATAGAAGCAATTCTTAACAGTTAACAAATTTTGAATGGAGGCCTGTGAATGTGAACTCCATATGCCCCAGCAGAACTTCTGAACTGACTCAAGGAAGACATGAAGATGCATAATGACAAGCATCAATGCAACAACAAAGACTTATTTTATTTATTTATTTATTGGATTTCTACCCCACCCTCCCAGCCAAGGCCAGCTAAGGGCGGCTTACATAAAATCAATACATAGTTTACAATAAAACATGAATATAAATTTAGATTTAAAAAGTTCTAAAATCATTAACTATACAACATAGTAAAGTGCTAGTGATATTAATTCCAGATGTCTGTAATTATTCAGTTCATTCTTCTCACAGTTGGTTCTTCGGTCTTCTTTTTATTATCCTTCCGGCGGCTGAATCAAGCTGTTATTAAAAGTTGCGGGGGAACAAAGGGCTCTCTCACCGTCAGCTCTCAGTTGTTAGTGGTGGTGGCTAACAGTGGCGGTGGCGGTGGAAGAGCTCCATTTTACAGGCCCTGCAGAACTACAAAAGGTCCCGCAGGGCCCTGATCTCCTCTGGGAGCTCATTCCACCAGAGTGGAGCCCCCACCAAGAAAGCCCTGGTCCTGGTTGTTGCCAACTGGGTCTCCTTGAGACTTGAGGGGGGCAGTCAGTTCTGGGCCCCTGATTGCAGTGCTCTCTGGGGAACATGTGGGGAAAGGTGGTCCCTCAGGTATGTAGGTCCCTGACCATAACAGGCTTTAAAGGTAAGAACCAGCACCTTGAAACGAATCCAGTATGCTATCAGCAGCCAGTGTAATGATTTCATAACTTTTCAGCCTCCAACATCATCTCAACTATAGCCCTGCAGCTTTTATGCTTTCCCCAGTGACTCACTGGATTCTTCAAAAAGAAAAGAGAAAAAACCTCCAAAATTGCAGGGAGGTATGGGTTAAACATAGAGAGCAACTTCCTAACCACAAAAAACACCTACCACCAAAAAGTGAAAATTAAATGAAATTTTGAAATTTGCATCCTTCCTGAAATAATGTTAATAACATGAACCCAATATACATCTAACAGGAAGGTACAGCAGATATCCTATGCAGTGTTTAATGCCCTTTTTGAGAATTAGGATTCCATCGTGTCTACAATAGATTTTCCCTAGAAGGATCATTTGTTTATTCTCTGATCAGAAAAGTGTAATAATCTAGGATTGCATTCTGGTTAGGGTGGCTTGGGCATATTGATAATCTAGCCAAATAATAAATTGGAGATCCTGGAAATTTATGGCCTTGGAACCCCCTCCTCTATCCCACCCCCATAACTTTCAGCCCAATGTTATCTTCATCAATTTCATCCCTATTGTTAAACCATCCCACAGCATATCCCCTTCTTTCAAGGATTATCAACCAACCTTGCCTTAGGAGTCACCTGCTCATGCCCACTAAAAGTTCACCCTCATATATACTTTCTGGTGCTGAAGTCCTTTGTCTTTTGCTTAGTCTTTTCTTTTTTTCATAACAGTACACCACCTGGATTTACCAGTTTCATTTACCAGGATTTACCATCATACCTAGTTTTTAAAATATGGTTATTACAATGTATTACCATGAGATGTATCCAAATTTCAAAGTGTAATGAAAAGTGGCACACTCTGCAACAGGAAAGACTGCTATTTTCATCTTATAATTTCTACCAGCAGTTGCCATGATAAGGTCACAGTTTATGTACAAGATTTTCATTTGAAAACTGAGCCCCTTGTGGCATTTTCTTTTGTTAGAGGATGTCTACACACAAGAGATCTGGACTGACTCCAGGGAGACATAAAGATGCATGCTGACAGGCTCCAACTTAGCAGCCCTAGACTTGTTCATATACAGTTGAGCAATTTTTTAAAAAGGCTACTAAGCCATGCCCTACCCATCGAATCTAGGGAATGTGCGTGGAGAAAAGAAAACAGCCAAGCATGCCACAGAATTGCTCTATTTAAGCTGTACTGGAAAATTGGCACATAGGATCTGCATCAGGCTATGTTCTCTCCAGTGGGGCAAACCGCACCTGCTTAGAGTCAATTTACATAAGCAACATGGTATGGGGTGAATGGCTTAAAACTACCACCACCGGAAATGAATCGGTGTCCACATGTTGGGTATTTCAAAGCAAAAGTCACTTGGGAACTTCATATGCCTTGAGTCATGTCTGTTTTAGCTCTAATACTTGCAGGTTTTATAGAAGAACATGAAGAATGTATGATGATCATAGTGTTTTTGCTATTTTGCCATAAAGTCAGAGCTGAGTTAGGGGGTCACCATGGGGATTTCAAGGCAACAGATGTTTGGAAAGGGTTTGCCATTGACCGTCTCTGCGTAGCACCCTGGTATTCCTCGGTGGTCTCCCATCCAAGTACTAATCAGGGCTGACCTTTCTTAACTTCCAAGATCTGACAAAACCAGGATAGCTTGGGCTATCCAGCTCAGGGCTAGTCAGAGTGCATGACACCACTTTAAGCCTCCTTGTATGGAGGGAAATGCAGGATATAAATCCTTCAATAAATAAATACATGTGCATTGCACAGACCAATGAAGCAAAAATATTGCCAATTAAAAGCATGCAGCAATAGCTCCATCATTTGTGCCAGATAACAGCTGAAAAGATAACGTCATAAGAGCAGTCTTAGAGGATCTGACCAAAGATCTATGCAATCTGGTATATTTTCTAACATTGACCAGACACATGTTTCTGCAAAAACTACAAGAAAGGTATTAAGCGTAGCGATCCAGTCTCATGGCTTGCTGCTCTCCTCCCACCACAATAAGTTGTATGAGAATTAACACAAATTAATTATATGTTATGTGAAGTACTTTGTGATTTTTTTGTAATTATTTATCTATCATATTTACAGCCTGCCTTTCTTGCCGAGACACAACATGGATTACCAAATGTAAAACAATGCAATTGCACAGCATGGAATGATCCAAAAGGACTAGGATTACAAAAATCAGAAACAATGCAAAACAATATCAGACTTGGTATGTCATAAACAATACAAAACTATAAAAGTAGAAAAGCAAGATAATGCATACAAAAAACAGTTGAATAGACTATAACCCTATTCCCTCTATGGGAAAAGGGGTGACCAGAATTGTACACAAGTTCTGAAATGCAGCTACAGTGGTGTTAAATAAGCTCCAAGTGTCCTGAAAAGATCTGATCTTTCTGACTTTACTTTGAACTAAATTTCTGCTATTTTTCAGAATTTTCTTCTTTTGAAATAAAATATGTGTGAGGCTTTCTGGACAACTTTCCATGGATATTTATATTAAATCTGATATATTTGTTGTCCTTGTTATTGAGCATATCAGCTCTTGGGCACCAATCAAGATCATGTCTACTCAAGTCACCACCATCCTTATGCCTATTTGTGGAATAAATCAGTAAGCAGCCTGAATGTAGCCAAAATTAACAGCCACCCAGCATGTGGTAAGAATTTACATAGCTCATAATATTTGGAGGTATTATTGTTGTTGCCAATTAAGCTTGTTTCTACTTAAAAGTTTTTTTTAATCTCATAATGCGAAGAAAAATTCTGCACATGCTCAGAATTCACACTAAATTTAAAACAGTTTCAGTCCAAATTGTAGACATGAAATAAACTGATGCAGGAAATGAGAAGGAAGAATTTCATGGTATCCCATAGTCAATGCTCCCTCTAAGTTATGGAGTCTTGTGAGCAAAGATTCTACTTTGTGAGCTACCGGCATTAAAGTTGTGAGCAACCAATCTGGCTACTGCATAAATTAGATTGCTCTGGAGCCATCCATCCTGAGCTAATACAAAAATGTGTGAGTCGGAGGCTAAAAAACTGTGAGCTAGCTCACACTAACTCAGCTTAGAGGGAACCCTGCCCATAGTATATGTAGTCCAGAAATTGCCTCTCTTTTTCTTGTGGGATAGAGGCAATACAAAAGTCCTTTCTACACTGACACTTAACTCCAGAGAATCTCAGTAGTCACGCCTTAATGCTTGACTTCGGATTTGCGTGGGTGCCCTCTACACCATTTCCCCCCTTTGATTTATTTATTGTGTATTCTGTGTAAGAACTCTGCATGTACATCCAAAACCCGCATTTTTCCTTAATAGGTGTTAGCATGTCACTTATGTGTGTTGGGTTAATGCATGAAATTATACTATCGCAGCTGCACAGTACCGTCCAGAAAGCACCTTCCATTTAAATCCTCATGGTTCAGGTTTTGTGCAAGCCTTTTAGTGTTATTTTCTTGAATGAAAGGCAATGGAAAGGAACACAGGCAAATGGGGGAAAACCCCTCTTGAAACTGACCAGACTTTTTCTGAAATTTACAAGCAGTTGCTTGTAATCCCCTTTTCGCTATTGCCCAGGACTGGGGATTCTCTACTGTGAAAAATGGGAAAGGGTCACATGATCTCACAATATGGGGAAACATATTTAGTGTACAGAATGCACAGTAGAACCCACTGACACTGGCATTCCTATCAGTGATCGTTGGTAGAGTGTGTGTGTGTGCCTGCTGCAAAGCTGACGTGGGGATCCAGGGGCTCGCCCTTCAATGGCTTGCCTCGTTTTTCCAAGGTCGGGGACAGAGGGTAGTGCTAGGGGAACAGCAGTCCCAGAGGCACCCGCTTGAATGTGGTGGTGCTTTCCCTGATGCTATTTAACATATATATGCGCCCCCTCGCCCAGATTGCCCGGGGGGTTGGGCTGGGGTGTCATCAATATGCAGATGACACCCAGCTCTATTTGATATTGGGTGGCCAGTTGGACTCCAACCCAGAAGATCTGCACTGGGCTTTACAAGCCATGGCTGGGTGGCTCAGACTGAGCAGGCTAAAATTAAACCCAATGAAGATGGAGGTCCTGTGCTTGAGTCGGACCGGACCAGGGTTGGGGCTCTCACTTCCGACCTTCGACAGGGCACCTTTGGTGTCAGCTTCAGAGGTTAGGAGTCTGGGAGTGCGCCTGGACCCCACCTTAACGATGGAGGCCCAGGTGGCAGCCACTGCCAGATCAGCCTTTTATCATCTTCGGCTGGCACGGCAGTTGGTTCTTTTCCTCGACCACAATGACCTAGCTACAGTGATCCATGCGACGGTCACCTCAAGGCTAGTGGTGGTGGAATGAGCTCCCGGAGATCAGGGCCCTGCGAGACCTTTTGCAATTCCACAGGGCCTGTAAGACGGAGCTCTTCCACAAGGCTTTCAAGTAGGAGCCGCCATTGCCACCACCACCACCGCTCCACTATAGAGCGATACCGCCAGAGGGCCGAGTAACATCTACCTATGGCCCTGGCCCTCCCTCTTCTGGTATGCAAGATGTTTGGATCTTTCTATTCTTGCATCCTGATTGTACTGAATTTTAACTGTTTTACCCAGGGGTCGTTTCGTAGAAAAACAGCTAGGGGGACTCATTAGCATAACTCATTAGCATATGCCACACCCCCTGACATCACCAGAAGTGCACCATAAGGCCACACCCCCTGACATCGCCGGACGTGTGTCATAAGGCCACACACCCCGCCCCCAACGGTCCCGGCCACCGGCCTTGCAGCTCCACTGCCGAGCCCCATGAGGGGCCCGGTGGTGGACCTGCAAGGCCAGCGGGAGTGCAAGGAAGCCCCGCGAAGGCCCTCCCTAGCCCCAGGCAGGCAGGGGTGGGGAGAGGCAGGGAGGAAGCAACTTACCCTCCCTCTTCTCCTGCCTCCTCCTGGCTGAATGAGGGCCAGAACCGGGCGGCCGGAAGAAGGGGGCGGGGCTTCGTCATGTGCCCCACCCCCGTACCTCACCTGGGGGAACTGCGATCCCCCGCGATCCCCCCCGAAATGACCTCTGGTTTTACCTATTTTATAATGTATGCACTTTGTGCCTTGTTGTAAACCGCCCTGAGCCCGCTTGCGGGGAGGGCGGGGTATAAATATAATGAAATAAATAAAAATAAATAAATAAACTTCACCACACTTTGCACAGGGCTGCACAGTCCTTGCCTTTGCCATTGCTCTTCCACATGTTTCCAAATCATGTGGGGGCCTGGATTTCCCCCTTCTCTTCCCTTCATTGTTGCAGAATCCCAAAGGTGGGGAGCTGCTTTCCCCGGTTTGTCTTTGACACTCTGTCCAGTAACCTTCCATTTAAATCTGCCTTATTCAGCTCCTAGTAGAGTAGCTGCTAAACTGCCTTTTCTTATTGCCAAGCTCTGTTGGAACCCCCCCCCTCTTTGTTCACAAAAGCAAGAAATTGAGACCTGTTTTCAAAGCTTTAGACTTCTAATCCCAGTCTCTCTCTCAACTTCTTATATCATTCCGTGCTGACAAAACCCCCCCCCCAATTTTCTTTGCATTCAGTAATGTCATTTTTTTCACCAATGAAAGGGAGAGGATAGTGGGTGAGCAGCAACCCAGGCATCCCCAGCTTGGAGCAGCAGGCAGGGAAAGGAAGGGAGGGAGCTGAGGCAGAGAAGTCTGCCCCCTTCAGCTCACCACCACTGGGCTTCTCGGGGCCTGGTGAGGCTGGGACACCATGGTAGAGGCAGAGCCAGAGTCCCATTGTGGGGCTGGGTGGTCGTTCGCATGCCGGGGGTGGGGCACCACCAGCACAACACACACCCAGCTGCTTGCTCACTTGCTCCCTTCCTTTTTTTCTATGGCACTCCAAGATTAGCAATAAATTAATAACACAAGACTAAACCAGCTTGTTTTTTAAAAAACTGGAAAGCCTAGGCAAGAGTGGAACTTGTACACCAATGTTGGGGGAGACCCCTAACCTCCTGCTAAGATTCTAAGATGGCTACATCAATCACCAAATGTGGACTGTAAATGGGAAGGAGGAAGGCACAGAGTGCGAGTAATGGCAAACCACAAATTACAGTCATTGTGGTGGGGAAGAACAGAAAGGGGTAGAAGCAGGGGCAGGAACTGGGCGGTGATGCAGGGGCAGGAATAGGGGCAGGAACTGGGCAGTGATGAAGTATCTGCAGAATAATGTCTGCATCAGAAATGCCTCGAAATAAAAGCAAAGCAAGAGAAAAGTCCATGGCCAAAATGGATACAAAAAGGTAGGGATACAGTGAACTTAAAGTGGAATGGGTGAAAAGGAATGCAGAAGCAACAACAGAAGCCGATGGACATGTGAGGTGAAAGCTGGAGGAAATGCAGAATGAAATATAAAGCGGATGAAATGATGGGTACAAAAAACAGCCAGAGCCATGCTGCTCTATTTGGCTTTGTACTTTGATATGGTGGAAAGGAAAGGGGGACAGCAAATTCCTCTTCCCTTTTCTTTTCTCTTCCTTCTCACTACAACCTAGGTCTTTGTTCAGACAACCTCGTCAAAACAGCCTACATCTATTTGGGGCAGGACCAAGTAAAGTGAATTCCTCTATGGAAAAAAGTTGTGTCACAACGTTTAAAATATTTTTTCAATGCATTTTGTGTATGCCTGGACTTCCAGACAGCATGTCTCCAAAACATTTTTCTCTCTGATTGTTTCAGTCAGATGTCAAACGCTAATTTAGCAACAGCCTATGAAAACCAAAGAGAGAGAGAGAGAGAGAGAGAGAGGAGAGAGAAAAGGAAAAATATGAGTCCTCAATTTTGTTATAGTGAAACCAGAATTCAATTGACAAGTCTTTGATGAACATCACTTTATAGCAATACAGGCACTGTCAGTTATAAAGGGAAAGGGTATAATGGTCTCATTTCCCTTTATTCGACACCAAGAAGCAATAGACTAAAAGAAAAATAATTTTCTATGATCTTACTGGTACATTGAACATGAGTCCCTCTTTAAAATGAAAGAGGTAAAAAAAAGCATTTGCGAAAGGCATTAAGACTGACAGGCACCAAAACAGAAGTAGTCTATATTTATCTAGGAGATGGACGCGATGTCAGAGAGAGTCTCTCTCTCACTCTATACGCTTGCCCAACAAGAGAGGATGATCTAGAGGCCGGCAGTCAGATGGAAAAGATAATCCAATCATAAACATCATATTATTGTTAACAATTTTGTACTGTCTGTCAACAACGCTAACAGCTGGTGTGTCCTTTCTAATTGCCATCATTCCTAATAGGCATGGCAAAACAAGACAGCTCACTTTCAAAAAGCGTTGTCAGCAGCCGCACCATACTGATGGCACCCAACTGCTACAACCCTGCGCTAGAAGTGTTATGAACTCCTGAGGAACTTTACCCACAAGTTATGTAGCACATTTATATTCCCCTTCTCAAAATATCTGTTTGACATGGCTAACAAGAACAAAAGAAATACAATGATAAATAATACAGATTTTTAAAGAATGAGTCAATAAAAGATTGGTTCTATTGAATTTGAAAAATATCTCCGCACTGTCATATTTAAAATCTAATACTTTCCAAACAAATTGAAAACATCATAGACTGACTGTGGTGCCAAACACAGAACAGATAGTGAATTTGCTAGACTTTTGCCTGTACTGGCTATATTTATTGGTTTGGAAAATTAATATGCATCCCTCCAGAGACCCTGCTTGAGTGATGAAAAAATAAAGTAGATTTTATGATAGATGAGTGGTTTTCAATTGTTCCTCTGGCTGACAAAACTTTATGCTAACCTTGAGTACCACTACTGATCTTCCCCAACAATCTACGGTTTCAGAGAGTGCTGGGTATATTCTAGGTCCACACTTGCAGTATGTCGACCACCAGTGAGACCCAATGGGTGTGATCAGTATCTCTTGTTCATTTGTATGCACCCTAGAACATGTCTCGGAATCCTCTATAATATGTACAATTCTATGGGAATGGATCACTGTGGAAAGCGGTCCCAGAATTATAGAGCTGGAAATTACTGGTCTACATAATTAAAGTAGCTGCTATTCATGAGTGAACTGGAGGAATTTCCCCTAGAGCACCAGCTCTACACTGACATGTTCTTTGAGCCATTTCCCCTTTCTTTTTGTTATTATTTGTTACTAACAACTATTCACAGAAAAGGTGTGATAGAAATATGTGACTAGTTAGTGATATGCATGTGCCCAGGTATAGGCAAGCCATGGGAAACTGATGAAATGCAAGGGTCCCCCCCCACACACACACACACTAGTGCATAGTCTATGCAGACAACCAACTGCAATGTCATTTGAAATTTTAATCCTTGAGCGCCTGAGATACAGACAACATGATGTCATGTCATCATTCAGTAAATTAGATTTGGCTACAGAGCTACATCACAAAACCCACTCAAAGTGAGGGCAGAGGGCATGACTTCACTCAGATTGTCTGACACTGGCATGCAGCCAGTAATCACTGACTATATGATAACTTCACAAGGCCAACTTTCTCCTCTGCTTTTCCAGTGACAAGCTATTTTAATTCCTGTGCAACTGAACAAATCAGTTATATTAGGAAGCAGGTAAGCTTCATAGAAGGCAGTTTTTATACTAAAATCTTTGGTTTCAGTATCCATGTGCAAGATGTCAAATAGGTGTAGTTCTAAGAGTGCCACTTATTATCACCTATTACAGGAAATCTTTTAAAATAATTTATTCTACCTGTAGTAACAATGGACACTTTGTTTATAATGCAATCTGCTTCTCTTTGTCCTCTTATCAAAACGTGCTGTATATCTATCTAGTGCCTCACATCCTCAGAACGGCCACCTGAATATGGAGTACGGCTGGAAGGCTCATGAGGCAAGAAAAACTGATGTTAATAGCAACTTGCAGTAGAAGGTGCAAAAGCTCATTTCCACTGAATTTGGCAAAATACTGCCTCAAAATGGGTAATACATGATCAAAGTCTCTTCCTCCGAAATGAAGACAAATTGCTGGTGCCTTCTCTGTATGAATGTAATCAAAAAGTCCCTTTTCAGATGATTGTTTGATAGAGTTAACCACACAGAAAAAAACAGCAGTGCAATCCTAAGCAGAGTTACACCCTTCTAAGTCCACTGAGGTCAATGGGCATAGAATAGCACTTAGGCATTACTGTGGTTCGAGATGCATCTCGGCCATCTTGAATCCAGGCAGGGACAAAAGAAGCATGATTGGCTCAGCTCAGCAAAGTAGCAATGAGCAATATGCACAGCACATTTGTCTTGGTTTGGGGAAGATTTAAACCATTTAAAAACTAACCTCCTCATAGCAAGAAAAAGAATAATATATATTCAGGAACAGAGTTGCCCATATTTGTGAGCTAAACAGTCCAGCGTGATTCTTCTACAAGACATTTTTGTAAAAAAAAAAATGAATCAAATCACTCATGTCTGAACCAAGCTGGATGCCATATTGGTTGTTACTTATGATTCTGTTATGATTCTGCCATCGGTTGTGTGAATTTTGAGTGTTTTTCCTCGAGGACACAAAACATGATAATTGAAGTGATACTATCTGCCCTCTTGATTTCTGACCTTCAGGGCTAGTGTTACCTAGCCATGGTAAGTTGGCCAGCTGGGTCAGCTTGGGCCAAAAAGACTCTCATCATCACTGGATTTAGTATTTTTCGGGTGCATCCTAGACAACTGGCATGATGAGATGGCATAAATTCCAGTTTTGCACCAGAAGTACCCAAGAGCCCTCCCCATTTTCTTCCCACTGGCCTGTCAAGTGGTGGCAGGGAACTAGGACCCCAGGCCGGGCTGCCCTCCTCCAACATAAGGGTATGCATTTCATAACTTTCCCTTCAAAATGTAGAAGAACTGGGGGCCCACTTATTGCTCTTGTATATTTTAATGGGAAAAGCTGTGATCCACATACATTCTTCATATTTGAATACACACATTGGTTCTCAGATCTTTGATCCCAGTAGAAGTGACATCACAGTTTCAATGACAGATAATACTATTGCTTGGGAGAGATTTATCCAGACCCAACTGAGCTCTGAGCAGAAGCAGGAGACAGAGCTGCTAGAGAGATGAGTGTTTTTTAACTTTCTTTCAGCTGAGGGGATTCAGCTGAGGATATTGTGTGGGAGGACTGTGTTTGGGAGTGTGTGAAAGTGATTAGAGTTGTTGCAGAGTCCTGCCTGCTTGAGAGAGGGAGAGGAAGGGGCATTGTTTGACTGTGATTGACTATAATTCAGTATTTAAGAAAGCACCTTGCCAAAGGCATGAGCTGAAGGGCGAGCTTAAGGGCTCTTTGCCTGTGGCTCTTAGACTAGGGGCTCTGTAAGAAGCCCAAGAAGAGCCAGACAGTCAAGGCCCTAGGCTCTTTGTCTTCCC
>NW_015165238.1:665209-731139 GCF_001447785.1 Gekko japonicus | reverse complement strand
TTTACATTGCAGCTGTCCTGCTTTTAAACATTCCCGGCTAATATAGCCACACCCACTGTACACATACCAACCAATAAGGTTGTTCACATAAGGGACCAATCACGGCCGTTCCCGCTCAGGGAGCTAACTGCTAAGTGATTGGCTTGTTACTTCCTGGGCTAAAAATACCATTGGATGACTTTGGATCCTAGCCCAGGATGAAGCTTAACATTACAAGTCTATGAGATGTTTCACATACATTCTGCATTCCATGGCAGCTTTGGAATACACTACACCTTCCATCCTCTACACTGGACAAACAGGCCAGTCCCTTCAACAAAGAATTGATGGACATAGGTCTGACATCAGAAACCACAACATTCAAAGCAGCGGGGGGACAATTTAACCTTCCAGGACATTCAGTTGCTGACCTAAGAGCAGCCGTTCTCTCACAAAGGAATTTGTAAGGGAGATTAGAAAGACAGACTGCTGAATTGGGTGTCAACATGGCAAATGGGGTTCAATGTGGCCAAGTGCAAGGTGATGCACATTGGAGCCAAAAATCCTAAATATAAATACACATTGATGGGGTCTGAACTGGCAGAGACTGATCAAGAGAGAGATCTTGGAGTTGTAGTGGATAACTCACTGAAAGTGTCGAGACAGTGTGTGACTGCAATAAAGAAGGCCAATGCTATGCTGGGGATTATTAGGAAGGGTATTGAAAACAGATCAGCCAATATAATAATGCCCCTATATAAATCAATGGTGCAACCTCATTTGGAATACTGTGTGCAGTTCTGGTCACCACACCTTAAAAAGGATATTATAGCTTTGGGAAAAGTGCAGAAAAGGGCAACTCAAAGATAAAAGGGTTGGAACACTTTCCCTATGAGGAACGGTTAAAGTGCTTAGGGCTCTTTAGCTTGGAGAAGCGATGACTGAGGGGAGACATGATTGAGGTTTATAAGATTATGCATGGGATAGAGCAGGTAGAGAAAGAGGTACTTTTCTCCCTTTCTCACAATACAAGAACTCGTGGGCACTCCATGAAATTGCTGGGCAGTCGGGTTAGAACGGATAAAAGGAAGTCCTTCTTCACCTAAAGAGTGATTAACACATGGAATTCACTGCCACAGGAGGTGGCGGTGGCTACAAGCATGGACGGCTTCAAAAGGGAATTAGATAAGCATATGGAGCAGGGGTCCATTATTAGCCACAAGGTATAGCTAGGGGCTCTGGGGCAAGTGATTCTCTGTCTTCTTGGTGCTTGGGGGGGTCAACAGTGGGAGGGCTTCTAATGTCCTGGCCCCACCGGTGGACCTCCTGATGGCACTGGTATTTCTGGCCACTGTGTGACACAGAGTGTTGGACTGGATGGGCCTTTGGCCTGATCCAACACTGGCGTCTCTTATGTTCTTATGTTCTTATGTTCTTATCCCTAGTTGTCACACATAACAGAGAAAATGGTAAACCTGCATCTTGGCTGAACCCCTGCAGAATCCCATTGAGGGCTTGATGGAACAGTTTGTTCCCCCTCAGAAAAAGAATCCTTCTCACTCGAAAACTAGGAAGTCGGAGAGATGCCTGAGATAAAACACGTCTTCATGTAATTTAGTTTTCTATGTGCAGGATTTTTATTTATTTTTTATGAAAGATCATTCATTCAAATTGCCACCATTGTTTTGAAGTGTTATAGCCTGGGCACGGGTTTATCACCTCATCTGCTGTTTATGAAAGAATACTCAGCTTTAATTATGAATATGATTTCCACTGCTATCTAGCTAGAGAACGGTCAGCTGTAATTAAGAAAGGCTGAGTAAGACAATGAGTCCCCTTTGTTGTCAACCGTAGTTTCCTACATTAGAAGGTCTTGCACATGTAAGAATTAATCTGAACACCTCAATCAGGGTCATAGCTATATTTTCAAAAAGCTAGCTTCCTGCTATCTTGAACACATATATTGTGTGTGATTAACTAACAAAAAACACCATTGGGAAGGACGAGTGGAATGCACAGCAATCATAACTACATATTAATGTTATTGGCAGTTAAAATACATACATGAAGATATACCTTTGGAGATATATATACACACACACAAACACATATACATACATACATATATGATAGGGTCTTAAACCTCTTATTACCTTGGGGGGGGGCCCTCTAGTACAAAAGGGCTTATTTTTGCACCACAAAGATAACATGAAAAGCACTCAGCAATGAAGGTGGAGCTAATTATTATCTTCTCCCTACCCTAACAACACTGTTTCTGAGAGGCTGCTGTTATGGGGAGAACCCATATATAGGCTCCTTGCAGGTGGTCTGGGGCTTCTCATGTAACCTAAGCAGAAATGTGTAGGAGATGCACTGCAGCGGTTTCCACACTGCCAAAGAATTATAAGAAGAAAGCCAAAGACTTGGCAAGCAAGACCTCTTCCTTCTGCATCTTTTCTAACTGAGAGCCAGTGGGAAGAGCCAGATTTAAGCCCAGTAGCACCTTAGAGACCAACAAGCTTTTGAGAGTCAAAGATTCCTTTGTCAGTTTGGTGTTGTTAAACGTGTTGGACTAGAATCTGGGAAATGAAAGTTTAAATCCCCACTAAGCCATGGAAGCATACTGGGAGACCTTGGACCAGTCACACACTCTCAGCCTAACCTAGTTCACAGTGATAAAATGGGAAAGGGCAAGTCATGTATGCCACTCTGAGCTTAGAGGAAGGGTGAGATAAATATGCACTGCAGAGAATATTTTCACGTTTATGGCTCCATCTCAAATGTGTGGTGTTGTGGGCATGGAATTCTTTGTTTGGTTTTGTATTTTGTGTGTGTGCATGTGAGTATGTGCAGCTGGAAGTTATGGTGAACTCTGGTGACTGACTCCTACTGGGGATCTGGAGGATATCTAGAGAGATGGCTGAATAAAGCCTGCCCCCACCTCCTGCCTCTGGTATTTCAAGGAGGCCTCCCATCCAAGTACTTGCCAGGGTTGACTCTGCTTAGCTTCCGAGATCTGATGAGACTGGGCTTGCCTGGGCTATCCAGGTCAGGGTGAATTCTTTGTGTTAATGGCTAGATGTAAAGGTGAGCAATTCATGATCATTTTAAAAAAATACAAAGAGCAGCCATGGAGGGCATTTAACTGGGAATGTGGAGGTTAACATTGATTTAATCCCCTACCCAAAGCAACTTCCTTCCCCATGGAAGGTAAGCCCCTCAATACCACCCTAGACACTGCTGAGGAGAGTCTTACCTATGAACTCCCAGCTGAACAATGTAGAATTAAAAAAAAAACCTGGGGAAAATGAAGAGCATAAACTGGAGGCAATGTAGAAATAAAAATACATGGCGACTTGAAAGAGGGAGGCAATGCAGATTGCAAAAAAAGCCACGATGCGTAATGGCTGTGACGGTGGGGTAAAACCCAGTGCAGAAACACCCCATGTATACCTTGTACGAAAACACAAAAGATACCAAACATGTTTCTGCCATCAACAATGCTTAAGAAATCAAGAATTTTTAAAAATATGCTTGTAACTATTTTGAACAGACTTCAGTCTAACGAGCAAGAGTAACAACATGATGACAGCTACATTTTCATTGTCTACTGGAAAAACAAACCATTAATTCTCATTTACGCCCAAACAGCAGGTTGTGCCGACACACAAATTCCTATGACAGGGCTCAAGCACCTGACGGTGTCTGGATGTAGTTAATATTTCAAACGCAGATATTCTCCCTTCTGTGCTTAAAATAGACAGATGGAGATAAAGAATGAGAAGGGTTTTCCCTCCCAAAAAACTACTTGTCGTCAACACAATGGTCCTGCAGGCCAAATAAATTCAGCGTCTTCAGCCATTTTAAGTACATTAATAGAACAGCCGTTATCGTTCCAATTATTTAATTATAGGAACAAATCAAAATCTTACAGATTTAATTGTACCTGGAAGTATAATGCAAAGTCACAAAGCAACTGAGGGCAAAAAAACAAAACCCAAAGGTGAAGTTATTGTTTGTTTTTCCCTTAGTTAAAACAAAGAAACAAACCAGACTAAAGCTATAGGAACTCTGATTTAAAGGGACAGTCAAGTGCTGGGGAAGGGAATTAGTTTAGTCTTTTTCCTTGTGTCTTTTTCCACTCTGAAAGCTGCTAGTCTAGTTGTTTCCCCCAGTGAAAGTAAAATTATGGGGGGGGGGGGGGGGGACGACAAAGTATCCAAAAATTGCTAAATAGCCCTTCTTCTCCTACTCCAGGCTGCCTCTTTAAAACTACATGCCCCAGAACAGCAACCAGTAAGTCTAAAAAAAACAATCCTCATAAAAATAATCACAGCTCTCCATATAACATGCAGTTCTGTTAGGGCTGCCAGCTCCAACCTGGAGATTTGGGGGATGGAGCCTGGGGAGGGGAAGCCGTTCAGCAAGGTATAATGCCGCGGAGTCCACCCTCCATAGCTACCATTTCCTCCAGGGGAACTGATCTCAGTTGTCTGGAGATCAGTTGTAATTACCGGAGATCTCCAGGCCCCACCAGGAGGCTGCCAGCCCTAAATTGTGTCCTGAATTTTCACGAGTTCTTTGTAGCTATATTTATGAATTGCTGTTGGACTATCTGTCAAGAACAGTTTTTAAAGTCCAGCCTGCTAGTAATAAAACGGATACAGCCAAGTTTCAAAACAAATCCCTGTATAGTTCAGAGAAGAGTTTATGCAGTCATTCAACCCCAGGGAAGGAACTGCCATGTGACTTGGGATGATTTAATGTCAAGAGGAAACATGAAATAGCATGGATACATATGTTGTCATCCCTCATATTTTTAAGGTTATTTTAAACAAGTAAAACTGGGGAGGAGACATGACCTAATAATGCACACTTATCTGAACAAAAGCAAATATGAGCAAAAACAGACCTGAAACTCAATCAGCTACTTTCTGCTCCTTTTCCCACAAGGCCTGCTTGCTTGCAGACATTTACTGTCAATAGTTATGCATCTGCAAATATGGAGGTAAAGCTTCACAGTGTTTCAGCTCCTGATGTGATGTCAATTGCCTTCATTTTAAAGTGTTTTCACTATTAAATAAAATCTTCCTTTTCGATAGCTCGTTATCTTACTTCCAGCTAAGGTTGACCACCTCTAGATGGTCCTTAGAGACCTTCCAGAATTACAACTGATCTCCAGACTATTGTGATCAGTTCCCCTGGAGGAAAATGGCTTATTTGGAGGGTGGACTCCGTGACATTATAGCCACTGAAGGCCCTCCCCAAATTCCACCCTCCCCAGGCTCCATTCCCATCCTTGGGATGTTCTTTGAATACACATCAATGACTTCTAGCCAAGGTGTCTACAGGGAGCCTCCACATCCAGAGCATAACCTTTGAATACCAGTGCTAGGAGGCAACATCAGCCGCTCCCTTGACCACTATGCCATGTCTGATGGCCTTAGGGCAACTGGTTGGCTGCCACATGAAACATGAGGTAGGACTAGATGAACTATTGTTTCTGATCTGGCACGGCATCTCATATGTTATTTTGAAACCCACCCTCCCCCTTTTAATGTCCCAAGCTGAGAGAGAAGCAAGTGGCCAGCATTTTATTTTTCTTCAGCCTGACCCCGAGCCCTACTTGTGACCTGCTCCCTGACATTAAATATTTAGAGCCAACACAAGGGGCAGACAGGGCTTGATCAATTTAGGTAAAGGTTCCCTTGCTCGAAAGCCAGTCAAATCCGACTCTAGGGTTGCGGTGCTCATCTCCGTTTCAAAGCCGAAGAGCCAGCGCTGTCCAAAGACATTTCCGTGATCACGTGGCCGGCATGACTAAACACCAAGGCGCACAGAACGTTGATCAATTTAATTCAGCTACATAAAGCAGAACATGCTCTCTGGGAGTTATTGTGGGTTTGAGTTTGTTACCAACCATTTTTTATAATTGCTCTTTGCTAGTCTGGGAACAGAAAACAGATTATGGGAATCATAGGCAGGTCTACTCAAAAGTAAGTCCCAGTTTATTCAATAGTACTAATTCCCAGGAAAGTGCTTTTAGGATTGCAGCCTGAATTATATAAGGTTTTGTGGTGTGGGTTTTGCAGCTGTGGAAGGCAAGGGGCTGGCACAAAGTCCTCCTCATCCCATTATATCAAAAATAGTCACCTGATTTTTCCTCAGCATTGCAGAAGTGCTACTCCAGTCTTGCATCGAGAAATACTGTTAGATGCCAGTGTGTTGCAGGACTTTTGCCCCCTATTCTTTGTGTCTGCATAGCACTGGCAGTCAGAACTGGCTAATAAAAGAACAGAGTATTTCATCATGACCTGTATTCAGTGATGCAGAGCGAGAGACAGGGAGTAACTGCTTTTTGAGTGAAGGGGAGAAAGGCAGGAAAATACAACCTGTCATCTGTGGATACTGCCTCATTATCAAGCCATAAAAACAACAGAAGTGAAAGAAAATGAGGTTAATAAATTACAGTAACTCTCGGCAGGAGAACGAACACCAAAAGGCAAAAGTAATTGGAAAATGGCAAGTTCCAAAATAGAACTCAGGACCATTCTCCCATAATTTTGATATACATATTCCAGTTTCCAAAGTGCTAACATCTCCAGCCTTCCTTTCATAACTTTTAAAATAAAATGGAATGTGCTGCAGCAAGATAACATTGCTAGAGGAAAAATGTATAAACTTGTGCAGTTCATAATGAAAACATCTTTTTCCTATCAATCTAAGCGCTATAGTCAATTTATATTCCAGCAGATAAGAGTCGGTCACAGTGATGTACACAGCTACCAAGTTTTTGTCAAATGGGAAGTCTTGAAGTTTTCTCCCTCCCCGCCAATCCACTTGTCCTTACTATCTATAATTCTTAATATAACAAAGTTTAAAGAAAATCCATTATATATATTGAAAATAATATTTTGTTTCCTTATACATTTATAATCTAAATTTATTCAGCTTTATTTTATAGTACCTTTATATGCATTGCAATATATTTATATACAATTTAAAATGTTCCTCAATCTAATTTTTAAACTGTTTCTCATTCTAAGTTTGTCTCCTGCTTGCATAATAAGCATAATAAACACTCCATCTCTCCTCAGATTTCAAAATTGATCTGTTTCTCAAATAAATTGCCAATTTCGCCATTACTGCATAATCTGCAAGTTTATTTTCCCATTCTTCTAAGATTGGGCAAACATCTGATTTCCATTTCGTTGCATAAATAATTCTAGTCGCTGTCACCATATATTCAAATATCTTTTCCAAAACGCTTGGTAATTTGTTAGGTAGTATTCCTAATAGCACATTCTTAGCTTCCATAGGAAATTTACATTTTAATATATTCTGCATTTTTCCATGTATTTCCTTTAATATCTTTTTTGCATTTTTACCAGTCCACCAGGTATGGTAAAAGGTTCCATCTATGTCTTGACATTTCCAACATTTTCCTTTGCAGTTTTTGTCTACTTTCTCAATATCCTTTGGGGTAATATACCTTCTGAAAAACATTTTATTCCAATTTTCTCTTACGGCCCGACTAGCTGTAAACTTAATTCCCTTTTCTCATAATTGTTCCCACTGTTGTGTAGGTATTTGCTCTCTAAAATTCTGCATCCATTTAATCATGCATTTTTTCACTTGCTCTTCTGTTTCAAACTGGAATAATAACTTATATGTCCATCGTAATAAATGATGTTTTTGTTTTGTAATTAATTGTTCAAATTCAGTCATCTCAAAGTTCCACCTTCCACATTGATAATCTTCTTTAATATTGAAATTGTTTGGTAATACAGTAATTCCTTCATCTCTGATATCTTGCCAGGATTTAAGTTTCACCTGAGTGTTTACCATATTACTGTATGTTTTTAAAAAATCATTTTATTTCTCGTATGCTTATCATGGTAGGCTTCTACTGGACACATGAGCAGAGAGTTTGGAGGACTCAATAAATTCCAGTGTGCAAACCATATCCTCAGAAGTCCGTCTCTGATTATATGATTACTTTCTCAAGTTATAATTGTTTTAATTTATTTCTTAATCAATAAATATTTATGTAAACCTTCATCTAAGTCTGCTGATTCATGTTCTACTATTCTTTGTCTTGGGTTTTTAATCCAATCCACAATCCAGACCAAACCTGCCGCTTGGTAATATAATTTTATATTTAGAACTCCTGGGCCTCCTCTCTTTTTTTCATCTTGGAGTATTTTAAAACTTATTTTTGGTTTCTTGCCATCCCAGATGAATTTATTTATCTGTCTTGGCAGCTCAGTATTCTTTCATATATACATGTATGTATGTATGTATGTATGTATGTATGTAATATTTGGAATAAGAAATTTATTTTTGCAGTACATTCATTTTGATTGCTGAATTTCTTCCCAGCCACGAAAGCTTTATTTCCCCCCCATCTGAATAGATCTGCTTGTATTAGTTTTCAGGGCTTCTGATAATTGTTTTCAAGAGATTGCAATTTTGTCCCGTCATGTTTAGATGGCTGCCTGATTAGTGTAGTTGGCAAACAAGGACATATGGAAAGAGACCACCCTTCAAATATGGGTAGACATGTTAGCAGCAAAATTAAACAGGAGCCCAATGAGTTGGTGTGCACTTCATATGATAAATGAAGAGCAAAAGAAGGTAAGCTGATATATATATATGGCTGAAAACATGGGGAAGGAAACCTTGGCCATGGGTTCTCTGCCACAAAGTATCTGGGTCACTGTTGCCTGGGTGTGGCCAAACATCCCCCTACCCCAATTTCTAGATACATCGTGGGAAATATCTTGCCCCATCAATATTTCAGCACATCAGCTGGGGGAAAGCAGATGGGGGACAGAATGCTGGGTAAAACTAATGAGTATGGCATCCATTTTTGAAATAAATTTCTCTTCCCCCCCCCCACCTGTATAAAAATACAAAGCAGAAAACTGATGCTTTAAACTGGCCCTTATTTTCCCTCAATAATTGAGAACAGACCCCTATAATGATGTTTTAAAACAAGTTTCTCTATTGCGTTTTATTTTACCATCATAATAACCTTGCTGCCAAGACAGCTTGCTAAATATTTAGTATTAAAATAGAAGAGAAAAACAACAGAAGGAAGCCTTTTGTCAGAATACCTGGATTTTTTTTTAAAGTTACAAATAATCCTTTCCCACCCAAAAACAGACAATTCCACCTGATGTCTGTTAAATAAAAAAGCACATACCTATTACATCCACAGGAAATTTACTGACAGCACATTACTACATAAAATGCTATCTTTAGTAATTTACTTCTGACAAAGCAAATTTGTATTTTAAAAGAAAACCAGACATTAAAACGTTTACCTCCTACTGAAACCAATCTAGGCAACTGTGAACAAAGCTAGTGATAACTACAGAAAATTGAGAACCTGTGGCATCACAGAAAAAAATGAATTTAGAAAAAAGATAATATTATTTTAATATTACACAATGAATCAATCATAATCCTGGGTAAAGTGAGAGGGAATCCTCCCTCAAATCCTCTAATTATCCTTCCCCGCCTCCAAGTATACAGGCAACTGCAATAGGACAGGTAAACAAAACCACAGATACAACATTATAGAAAATTTACAACTATTCTGAATCTCAGTGCCTAATATTTAAAAGTTGCTGATTCAATACAGATAACATAGCTTTTTTCAAAAGAACTAAATCCCTGTTTTGCAAAAGGTTGCATAGAATTAGGCAGTCAAATGTATGATTTAATACTAAGGTAGCCTGTTTCTAAAAGACTGAACACACCACATATTTATGAATCAGAACTGCCAGAATTACAAAAATCAAAAGGTTATTGGGAGGAAGGTTTCTTGACTATACTATTTATTTATTTTATTCCATTTATACCCCGCCCTCCCCGCGTGCGGGCTCAGGGTGGCTTACAAACACAAGGTGGAATATAGTACCACAGTTAAAAACAATTAAGGCACATAGTGCTATAAAATACAGTTAAAAACAATTTATACACAGTGGGCAGCTCCCACGGATCCATCGCGACTAACCTACTCGCTCCCTATTGCACATCTCATTGTGGTCAGAAAGGAGGATGCTGTAGGCTATGATGTTCGGGTGGCCAGTCAGCCCAACCCAGCGGTGCTGCTCTACAATCACCCGTTGGTGGTGGTAGGTGGCGGCTCCTATTCGAAAGCCTGGCGGAAGAGCTCCATCTTGCAGGCCCTGCAGAACTATAACAGGTCCCGCAGGGCCCTGATCTCCTCCGGGAGCTCATTCCACCAGATAGGAGCTGCCACTGAAAAGGACCTGGTCCTTGTGGCAACAAGCCTAGCCTCTTTAGGGCCCGGGATCACTAGGCGGTGTTGTGACCCCGACCGAAGTGCTCTTTGGGGCCTGTATGAGGAAAGGCGGTCCCACAGGTATGCGGGACCCTGGCCATGTAGGGCTTTAAAGGTAAGCACCAGCACTTTGAAGCAAATCCGGAATACTACAGGCAGCCAGTGCAGCACTTTCAGTACAGGTTGGATGTGGTCCCATCTAGAGACACCCACAACCAACCTGGCCGCTGCATTCTGCACCAACTGCAGCTTCTAAACTTGCGACAAAGGCAGCCCCATGTAGAGAGCATTGCAGTAGTCTAGCCTCGAGGTAACCGTCACATGGATCACTGTGACAAGGTCTTCACGGCTAAGGAAGGGGACCAACTGCCGCACCAGTCGAAGATGGTAAAAGGCTGCTTTGGCAGTGGCTGCCACCTGGACTTCCATCATTAAGGTGGGGTCCAGGAGCACTCTCAAGCTCCTAACCTCCGAAGCTGGCACCAAAGGTATAGTAAGTGCAAAGCTGGGTTCAAAATTATTGGGCTCTCTTCCACAAAGTCTTCCTTCAATGGAGAAAGGAACCCTCTAATGATCCTCCACTGGAGGAATTCTTTGTCCATTGCAGAAAGACTTGTATCTAATTTGGCAGAAGTTTATGTACAGAGAAAGAATCTTGAATTTGGGACACTATGAATCAGCTCAAAAGTTTCTGAACTGATTGAAATTAAGGGAATATTAGACATTGTTTCTGTTCTTATATACAATGGAAATGTCACCTCTGGAATTTCCAATAGTGGTGGTAAAGGCAAACTTTAAAAACAATACTCTGCAGTGTACCACAATGTCACATATTCTAAGGTATCTATTTGGTTTTGGTTGTGTTTACCAAAGCTTGAGGGTATAATCTTATCTAGTCTTACTCACCGTGCTCTACTGTATCCCCCAAGACTATATAAAATCTATAATGTACACTATATAAAAATAAGTCCATGAAGTTATAAAATATAATAATCACAAAGCAGTGGTACATTAAAGAATTCCATTGAACTTAGAATACACAGCCAGGCTCAGTAATCCAGATGTGGAAGCTCACAGCACTGTATTCTTCTGTATGATGCAACCACAGCAGCTGAGAGCAGACCCAGGAACTCTGGGTAGTGTCCCATTTTTTACTGTTCAGCTCAAAAGGTTTCACATTCCAATATTTATCTGGAAAAATGCTTCAACTATATTTAGGCTGGAAAACTATGAGACCGCCAAACACTTCATTTCTCTATAATAAACTAAACCTGATTCCCTTCTGATAGCAATTCAAGAATTTCGGCGTTATCATACCAAAAAAAAAAAAAAAGAATTTAGGACTGAGTAACTTCCCCCACGCCCTCAATATTTATGCTATGGAACCGCTGGTTGAGAAAGCTACTTCATACACTCTAGGCTTCCTTTCAGAAGAAGTGTAGCCTCTTTGAGGCACAAAAGCCAAAGGCACACATGAACAAGTACAGAAACAAATCTTGGAGGAACTGAACAGGGTTGTAAACTGCACTGACTGCAACTGAAAACCCTAACATTGACTATAAAAGGGAAAGGTTTCTTCCCTAAATCCTACTACATATAAACCAGTTTCATGTTATCTATTTAGATGTCTTTCCCAAATATTATCCCGGATGTTAGGATGGATTACAATTAGGGCTTCCAACTCTAAGTTGGGAAATTCCTGGAGAGTAGCTTCTGGGGAGGGGAGGGTTTAAGGAAGGGAAGGAGCTCAGCAAGGTATAATGCCATAGACTAATCATCCATTTTTTTCTAAGGGAACTCTACGCTGGAGTTCATCTGTAATCGTGGGAGATCTTCTCCAGGCCCCAGCTTGTAAATTGGCAACTCTAATTACAATACATTCTTACAGTTCATTTTTTGTTCATTTGAAAGACAAATTAGGCTGATGGATGATGACTCGTCTAAGACAATGCTTCAGTTTTGCTGCAGAACAGGGAATTTACCATGCACATTTTTAATCTATTATTTATTCATTCATTCATTCATTCATTCATTTTCATCCTGCCCTTCTTCCATAGAGCCCAGAATGACTTAGCCTGAGTCACTTAAATAGTTAGATTGATGAGAAAACTTTAGATTTGGTAACAAGCTAGTGGTGTTGCAAAAGTAATAATAAGTTACAGATGTTCAGAGTATACAATGATCTTCACATATATTTTTAAAAAATTACAACCCTGCAAACTAGGGTTTTTTAAATCTCCATACTGCAGATGTGGGTAGAGTTGCCAGGTCGCCTTGGCTTGCCAGTGGGGGGATTTGGGGGGCATTCTGTGGGTGAGCAGGGATGTCACATGACATCTCCAACGTGATGACATAACACAGAAGTGATGTCATCATGTCGGGGACATCATGCGGTGACGCTCTGCTTTTTGGGCAAAACTCTATGGGGTTTCTGGCCTAAACCATAGAGTTTTGCCCAAAAAGCAGTGTCACTGCACAATGTCCTGCAATGATGATGTCACTTCCATGTGATGTCATCATGTCAGAGACCATGCAACACCCCTGTTTGGGGTTGGGGCTTCCCCCACCGGCCACCTGGCCGGCAGAAGGCAGAAACTCAAAAAACCAGGAGAAACCCCATGCAGACCAGGGGTCTGGGAACACTGGATGTGGGGTTCAAACTGAAAAAGTATGCCCTGTCTAAAACTACCTAGTGAGTTTTTGACAGAGAAAACATTCAGACTAGTCATTTGCCTAACTGGACACTGAGGAGAGCATGATTTTGGAACAGTGTTTCAGTTACAGTAGATTCTTCCTCCAATACAGAGAATACACCTCTCATTCAAGGGTGTTTCTGCCACTGGATGATGATGACTCCTTATGCCAGTGGCAGGACCCACCATTAGCTGAACAGAACCACTGGTTCCAACCCAAGGAAGATTTCTGCCATCTCTCAGGCTTAATGCTTTCACTTGGAATTCCATTATAACAATCATTTGCCAGATGAGAAGCTATTCATACAAACAAAAGTTGGGGGGGGGGGTCCTTCCAAGATCTTACTGCTGGGACAGCAAGTATATAGTGCTGCGAAAATTGCCACCATGCACATAAGTTCATCAGAGATGGGACTGGAATAATAAATTGGTGACATTGCCTTATCTGTGATTGCAATTTTTTTTCTTTAAAAGGATTATGTATGCACATGTTTGCTCCAGAAGCAAGAGATGAAGTTTGGTTCTGAAAAAGGGGTTTGTTTTAATTACAAGCAGACAGAAATAAATATGCGTATGACAGAATGCTCAGCCATCCTTAACTAACAATGTTTCTATAATTTGCAAAAAGAACAAGCTTCCTCTCACACTTTTTTCACACTGTTCATGCAGCCACTGCAGCATCCATTCACCTTGATTTAAACCTTTTATAACAACAAAAGGATGAAAAATGAGAGAGAACAAAATATTCATTAAAAAGCATTTTAAGGAACAACTGGGTCACCAACTTTTAAAAGTCTGATCTGCATCCGTTTGATCTGCAGCAGTTATCGGGTGATATTATTTAGCTCCATGCCCCTAAAAGTTTCAATTGCATATTTCTGCAATTCTCCATTAAAGAGACCTTTTCTTCTTGGCCAGTTGGCAACCGTCTGCACATGCCTAACAAAATTTAGTCCTCACTGCACATTTTTCTTCCCACTGCATATTTCCAGGTACGCACTAGAAAAAAACTGCAAAAAACAACATTCCTCTCAAAGATCACAATATTCAAACAACAACAAGCAATGCTACTTTATAAGTGCCACAGTAAGAAGATTCTGAATTCTTTGTATTGCTGAATGCCTGGCTCTTGTTACCACTGTGGCAACTGAGCTGCTAATAGCTACTGGACAACAGTAGGGTGCTTGCTATAAACTTTCAGGAAGTTAATATAAATAGTTAGATGAGAGAGCCCAGTTAAAAATGTCTATTAAACTATGAAACACATTGACCAGATCTCTTTTATCACAACCTAATCCAGGTGACCCAAGGTTGAATCACTGCTCCGCTATGAAAGCTTGCTGGGTGATCTTGGGCCAGTCATTCACCCTCAAACTAACCTACCTCATAAGGTTGCTGCTGGAAGGATAAAAGGGGATGAGAATGTTGGAAGACAGTTTAGGATCTGGGAAGAAAAACAGTCATAAACAAATAAACAGACTTGAGACTGACCCCCTCTGGTGTGTAAGGAAGGTATAGCAGCACAGAATGTGTGCACAGGTGGACAAATACAAAACGTTCTGGACTTCTTTGCAAAGCTGTCAGAACTGGTCTTCACCATAATACTGTGACAAAAATGCAAGTACATCATTGAAAAGCTGTAGAACTGAACGACTTATCTTAATCAAAGGATGTCTCCTGGGATCATGGGAGAAGAAGTGATCATACATATACATACATACATACATACATGCATGCATACATGCATACATACATACATACATATTCTGTAAGCTCTCAGAATTGAAGCTAGGGTATGTATTCTATCCATCTATATGTGGCTGAAAGGTCATTTCAATCCACAAGGCTTGCTTCCCCTGATATTCCAGGATAATTTCCAATCCGGTTGGATCAAGGCAGTTCACTATCATATTCATAGAATTGGCTTCTCACCTCAGCTACTCTTATCCTATGGATTTGAACAAGCCAAAGGGCTAATTAAACAAAGAGTTGAGGATATTTAGCGACAATCTGACATCTCTAAGGCTTCCAAACTCAAGGTGTTGTTAAATATCAAAAGCACCATTGAGCCGGCAATGTATTTGACTTCAGTGGAGGGAAAGAATTCTAGAAGGGCATTTGCCCTAGCTAGATATTTTGCCCTTCCATCTGGGTACAAGGCAGGTACAATAAAATTCCCTACTCTGAAAGGCTATGCCCATGCTTTTTAAGTGAGGTTAAATCGGTAGAGTATATGTTCTTCAGCTGTCCATTTTACAGGGAGGCTCGTCATAAAATTATGATGATGATAGGACACCTGGGCTCATTCATACAAACAAAGCAAGGCTTCACTGGCTCCTATCAGATAAGAATGCAGAGATTACACCATTCAGTCGCTGAGTTTTGTGCATTAATTCTTAGATTGCGGGAATCGCATTTTTAAAGTTCTTAAATTCATATTTCTATTTTTGTATATTATGACTGGGTTTTTTTCCTCTCCCTCATATTATGCTTACTCTGTATGTTGGTCATAAGACCGTAACTCATATTATATACTATATTATTCTGTAATCTGCCCTGAGCCTGCCCTGGCGGGGAGGGCAAGATACAAATTAGATAAATAAATAAATAAAAATTTTCATACTCCTAAGGAATTTTGTGGACATGCTGTCAAACTTCAGTCCCCAAAAGAACACTCTAATATGAGAAACAAAGGACTGAAAGCTGGGGAAAGGCTCTCTGGACCTGTCACCATCCCTGAGCTCAATAATTCTTATTTATGTGTTTAGCCAACCATGTTTTCAACATTCATTTAATTTATGCTTATGATAAAGATGCATGCATATTTTCTATAAAATCTTCCTAATTGCTTTCCCCCTAAATTAGTACAGTCTGTTCACTGCTTTACTCTTTAAATTGTTTATTAGCTTCTGCAACCACTACTCCTCGCTAGTGGTGTCTGATTTGAAGGGGTTTTGAATTTAGGCTCCTGATCAGGGTGGATGGCTATGCTAATTACTGCCAGACATTCACATCTTTGTTTTAGCAGACATCTACTTGCAAAATAATGCTTCTAATCTTGTTACACATGTAACTTGAACACCATTAGCACTTAAGCAAGTCCTCCAACAAGCAGTGTGTTGCTCTGAAGAAGCTGTGCAGATCTAGTGATTGTTCTTGCTAGCACAACACATGCTAGTAGTCCATCAATGAAGAACTACAGTCTCTTTTTAACAGCAAGTGTTTCTGAAGTTTAGAAATAAATTTTACAAAAGCTTATAACCCCACAAAAATATATTTTTCCTTTCAAAATACACCACAAAAAAGCTTTTTTCATCCAGTTCTACTGCCCAGAGCAACCTAATTGGGTTGGATTCAACTTGCTTTTTCATGCAACCTCTCTCTCCACATTATTTTTGCCCATGAAGTTCCCATGATTCTCAGCATAGCCTTTTGGAATAGTTAAAAGTAGAAATAGCAAGTATCTATTATTTCATATTTCTTCTACTGTCTATATCCAACTTTCAGTCTACCCTTTCATCATTAATAACAAAAGTCATGACTTCACCGTGGTCCAATCCACATGTCTGTCCTTTAATGCTGCATGCCTGTTGGATGGTGCAGTGATTCCTACATCTGAATAAAATATGAAGTCAGAAGCACTCCTGATACAGAGAACGGTACGAGTCACAACACTGTTTATTACTGTAGGATGATAGGTTATCCATGATGGACTGTACTGGTCCCTAGATGAGACAGTCCAGTATTGTTCAGTCGAAAAAAACTGCAAGACATTATGCAGCTAGGGTTGCCAAATGGCGCCGGGGGGCGGGGAATCCCCCACTTTGACGGCCCGATTTTTGACGCGATGAAAATCGGGCCCGGGGGAAACCCCACCCCCACGTGCGCGTCACCCGGAAGTGATGTCGCACACTGGGGGCGGGGCCACGGCCATTTGAGGGGAAAACAAAGAGTTTTCCCCTCAAATGGCCGTCGCCCCGCCCCCAGGGGCGACGTCAGTTCCGGGTGACGCGCACATGCACACCCAGACACCGGCCAGGAGCCCCCCACTCCCGGCCAAAAGAGATTTGGCAACCCTATATGCAGCCCTAATATTTGTTGATACTATGTTCCAGGCCTCACGGCGTTAGGATTTTGAATTTCTAATTAAAGTCATAATGTATAAGACTACTGATGAATTAATTGGAGACGTTCACAAACGAAGAGTGAACGCCTGAAAATGTGCACTTCTGGCTGTTAATTTAACCCTGGGGGGGAAACCAATCAATCTCAAACAAAAACTGAAGATTTTTGCACTAACTTTTTGCATGGCTCCAAGTGATCTAGCATACTTCCCTGCTCTGTAGTTTCAGTTCTCATTAAGAAATGTGTATTTAATCTAAAAACACTTTAGCAGCAGGCGTACAGAATGTACAACAAAAAATCTCATTGCTGCTGTTAAGCATCTGCCTTCTCAGGTATAAAATTCTCAGCCTTGATTTGGAGAAACAGAAAAACCCAAAGGGAGAAAACTAAGGCACAACCGCTTTCATGAGGAGCAAGTGTCACAAAGCACAGGGCTTTGGGTTTTTTAAAAAACTGCTGAGAAACTATAATTGGAAACAATTTCTCAAAGCTGGGTCAGGCCTTGAATTCCATCAAACTAGGGCTATGAGATCTTGGTTACCAGAGCCTAAAATTAAAATGTCACAGTGTCCTAGTTTGGAACTTGTGTGTGTGTGTGTGTGTGTGTGTGTGTAATGCTTACCACTGCATTTTGGACAATCATTTCCATCAAGAAGACAATCCTAAACAGAACAAGGAACGAGGGCAAAAGCACCAACTTCCATCTACTGAAGTGTCAGTGGACAGCCATAAAGAACATGCCAGGCTGGACACAGGTCTATTAAATGTGTGTATCAGAATAATTCTGGAGACAAATCTCAAAACACTAGAGACTGGTGTCTGAGACTTGCACTACCCTTCCACATATTGCACTGCTGATATTATTTTATCTCCATTTCCTACAGCCTTTGTTCTACTTTACCAATATTATACAGTCACTATCCAAAGTTATCATCAGGATGCTTCCTCTGTGTCCCACCATGATATTTAAAACAGAACAAAACCAAGAGCACCCTCTTAAAGCCATCAGCGCATCATGTCCCAAAGTAAATCAGGCAGGCATGTTTACTTGGCTTTTGCCTTCCTCCCTGAAACTACTGGACTCCCAACCATCATGAGTCTTAAACTCTGGTTCTTGGATCAGTGAACTTTCAGGTGATCGCTGAAATCCTAGAAGAAAATGCTATAGCTTTTTCCAGGCAAAGGATTATCCCACTTGGAAACAATGCTCCCTCTAAGCTGTGGAGTCTTGTGAGCAAAAATGCTACTTTGTGAGCTGAGCTAAGACAAAAATATGTGAGCTGGAGGCTAGAAAATTGTGAGCTAGCTCCCACTAACTCAACTTCGAGGGAACACTGCTTGGCAACAGTCAGATTTCTCTGTGGTTGGGTCCATTCCTCTGGAATAGCCTACTGGAGTGAGCACAAGGGGGGGCCTTCACTTGTTGTGATCAGGGAAGTGTAAGATAGCTTTATTGCAGAGGGCATTTTGTGGAGAGTAAACAATTTTGGCCCCGACTTGGAAGCCCAGGCTAGCCTGATCTTCCAAGCTAAGCAAGGTTGGCCCTAGTTAGCACTTGGATGGGAGACCCCTAAGGAAGACCAGGGTTGCAGAGGCATGCAGTGTCAAACCACTTCTGCTCATTTCTTGTCTTGAAAATTCCTTAAGGTCACATTAAGTTAACTATGACTTGATGGTACTTTTCACTTCCAAAACTGTTTTGTCAGATTTGGCTGCATTTCTGAGTGTTTTAATTGTGCATATTTTTTTTCATTGTGCTTTTTTATTGCAGACTGTGGATTCTTTTTAAACTGTTGCTGGATGCTTAAGAGATGATTGTGTCCTTGTAGCCTTTGCTGCTTTAAGATGCCTTGAGTCTGAGGAGATAAGGCGGAGCATAAAGTTTGTAAATAAATAAACTGAGATAAGCACTGACTCAAAACATTCATTTCCTTCTGCAAACTGTTGTACTAAATAACTCCACAGGGAAGATTCAATATAGGGGTTGCCAACCTCCAGGTGAAGGCTAGATATCTCCTGGAATTACAACTGATCTCCAGACTACATAAATCACTTATTTATTATTTACTTATTTAAAACATTTATTCCACTTCTGGAGAAAATGGCTGCTTTGGAAGGTGGCCTGTATGGCACTATACCCTAATGAGGTCCCACCCCTCCTAGGCTCCACACTCAAATCTCCAGGTATTTCCAAACCTGAGGTTGGCAACTTCAGTTGAATCGCTTAGCCATGCTTACCCATTGCCTAGAAATGTTTCTACATGGTGAACACGGCTCACATCTGTTCTATGGCTCAAAAAGAAACTTAATTTGAGAGCCTTTTAACAGTCATAACAATTCTGTGGTGGTCAACAAAGAACAACCCAGAACAGTATATGCAGTAATATAAAGTTTTAGAGTCATCACTGACTCATACACTGGCACATGATTGCACCTGACCCATTACACTGATTCCATCTTGGACCATCTGCTTCTTCACACCTAGGGCTGCCAAGTCCCCCCGGGGGGTGGAAAACCCCCCGCCCCAGAGGCCCGTTCCCCAACGTCGGGGAATCGGGCCCCAGGGGGAACCCCGCCCCAGCGTGCACATCACAGGGAAGTGACGTTATGACACCGGGCACGCTGGGGGCGGGACCACGGCCATACAAGGGAAAACTCTATGGTTTTCCCTTGTATGGTCGTGGCCCCGCCCCCAGCATGCCCGGCGTCATGATGTCACTTCCCTGTGACGTGCATGCGGCGTGCGCACCAGGAACCGCACGGGAGTCCCCCGCCGGCAAGGTAAGTGCCACTTGGCAACCCTATTCACACCTCACATTATGACTTGGGTCTTATGGATGAGTTATATGAATAGCAGACAGCCTCTGCTGCAAAGCATGCTTTCTCTTCGGCTAACACTTCCATTTGCTCAAGATCAATTATTTTCTATGAGCCCTTGCACAAACGATAGAACTAGCAGAAGGGGAAGTGCACTTCATTTCAGAGGCTTCCTAGCACCAGCAGAACTTTATCCATAGGATCCAGGCCCATAATTTCGGAATACTGGGTCATCCAGCAAAACAATATCTAAAGGCCAGCTATTACAAGTAATTTTCTTGTACACAGGCATGCAGAGTTGGAGTGAACTCAGAGATCGCTGACAGTACCAATTTCCATAATCTCAGTGTCTTGTGCATCCAGCCACTATAATGAAAGAAATCGTTGCTGATTACATCAGCTTGCCCTGGTCATTTTCTGCCTTTCTTCAGAAGCTGATAATCATACTAAGTGTTTACATATTGCTTTCAGTGGTCAAAGTGGTCATACATTATCTTACTGGAATTCTCAAAACAGCATTGTAAGGCTGGGTTCTTGAGAGACAGTAGCTTGCCTACAGCCACCTAATGAGTTTGTGGCTGAGATTTAATGTGACCTGCATAATTGCCTTAAAACCCCTACAGGGTCACCTGTAAATCAGCTGCGACTTGCAGACACATTACGCACTTCCAGGGTCACAGTCAGTGTTCTCTCTAAGCTGAGTTAGTGGGAGCTAGCTCAGAGTTTTTTAGCCTCTGGCTCACACATTTTTGTCTTAGTTCAGGAAGGATGGTTCCAGAGCAAACTAATTTATGCAGTAGCCAAATCACTTGCTCACAACTTTAATGCCAGTAGCTCATAAAGTAGAATTTTTGCTCACAAGACTCCACAGCTTAGAGAAAGCATTGGTCACAGTGTGGTCTTATTTCCCTATGCGGTCAGATACCATAATGAACATAGTAGAGACACGTTCAAAAATGGTCATTACTTGCTCATGCTTATAGAAAAGCAATATGGGAAATTGTTCTTCCAAGCACACAAGACTACAGTAATAAATTTCACTGGCTATGGTCACACACACTAAATAATCCACTTTCAATCCACTTTCAGTGCACTTTGCAACTGGATTTTTGTTGTGTGAACTGGCGAAATCCAGTTGGAAAGTGCACTTAAAGTGGATTGTTTAATGTGTGTGACCGCAGCCACTGTTGTGCATGCAAACTTCCAACTCTACCTTACATTGTTAGTTCACAGTGCCAGTAACAAAATCTTTTGCTGAATTCAAATTGGTCATGCATTTACTGCTACTTTCCGAAGGTGTGTTTTGTATAAAGTTTAATTGTCCATTTTCTACAAAGCCTGACTATGCTTTATCTAGAAGTTTATTGCGTGGCTCCCATAGCAAGGAATGCAGCTGACAGCTCTACTCTTCAAGCAAAGCAGAGTTGTATAAATGCCTGTTAAGCTCATCAACCCTGCAGTCTGGCAATTCCAAGATCACTGCACAAATTCCCATAGAAAGCAAGTAGCATCACAGTTTTCACTTCTTTCCTTTTTAACAAAATTAAATGCTGCTTTAAATTGGCTTCTGGAAAGGGGAAAAAAATAGAATGAGTTGAGATCAAACTGTAAAATGAGAGCCATACAGCTAATTAAGCAACAAACAATTATTTAGCTAGTGTAATTTTTAAAAGAAAAACTTTAAGCTCCATCAGTATCAGATTAACAGAATTGAGGGCCATCTACTACTGAGTTAAATAACGGAGAGCTATTAAACAGATCTAGTCTATGACTATATTCATATCACATTATTTGTAGAGCATGCAAGCATTCAAACATGCATACACACACAAGAAGGAGCTTGTGAGATTTGCAAAAAGAATCCCAATCCCATCACTTTCACTTTTTTCTCACTCTCATCCCCCTTCTCTCTTGCTGATACAGTCAGTCCCTTTTTCTTGTAACCAAGGTTAGTAGCTATTGATGAGCTTATCTTCCATGAATTTTAAAGCCATCTATACTCCTGACCATCACTACCTCCACTGGTAGATAATTCCACAATTTAATTACTCACTGAGTTTTAAAAAGTGGTTCCTTTTGTCTGTCTTTAATCTATTGCCCATCATCTTCATTGGGGGCCCCCAAGTTCTATAGGAGACAAAGCTCCCTCTATCCACTTTCTCTACCCATGCATAATTTTATAAGCCTCTACCATGTCTCTCCCATTAGCCTCCTTTTTATCTAAACTAGGAAGTCTCAGACTCTCCAGCCTTTCTTCATAGGAAATCTGTTTGCACTCCTATGAAACATCTACTTCCAACTGTGTAGCTCCATCTGTGGAGGACTACCAGCTGGCTGGCCTTGCCTGGCAAAAAGGGTCAGCTTACCTTCCTTCCAACTTCTGTTATGCAGTGTAATTGGAGAGGGGTACCCCCATGTCAATCTACTGCAGCAGATCAAAACATTTTAAAGAATAACAACATGGGCTTTGGGAGTCAGACCTCACTTCCTCGGATGCATCTCTAAGCTCTGACTCATGAAAGTCATTGTTAGTCTCTAAAGTACCACTGGACTTCTGTTTTGTTTTAATGCAAAGGAAACCATAGGTGTTATCCAATTCCCTTTGGAAATCACTGGCAAGATTCTACAAAGATGCCAGTATAACAAACAAGCAAAGTGAAGAAATCCATAAATGGCAAGGCTTCTTATAAAAAGTTTAATTTCCTCCCCAAATGAGATGAACAAGAATGAGCAGAGGATCTTGTGAAACAAGCGAGAAGAGGAAGGGGGAGGAGAAGAGAAGAGAAGAGAAGAGAAGAGAAGAGAAGAGAAGAGAAGAGAAGAGAAGAGAAGAGAAGAGAAGAGAAGAGAAGAGAAGAGAAGAGAAGCATATTGTAACCAACACTAGGACAACTAAAATTCATTTAACTACATCAGAAGCAGGAAACTACGCAGAAAGGCAGGGGGATCCTTCAGTGATAAAATACAACTGCAATAAAACTGAATTTATAGTTTGCATCAGTTTTTATGCAGAAAATGAGGAGTTTGAATTTAGTTTGAATTTATAGTTTGCATGCAGAAAATGAGAGGAAATTGAACACGCAAAGCTGCCTTGGCCTCAGACCACTGGTATATTCCAGCCAGTATTGTCTGTTTTGACTGGTAGAAGATCTCCAAGTCTCAGGTCAAGCCCTTTACATCATCTATGGCCTGACCCTTTCAGCCGGTGATACCATGGATTGAGCATGGGACCATCTACAAGCAAAGTAAAAATCCTGCCACTGAGCCACCCTTCCCCACTGTCTATGGCAAAACTGCTGTTGTCCGGAAAGCAAATTTTAAATGTTCCCAAAGAATTCAAATGCAAAATAGTTGATACAAAAAAAATTTCAACATTGCTAACATTCTCTCCAGAGTACTGAATGGCAGTGAATGAAACAGTGACATCTAAACAGGGCTCCAGAGGAGACCTGGGAAATTAGAGGCCACTTAGCACAACAGTAGTTATTAAGCACATAGAGATATAAGCCCTACTAAGGAAGAATCAGCATAACTTCTATACTTGCATTACCAAGGTATTAAGAGTTGTTGAGAGTGTTAATGAAAACATGGAGAAGGGCAATATCTGGTAGATATTTGGAACTTGCGTTCTTAGTTCAGAGAAAAGATGGCAAGGGGGGGATATGATAGAGGTTTATAAAATTATTCATTAAGTAAAGAAAGTGGACAGAGAGGTTTTTGTCTTCTTCCTGTAATAATGGGGCCATCCAATGAAATTGATGAGCAGTCAATTCAGGACAGAGAAAAACACTCAAAGAATACTGAACAAGTGTAATTCACTGTCACTTTAGACAGATTCATCGAAAATAGTCATGAGTCATGATGACTAAATGGAACTTTCATGTCCAGAGAAAGTAACCCTCTGAATACAACTGCAAGTGGGAAACAGCCAGGGAAGAACTTTGGAGCCTTTGTGCACTGCTTCTAGGGACATCTGGTTGGACACTGAGTGAAAGAGGGTGTTGGGGTCAATGAACCGTGGGTTTGATCCAACATAGGCTACTCTTATATTCTTATGCTCTAATTGTTACACTCAAGCTGGGCCTGTATATATGAAGTTTACAGGATCATGCTCCATGTTTTTTGGAAGTATGGTAATATCAGCTAGTTGGAGGACTTCGCCAGATTCCCTCTCAGGGTTCCCCATAATAGTTATTTTAAGATGTGGTACTCCATCAAACAGCAAGAGTTCTGTACATATTCAACACTAAACTGATCTTGCAAATATCAGCCAAAGGGAAACATCTTTTAAATTTAGAGCCATCCTATGCTCATTGCTTACCCTTCAATCCCAGACAGCCAATGAAGAGCAAACAGCACATTCCAGCTCCCACAAACACTTAATGTTTATGATGTCTACATGGAAGTTTTCCCAATGGAGCTAGCAACTGCTTCCTGGGGCTATTTCAGGTCCAGAAAACAGCAGGGGGGGAACAGTCTTAAAATCCCTCTCCCCGTGGTCCTGATCCAAAGCAGGCATGTCTGATATATGTATGCATGTGTGATCTAAAGGAAAAGTAGTAGCCACATGGTAGTAGCCATATGGTAGATACAAAAACTTTACAATCTGTGAATTGGCCCTGAGCTTCTCTTTCCCACCCTGTTATGGTACTTAAGCCTGAACACAGCCAGAGGCCCTTCTATCAAATGACACATTTTACTGAATTATAATCAATGCCTTAAGGAGGCAGAATCAAAACTACAATTTTCAGAGCTCCTTTAAAATTACCCCTTTGTACATTTTACTGACAACTTTATTAGCCAAATATTTATCACTTCTAAAAATTTATTTTCTCCAGACTAAATCTACTTGGCATACACAATGAATTTTAATGCATTTTGTCATTTAATACTGATGATACCATCCATATGTGTCTGAACCAATAAAACTGGCTGTATGACCTTTGAAGTACCATTTTGGTATAGTGGTGTTTGTCCACTGACTGCTGTCAAAGTAGCACAAACACAATGGAAAAATAACTGATTTTAGTTGCATATTCTCACTGTTATCCTACCAGCCATGGCAATAAGTGCTCTTAGTAGTGTGCATGCACACACACACGTACAGAACTAAAAATGTGGCCTCATCTTGCTTTGCTCTCCTGCCGGGGATATCAAATACATTCTGGTGACTGAACTGATTGTTCTGACTTATAAATGCATTTCCTTGTTAGCTGCATTGGATTTTTAACAATACCACATTCTTTGTGAATGCTTCATGTCCCAGCAAAGGAAATAATAATCTTTACATATACAGAACAGCATGAGGATTAGGGATAATGTGAATTGCCTTGTGATTTTAAATCAAACCACCACCTGGGCACTGTGCTGTCACAGCAAAAGCTTCCACAGGCTATATAACTAAAGTAAATCCTCCACACACCAAACTCTATGAAAGCCTATAGAAAAGCATGACTGGGGAGATATGATTGTGTTTGTCAGTCACATCAAAAGCTGGATTATTACTGCTTTTCACAGTGATGAAGGTCAGCACAAAACCTTTTAGAAGATAAAAACAGCAAAGTCTTCTAATATCTCAGGGAAGGAGCCCAGGCTGAGCTCCAGCATTCTCTAGGAACAGCAGAGCCAGACCTCAATGGCATTCAACCCCCAGGAAGGGAAGATTTTTAAAATTTCATTTGTGCTTTATGAATGCAAATGATATTTATGAGAACCAAGCAGAAATTAATCATAGCTATATTCCAAATGCAAGGCTAACACTGTCTGTACCCTAACAGTACTTTAAATTCTTATTAAATTGATCAAGTTTTACCAGGGACACAAAACAGAAATTTATGGTGGCATCAATGCCAGAAAATGTCATTTTAGTATCAGGTCACAGACACCATCTTGGCTATAAAAATTATTCTGTCAGGAAGACTGTAACATCTAAGATAACTTGTTAGACCAAAACTATTAGACTATTTTTTCTTCTTCCTAATGCTACCAAAGTGTTTTCATATCTCCTTCCCACCAGTACTGCAGCTCAACAGGGGAGTCAAAGTTGCTGAAAAGCAAAGATCCCCAAGGCAACAGTCTGAAGCAAGTTACATGGAGCTTAGCAGAAAGGTCAAACACAACAGCTTCCAGATAACAGTTCTTATATATCAGCCTTGCAACCCCACCTTCTTGGGGACACCAGTGGAACCTTGGGTTCATTCTTCTGGAGCAGTTTCTGCTGCTTAGCTAACATTCTGCCTTCTGACAGGCATGTCACCTTGGTTTTCAGTCATCTGTGGACTTGGAATACGGGAAGTCCTGAATTTGAGGGGGCTTACCCCAAGGAAGACAATAGGAGCCACGTTATATGCATTTATTTATGCAAGGATTTATATCATGCCTCTTCAGGAGGACAGTTTGAGGTTGCTATATTCAATGGGTTACAATGATGGAGTGTCTTTCAAAGCTGCTGTCCTGAGGTCCCCATCAGGAGGTGGCAACTTTCCTTGATGTCCACATGTACTGATTCTGGCAGTAGGGCCCTCCTCCTCTAAGGATGCTTTGTCTAATTCCAGCTCTGAGAATTGGTAGATCCAGATAGTTGAAACCAAAACTATGCAATGTGTTCACTAGACCACTTATAAACCTTTTTCATGTAACAGTTTCAAGAGTTGAACTCAACACTGGGGGTGGTGGTGGTTAAGGCTGCCTAAGGGATTAGAGAAACAGAAAACCCAAGGTCCGGCAGTTAATACCAATGCTTGTGTTCATATCAAAATGGAGGCTGGGTTGCATTGCCAATTTGTCAAGATTACAGATGTCCTTCCTCCGTTCCAAAAGACCTGCAGTACAGAGGACAAAGAGATGTCCCTTTTAAAAGGCTCCAGCTAGTCATATATACAGAAAAGACAATTTCAGGCATCCATCTCTTGGTCATGGGTGCGACCAAGTGCTCTTTAAGCTAAGGCACTTATTTAGACTGTACAGCCTGTTAGAGAAATGGAGATTAGATAGGCTCAAGATTTAGGCTGCTGTCTGAAGGAAAGCAAGGGTTAGGAAGGGCCTCAGTTTCCATGCACTTTGCCACATGTCCAGTGACAACAGAAAATTGGACAGTAATCAAGGGAGAGTCCCTGCACATCATCTGGAAAGCATTGTGCTAGCTGTGAATAACAAGAGAGTGTTGAAGCTACTCTTTCTACCTGTTTTTATTTTCTTAATAGTACAAGTTGAACCAGATGCCACAAAATGTTTGGGAGAGGGAGACTTGCCAAGCAGAGACTGCCTGTCCAACATAACTAGAAACAATTCAGTTTGTTTGTAACCAGAGAGCATATATCCCACCAGCACTGCATGTCTCTGTTCAAAGAGGCTGGCTGCCATTTTCCTCAGTGGCTTAGTACCACTTGGCATGCAATGACTTGAGGTAATCCAAGCCAAAGAAATGCTAAACAAGGTTCAGAGCTGCTAACTAACAAGCTTTGCTACTCCTTGAGTGCCTCATTCAAACCAGAAAGTGACTTTTTAAAAAAACGTTTTCTCTCATTTTCCTCCCCAATCTCAAATTTCAATTTCAGATTCACTGAGAATGATTTCAAGAGCATTCTTGTAACCACAAAGACGTAGGAAAATCACCATGGCTAGTATGTTGGTGACTGTTATTCATTCACAATAACAGCTGCAAACTAAGTTCTGTTAAAATTCTACAGGGGTGAAATGGAAAGTTAAAATGGCCCAGGAGGAAGCTGAGTTAACTGCCAAGCTGTTAGCAATACTCAGGCCCGTAGCTAACATGGGGCCCACGGGGCCTGGCCCCCTTGTGTTTCTTCTGGGCCCCCTCTCTCCAGGGCTGCCCCCAAAGTGCTCCAACTTACCACCTGCACTGTACTTCCATTTAATTAGCTGGCGGGCCCCCCCAAGGCCCCCTCCCAAAGAATTCCCTAGCTACGGGGCTGGCAATACTGCTGAGGCTCAGTTCATTCCTGCCCACCAGCAGCCTTCCAGAATAGAGGCCAGGCCAACCAGAAACTTCCTAGGCAAGTTAAAGTGCAAGTCTGCCCTTGGTATCCTAACAAGTTAAGGGGGAAAAACACAGTATTTTAGAGTTGCACAGTGAAGTCATCTCAGTGACTAGATAAAAACAAACCACATTGTGACATGCATTTCATTAACTGTTCCTATAAAAAGATTTAGGTTGACTCACTGGGAACAGTTGTAATGAATGGTTACACAATTTCTTAAAACCCACTAAAGTGTTAAAGCTGCCCTTCACGAAAACCTGGCAGTTCAACTGCCTGTTAATACGGTAAGTGCCAAATAGCATGCTCCAGTGGCTGGGAGAGATCAATAACAAACAAATCAAGGACTCGAGCTTGAAAAATGGAAATCTGCTATTCTACGCTAAACATTGGATTGATTGGTATCATTCTCCAATATTTTTCCCCACTATCCTTGGTATCCATGGCATGAAAATAAACCCAATCAATCATCACCTGCCTTCTCTCTTCCTCTGTTTTGCAAAGCAGTTAACTCAAAAAAAAAAAGGTCACCAAACAATTGAGAAACCGACGAGAGGAGCCAAAACAACAAATGGTACAAAGATCATTTTATTTACTTGGCTGGACACATTAATAAATTCTGCTTAGTCTGGGAACAGTGCAGCCAAAGCAGAGCCGCCTCCTGCATTGTTGTGCTCTGAATGATGCAAGAGATTCACGATAAGAATGTACAGTAAACTGTATTTAAGTAATTAAACATGAAAGCAGCACTGGTTCAGTTGACATAATGCTGCCCCCCCCTCAAATACCTTCTTCACCCCACAACTTCATCTGCCTTGGAAGTTGTTATTTTCCAGACCACACATACCCTGTTTGGAATGTTTAATGATGATTCTTTTTTATTCATGCAAAGCAATTGTTGAACAGTTTAATTGTCTTTCTCTTTTATTTGCTGTGCAATATTTTCAAATGTTTTGTTAAACCCAGAACTTCACTGGTTTCTTTTCAATTCTGTTTCAACTCTGCAACTTCATTCTGTCCACAGTGACACTTACGCCTCCAAGAAACAATCAAGAAAGTGGTGCGATGCTTCCAGAGTTGACCACTCGGCTTGACTGACCTCCCTGTATTCACCATGAAGATGAAAGAGCAGGAGCTTCTACTGGGAATGAATTCTTTGCTGGGGCTGCCAATATTATTCATAGCTTTAAAAGGTCATGGTGACTGGTACACACGGGGACTGCATTTTTGCACTGCCATTCTGAAAGACTCCCAAACTGTGTAGGTATAAAGGAGAAAATCTCCACACAGCTACTTCTGTGCCTCCCTATCATTAGATGAACACCTACTGGACTAGATAAATCTGCAAAAGGACAAGATGATTCCTGGCCTATCACCTGCTTTCACCTTGCAGAATAAATTGCCTGACCTCAGGCAGACCCAATATTAAGGGCTGCTGGAGGGAAGTGCATCTTATTGCATTCCTTCCTGACATTTAAATAGCAGGCAAACAACTGGAAAAGCTTTTAGGGTTTTCTGGAGACCCTTGTGATTTCTACAAGTGATTTACTGCTTTTTAAATTCTTCTGCTGCTGTCTTTTTTTTTAAGTGGCTTCCATTGTGTAACTGTATTGTGAAGTTTTTAAACGTATACTGTGGTTAGGAAAGGAGCTTTGTGGATTCAATGAATTGAAATTTGGGATATAAATGACTTGCTCAAATAAATAATCCCCCAAGTCAGTTTTTGTGTCAACATTTTATTTACATTCGTTTTTTCATACACCACTTTCCAGAACCACTGAGTTCAAGTGTGGAAATGAAAAATGAGCCTAGAATTCAACAAAGACTCCACAAAGAACAGTTCCTGATTATTCTGAGCCACCTAGTATTCCTAACCTGACCCTTGATACCTTTGGGGCACCACCTGATCAGTCGCCAGAGTGTTGATATTTACAATGATGAATGGTTGCTTTGTGAAGCTAGGGCAGCTATGTTAGGTTGGAGTTTCCCAGAATCATCTTTTATTTCAAGGAACAATCCACAAGCATAAATATCAATAACAAAATTAAATCATAATAATTATTTCCTTATTTGGAAGATTTATACTATCTCTTTCTCCAAAAATGTATTCAAGGTGGATTACCTAAGAATAAATATAAAGAATAAATATAAAGTACGGTTTTCTTCTGAAGCTCTGCCTCAGGTGCCTCTGCATTCTGAGGTTAGATTGGTTGCAACCCTAGAAAGAACCTTCTCGGCTGTGGTGCAAAGAATGTGGAACTCCCTCCCTAGGGATAATAATCTCTCAACTTCTACCACTATCCCCCATACCACTGATATCTCTCTAATCGTCTTTTAATCCTGATTATTAATTTGCTTTATAATGTGTTTTTATACTACTCTTTTAGCTGCCTTGTTGGCCCTGGTTGGGCTAAAAGGTGGGATAGAAATCTTCCAAATAAATACATTATGAAATAGTTTTATATATTAAAAATATATTAAAAATCAAATCAGAAAAAAAATCTTATTTAAAAAAAGATTTCAAGCAGTTAAACAAAGCTTCTAAAAGCAGCAGATAATGCATTAAAGAAGCAAAGAGCAAAGCAATAAATGTAAAATATTCCCAGGGCCAGCTCGCTCACTAGGCGAGCTAGACTCTCGCCTCAAGGGGGCACCAAAAGCCCCCCGCCAAAAGCCTGGCCTCCTTCGCGGGATTGTTGTTCAGAGTAGACCCAACTCCAGCAACCCCCCTCCTCCTGGCGCCTGCCCAGATACCCCCCCAGGGGCCGGGGTCGCTGGCAGCAGCTGGGGGCTTCTCACCTTCTCACCGACTCCAGCCTGCGGCTGTGCCAAGGAGAGACAGAGGCAGGTAAGAACTCGGCTGTGGCTCAGGAATGCAGAAAAACAACTCGGCGGGCAGGCTGAGGGAGAGGCGAGGCTGGGGGAGCCCAGGGCTCTGGGTGCCCGGCCGCCTACTCGCCACCTGGCTCTGCTGGAGGCGCTTGCCCGCCTTCTCTCTGGCCCAGCCCAGCAGCCCCGCAGGCTGTCAGGTACCATTCCCTGCCCCCCCATCGGGGCTGCTCCTCTCCGGAGGCCCAGGCCAGGTCCTGCGGCAGCAGCAGCAGAGCGGCCCCCTTCCTTGGCCCGGTAGCCTGGAGCAAGCGGAGGGCCGCATCCCCCTCCTCCAGAGGAGCTCCCCCTTCCCAGACCCTCAGCCACCCCAGGAGCAGAGCAGTGCAGGCCAGCCATGCAGCCGGTCTCCTACTGGGGAAACCTCCACGTGCACATTTCATGCTTCCCGGGAGCGAAGTGGCAGCCTTGCAAGCCAATGCCTCCTCATGAGTAAGCCCCACCGAGCGGGATCGGCCTCCTCTCCGAGTCAGGGAGGCTGCTATTCGCTATGGGCAGGTGCGCACTCCGTCCGCTGGCCCTTTTTTCAGAGTGACGCTGCGCCGCTTCGGTGTGATTCAGGCCGCAGTTCTTTCATAGGCGCTTCGATGCCCTCTCCCTCCCCCACCTTCTCCAGCCAGGCATGGACACCCTTCCCAGCAAAAAGTGTGGCCTGGGGGCGGTGTTTAGAACGGGCCTCTGTCTGTGTGTGTGTGTGTGTGTGTTTGGTGCGCGTTCAGCAGCTGGACTTCCTTCTCTCCAGGCCCTGCCTGGAGGTTGGCAAACCCGTAATTGGTGGGTGGGAGGACCAGAAGGTAGCCCCCGCCTAGGGCGCAAAAACACCTCGGGCCGGCCCTGAATATTCCACAAGTTAAAATGTACAGGCAGTAAAAGAACAACACACCAATCGAATTGAACTGCCTCGCTATCTATATAAACCCTCTGAAAGGACCTACTTAAGTCAACTGGTTGTTGGGTAACTCTTGAGCCCAGGGAGCCACACTGAGTTCAAATACTGGTCACAGTAATGCAAAAGTCGTCACAGCACAGCCTGTAGTCTTACCTTTTTAGGATATATGGTAAAGTCATGGAGATTTGATTTATATATTTAAAAGTTCCTTGGCCAACTTTCTATTACATGTGACATTCTAGGTGTCTTGCAAAAAAGTTGGTTAAATACAGAAACCATAAAAAATACAGTATCTATAAAACAAACTGCATTCAAGAGAGAGTAATAAAAGAGCCACAGCAACAGCAACAGCCATAAACAACTTTGTTTAAAGCAGTAATAAAACAACAATGCAAGACTAGATCCCAAATCAATCCCCCCAAAGTGGGAAAACCGGAAGACTTCGCCTGGCAACAACAAGGTAGTACAGAAGGCAATTTGTATATAATACAGGAGCCTCAAGCAGCAGCAGGCAAACATGCTTCTTTTGAAACATGATTTGATCACAAATCCAGAGCTGTACCTTAGAACACTTGACACAGAAATTAATTATATGATCCAGGGGACATTTCATAGAAAAACAGCTAGGGGAACTCATTAGCATAACTCATTAGCATATGCCACACCCCCTGACATCAGGGGCCCGGCGGTGGACCTGCAAGGCCAGCGGGAGTGCGAGGAAGCCCCGCCAAGGCTCTCCCTGGCCCCAGGCAGGCAGGGGTGGGGAGAGGCAGGGAGGAAGCAACTTACCCTCCCTCTTCTCCTGCCTCCTCCTGGCTGAATGAGGGCTGGAAGCGGGGTGGCCGGAAGCAGGGGGCGGGGCTTCGTCATGTGCCCCGCCCCCTGCACCTCACCCGGGGGAACTGTGTTCCCCCACGTTCCTCCCCCCGAAATGACCTCTGATATGATCACACAAGGTGCTCAGCTTGAGAGAAATCTAGCACTGCGAACAAGGTAATTTCAACTTCTGAACACCTTATCAGTACAAATCATCCCTGACTGAAGAGAAAGAGCTGAGGAGATTGGTTGGGAAAAACTGTAACACCTTGCAGTAAACTCATTCATGGTGCATATTTATATGGAATGAAGATCCATTTTTTAGTCTATTCCTGGAACAGTCTCTAGTGATTTTATGCTCCATTCTTCTGAACATGCTTCCTAAACCTATTGTTTCTATTGCCACACAAACCACTATCAAAAACCCTAGTATACTGGACCATGGTGCAAATGCTGAAACAAATCCTGTCCAGCTCATTATACAGTCTATGTGTCTCAAAGAGTCAAGGCAGAAAAAACACTCCCCAGGTCATACATTTACTACTCCACATGATTCTCATCCCAGCCTCTCTTTCTCCGTGATGCAAACTCTCCCATCCTTCCATTAATCGTCTTAACTGTGGTTAAATGGTTGTGGGTTGGATCCAACTTGCTTTTCTGCTCATAAAAAAGGAATAAAGAGTCCTCTTTGACCACCAAAAAGGGGTATGTTGGGGTTCATGGGACCTGCATGCATAAAAGCCACAAAGGATGGAAGCTGTAATAAGGAAGATAATTGGGTGAGATTGAATGAAAAAGCCACTGGATCCAACCCAGTGCCTGCACTGACTTTACACTATTGAGTGTTTCTATCTTAACTTGTGTTTGGAAACTTGCTTCAAACTTTGTTTCACATCCTGTTTAATGAGATGAGAACCATGAGGAATTTTAATTATGGTAAAGTCAGTACAAACATAACCAGGGTTTTGGCAACATGCGTAATTTCGGTAGAAGGGCAGGAAGAAGGAATATGTAATCCCACAGGATGCTTCAGGTCCCTTAATCATGGTTGAAGCATTAGATCTTCACACAGTGAAACAAACATCCTGGCATATATAACCAATCACATTCTGAAAAGCATGGAGATTCCCAAAGGTTAATTAAATTGCCTCTTATTATTTTTACATTCCACTCTAATGAACATTTTCTAGTCTTTATCAAACACAAATCTGGTTAGACTTGAATTGCTATGACTCCAAAGTGACTCATTAAATGATTATTGGATGCAACACTGGGCCAACTGAAATTATTGCTTTTATTAACTGAGAAACTGTAGCCTCATATGAATATCTGTTCTGATAGGAAAATAACAATGGTAGAATTCCACCAGTATTTAGCTGTTAGAAATATGATTAATAATCACCCTTGTACCTGGTACCAATAACTATAGCTTTGGAGAATCAACCATGAGGCAGTGAAAGAAAGCAATAGCAAGGCTTCCACAAAGTAGCTAGTAAAAAAATCAAGAGCCGTCTTGGAATTTCATTATTGATTAGGATTTTCAAGCCATCACTTTAATTTTTGGGAGTGCTTTCTGTTTGACTGAAGATTGAATACCACTTTCAGTAAAGTGTCTAGCAATACCAATATAGGTAAATCAAGCATCAGGAAATACCTCACAGCCATTAAGAATTTGAAACATGTTATTTTATAGCAGGGGCAATGCTAAATAGGCAGTCATCTTCAAGCACTATACAGTGCATTCTTAATGTTTACCATTTATGATTTTATTTTAGGACATGTTACAAATCTTCCTCCTCACATAATTATACTTTTCTCAGAAAACTAGACTAATTTTAATCGATGAAGAGTAGAAACAAATGGACATGGTGCCTCATGGTGCCATGCAACTGAAAACAAAATGTTCATCTACACCATCCTCTTCATTTCAGGAAACAATGGCATTCTAGTCTTGGCTGACGGCTTGCTAGCTTTGGTGAAACAAGAACCCTCTACACTAAAGCCATGGGTGACTTGTGTTTCCTGGATGTGTGTTATGATGTATCTGACACAGCAAAGGTCTCTGTTCAAAATTAATGTATTCTTATGTAAAGCAACAAGAAAATTAAGGCACACAGACCTGACACTGCACAGAGACACCAATTTGAAGTGCCAAGAAAACGCTAAATATGACAGACACACACACACACATATATATATATATATATATATAGAATGAAATCAATATTTATTACAGTAATAAGATACAGATAGTAGTTTCTAATTACCTGGCCATTAAATCTAACGCTTCAGTATTTTAAGGCTTAACTACTGATTCCAATAGGTATTCAAATAAAGTATCAGGATTAGAAGATCTGGTCAGTAAAATGGTAGCATTTTAAAGCCCTTGCACAAATCTCACAGCATTAAGAGTTCAAGATGGATGTTAATCATGGTAGCTCCTATTCTTTAGAAAGATGACATAGTAACAAACAGTGGGCTAAAAGCCAAGAAATCCCAGATTCAAATATCACCTCTGCCATGAATTTACTAAGACACACTGAAGCAGACTTTGCCAGCCATTATATATAGGTGTGGGGGAGTTAGTTGCTAGGAAGGGCTAATTGGAGTCAAGATGCATAAGTAACTGAAGCTAAGATTGGATTAAAGCAGTTGGTAAGACTTGTGAATAACAGCAAATTAGCATGCAGATAATAAAAGTTAAAAAAACAGATGTGAGAAGGGAGTGATTTAGCATGTGTACTGAGATGATAATCTGATACCTCTGTTAAACCCTTGGGTTTCTATTGTCCTGAGCATTGCAATAACTTGTAATTCAGCAATCGTCTGTTCTAGTCTGTTTTGGAAATGCCTTTGCAATAAAAAAGCTACTTTGAGGTCCCCTTTTGAGTGTCCTGGAAGGTTGAAATGTTCTCCTACAGGTTTCTCAGTTTTGTGATTCTCAGATGTCAGATTTATGTCCATTTATCCTTTGGTGTAAAGTCTGACCTGTTTGCCCTATGTAGAGAAATGAAGGGCATTGCTGGCATATAATGGCATATACAACATTAGAAGACGAGCAAATTAATGAGCCTGAGATGGTGTAGTTGATGTTATTAGGTCCAGTGACTGCGTTGTCTGAGTGTTGTCTGAGTGTATGTGGCAGCGTAGTTGGCATCTGGGTTTATTGAAAGCTCTGGTATCAGTGTCCGAGTTCAAAATAGATGTTGTGTTATTGTGGGTGAGGGGCTGTTTAAGACTGGGGAGCACGCCGGGAGGGGGGGGAGAACGGGAGAGAGAGCTGTGTTTAAGACCAAAAATGTTTCATTTCAGGTATAAGCATTTGTGTGCCTGCACAGTTCAGATAGAGAGGGGGAGGGGGGGAACGAGCCAGAGAGAGCACACCAGAAAGAGAGAGAGAGAGAGAGAGAGTCCTGTGTTTAAGATCAACAATGCTTTATTCCAGGTATAAGATTTTGTGTGCCTGCACAATTCAGAGAGAGAGGGAGGAAGGGAAAGACCCAGAGAGAACACACAAGAGAGGGAGGGAGGGGGAGGAAGTCCCATGGCACTTTGAGAGATTCCCCCTTTCCATTTCTAACAGATGGGGGGGGGGAGAGAAACCTTACAGCACAGCTTGCATTCCTTATTAGTGAAAGGGAGCAAGAGTACAGCATGAACTTTCAGGAATCACTGCTCACTTCTTCAGATACAGCTGGAATGTGAGTCCATCTGTCCTTATATCTTGGAGAGTGAAGTGATTTCAGATGCCAAATGACAATAGCAGGCATTGGTAATGAGAGAAGAAACCTAGGTCTCAATTTAGTCCAGGAGTTTGCATTATCTTGAGCATTGTAATCAGTTGAAATGCAGCAGATTCTCTTTCTAATCTCCCTTTGAAATTCCTTTGTAAGAGAACTGTTACTCTTAGGTCAGCAACTGAATGCTCTGGAAAGTTAAAATGTTCCCCCTCTTGTTTTTGAATGTTGTGGTCTCTAATAGGAGTAGAAAGAATAAGACTCCAGTAGTACCTTTAAAGACTAACAAAATTCTGGTGGGTATGTACTTTTGTGAGTCACTGCTCACTTCTTCATACTTATTATTTCCATTTATTCTTTGCATCCTCCTGGACTGAATCCTCCTGTACCAAATTGAGACCTAGGTTTCCTGATGCTGATATTTCCACCCGTCTGCATATCACACCTAATCCAATCACATCTACTATTGCCATTCAACATTTGAAATCATCTTTATAAAGTTTATATCTCTGGTACTTTGTGTTACATTTTATGGCACACATGGCCCGGCCCGACAAAGTGACATTTATGTCAGATTCTGCCTTTGTAACAAATGTGTTCGACAGCTCTGATATATCCCAATATGTTTTATTGCAAAGGAATTTCAGAAACAGACTAGAACAGGAGATTGCTGAATTACACGTTATTACAACACCCAGGACAATGGAACCCTCAGGGCTTAACAGAGATATCGGGGCTCTTATTTCACTACAAATGTAAGTCACTCAGTTCTCGCATCTGTTTACTAACTCTTTTATTTATTATCTGTATGCTAATTTGCTGCTATTCACAGGTTTTACCAACTGCTTTAGTCCAATCTTAGCTATACTTATTGCTCAGTTACTTATACATCTTGACTCCAATTAGCTCTTCCTGGCAACTAGACACACACACCCCCGCACAAACACTCTACCTATATGTTGGCAAAGTCTGTTTCAATGTCTCTGAAGAAATGTGCATGCACATGAAAGCTTAGACCCAGAATTAAATTTTGTCAGTCTTAAAGATGCACTGGACTCAAACTTTGCTCTGTTGCTTCAGATCAACGCAGCTACACACCTGAATAAATTTACTTAATAGTCTTATCCAAGCCACTCTGTCTCAGCCTTGTCCCCTCCTATCCTATTTGCAATATATGGATAATAATACTCCTATTTTACAGGACTGTTGCAAAAATTAAAAGACAATACTTTGAACCCTTGAATGCACCACGCAAGGCCAAGTGATCATTGATCATGGAGTCATACAAATATTTAAACAAATAGCTATCCTCGAGCCTCCAAAGAAATAAATCCACTATTTTTAAAAAATGCACTATTGAATCAGCAAATTCTATGGGTCTTTTTTTAAAAAAAGTTTATGCAATCATAATCTTTTCAGCGGATGTAAATAATACAGGAAAATTAAAGATGTGGAAATATTAACCATAATGTTAATTTACCATAATCATCTATATAATGATAAGTTTCAGAAACCACACATAGATTTTCACTTCTTTCAACCAGATCATGTTTTTATTGTAATATTCTCATTTTTCTGTCTCTTGGCAATAAGTAACTGATCCATCATCACTTATCAAGGAATAAAAAACAGAAACATAAAGGTGTAGCTACAACCAATGTTGTTCATATCGCCATAAGATTTTTTAAAAAGAAGAACAGAGTCAAACAAAGTGGGGAATGTAAGTGAAACCTAGAAAATTTTGGCATACTCACTACAGATTGGACTGTAAGGGCTAGTGCCTGGTCCACTAATTCTGGGATGAAGGAAGATGGGCACCTGCCTATATTCTACAGTGAAGTATAGGGTTGCCAAGTCGTACCTTATCCTGAAGCGGGGGACTCCCGTGTTGATCCTGGAGCGCACACGCCACATCCACATCACCAGGAAGTAACGTGACCACGCCGGACACGCTGGGGGCGGGGCCACGACCATCCGAGGGAAAACCATAGAGTTTTCCCTCGGATGACCGTGGCCCCACCCCCAGCGTGGTCGCATCACTTCCTGGTGACGTGCACGTCAGGGTGAAGTTCCCCCCAGGGCCCAATCCGGTGACGGCGGGGAATGGGCCTCTGGGGCAGGGGTTTCCCCGCCCCCCGGGGGGACTTGGCAAGCCTAGTGAAGTATGAGGCAGGCACTTTACACAGAGACCTGCATGTACCCAACCATAAACCTGTAATGATTCTGCTGGCTCCAAATATACAGTGAAAGATCAAGCAAATCAGATCTGGATCTTGTACTGCCTTACCTACCAAAACACAAGGGGGAGCTATGGGAGAGTCAAGTTCTGTAAATATCCCAACAGCATAATTGAATTTAATTTATTCATTTCATTCTGAATCCAACAAGAATTCATCTAAGGGCCTCAGGTGAAACTTTCAGCCGCACTTACTGTCTAAACCATCAACAACAAAAATATTTTTTTCTGTTCAGCCTACAGATGTTTCCTTCCTACTGAACAGCTGGACTGCTTCTTTAACTTCCAAAACAAACATAATTTGCATCTTTATCATGCATTCATTCTCTGAATTCTCAGCTCCACCAAATAGAGGAAATCTCACAAACTACATCAATCATCCCACACTCATTCTTTACTCTTGTCAGATTTTGGCAACAGTTAATCAAGACATTAGTGACAGCATCACAGTCTGCCTTCAATCCAGTTCCATGCACTGCATATACAAGTATGACATACATGTCACCTTCACACAAGCCATGCTGAGGAAATGCTTCTTCCCCCCCCCCCTCTCTCTCTCGGACTTCTGCTTTGTGCAGATTAAAGCTAGAGAGCAAATTTACAGAATATAACTATTTATGCTGTCTCGTTTTTACTACAGTTCCATCTATTAGCCAGGTTTCTCCTTCTGGCTATTTGATTAACAAGTATTGTACTCTTATAACACAAGTGTAACAGAGACCACATGATTCCTTAGCACTGCACAACTCTTGCTGAGCACTCTCAGCAATAAAACTGTTCTCCTGTTTTGGAAGAAAGGATCCTGACAACATTTCCCCTGCCCTTCCACATCAGATTTCAGCATCACACCTAATAATGTATTTCTTCAAATACATTAGAAGCAGGAAACCAGCCAGGGAGGCAGCGGGGCCTTTGGATGACCAAGGGGTAAAAGGAGTACTGAAGGATGATAGGGAAATGGCTGAGAAGCTGAATGCATTTTTTGCCTCTGTCTTCACTGTGGAAGATGAGAAGTGCTTGCCCACTCCAAAACCGCTGATTTCGGGAGCGGTGTTGAAAAACCTGAGTCAGATTGAGGTGACGAGAGAGGAGGTCCTAAAACTGATAGACAACTTAAAAACTGATAAATCACCAGGCCCAGATGGCATACATCCGAGAGTTCTGAAAGAACTCAAATGTGAACTTGTGGATCTCCTTACAAAAATATGTAATCTTTCCTTAAAATCTGCCTCCACTCCCATCTTTAAGAGGGTTCCAGAGGGGATCCGGGAAATTACAGGCCAGTCAGTCTGACGTTGATACCGGGTAAATTGGTGTCCAATAGATATTATTTACCTTGACTTCCAGAAAGCTTTTGATAAAGTTCCTCATCAAAGGCTCCTAAGTAAGCTCAAAAATCATGGGATAGAAGGACAAGTCCTTTTATGGATCAAAAACTGGCTAGTTCATAGAAAACAGAGAGTGAGTGTAGGTGGGCAATTTTCTCAGTGGAGGGGGGTAAGCAGTGGGGTACCGCAGGGATCAGTACTTGGTCCACTGCTTTTTAACTTGTTCATTAATGATTTGGAGATGGGAGTAAGCAGTGAAGTGGCTAAATTTGCGGATGATACAAAGTTGTTCGGGGTGGTGAAAACCAGTGAGGATTGTGAGGCACTCCAAGGGGATCTGTCAAGGATGGGCGAGTGGGCGTCAACATGGCAAATGGGGTTCAATGTGGCCAAGTGCAAGGTGATGCACATTGGAGCCAAAAATCCTAACTATAAATACACGTTGATGGGGTCTGAACTGGCAGAGACTGATCAAGAGAGAGATCTTGGAGTTGTAGTAGATAACTCACTGAAAATGTCGAGACAGTGTGTGACTGCAATAAAGAAGGCCAATGCTATGCTGGGGATTATTAGGAAGGGTATTGAAAACAGATCAGCCAATATCATAATGCCCCTATATAAATCAATGGTGAGACCTCATTTGGAATACTGTGTGCAGTTCTGGGCACCACACCTTAAAAAGGATATTATAGCTTTGGAAAAAGTGCAGAAAAGGGCAACTCGAATGATAAAGGGGTTGGAACACTTTCCCTATGAGGAACGGTTAAGGCGCTTAGGGCTCTTTAGCTTGGAGAAACGACGACTGAGGGGTGACATGATTGAGGTTTATAAGATTATGCATGGGATAGAGCAGGTAGAGAAAGAGGTACTTTTCTCCCTTTCTCACAATACAAGAACTCGTGGGCACTCCATGAAATTGCTGAGCGGTCGGGTTAGAATGGATAAAAGGAAGTACTTCTTCACCCAAAGAGTGATTAACACATGGAATTCACTGCCACAGGAAGTGGTGGCGGCTACAAGCATGGACGGCTTCAAAAGGGAATTAGATAAGCATATGGAGCAGAGGTCCATCAGTAGCTATTAGCCACAGGGTATAGATAGGGACTCTGGGGCAAGTGATGCTCTGTCTTCTTGGTGCTTGGGGGGGGGGTCAACAGTGGGAGGGCTTCTAATGTCCTGGGCCCACTGGTGGACCTCCTGATGGCACCTGGTATTTTTGGCCACTGTGTGACAGAGTGTTGGACTGGATGAGCCTTCGGCCTGATCCAACATTGGTGTCTCTTATGTTCTTAATAGCATACTCTGTTGGTATGCAGCAGTGGAAGATCAGCATTCAGGATCTTAGCCATAATTGTACAAATACAATCTATGAATACAATGTATAAACACATCTGCACACGCAAACAAATATAACTTTTAATGAATTCCATTGTGTCTGGGTTGTTTCTCTAAGAACAGTAGTATACTTACACAGTACAGTATTCTTTTCTCACCCTGGGAGATCCATGGCCAGGACTGCCAAGTTGCCTGGATTTTACCTGGAATCTAGGCATGCCACTCAGTGTCTTTTGGCACATTAGCTGACCCAGATTTCCAGCTTTCATTTTTAAAAACAAAGTGTGGAGGTCTTCTGGATCTAGAGACAGAAGGCCAAAGATGCACTTTTCGGCAGAGGAAACAGGCCCATTCCACTTTCCCTTAGTGAATGATGGGAGTCACAGCTGTAATAGGTTAGTACAGAAAGGAAGAAGTCAGTGTGGTATAGTGGTTATAGCGCTGCACTAGATGACCAATCTGCAAGCATCTCTGTTGAATCCAAGCACCCCTATAGATATTTTCACCTCTGTGTTGTTGGCTGGTTCTATTAAACACTCTCATAAAGAAATGGACAGGGTTTTTTGTGTTGAGCCCCAAAAATCAGCACTTTCAGTGAAAAAGGTACCACACACTTGGCAGCCCTGTTCCCAAATTCTATATTTGTATGAACCAATGTATTGGGGGAATGCACCTACCTGATTATTAGTGCACATATTTGAAGTATGATATTTGCCTTTAGAAGCTGTGGAGACAGGAAACTATTTGGTTTGTCTAAAAATCTAAATAATATTGATTATTTTAAAATTATTTTTTACGGTCTGGCTTCAAACATTTTTTGGGGAACAGCAGGTTTCAATAACACTGAATCTTCACAATAAGGCCCAGACTAGCTTTTCTGTACACTACAACTCTCTTCTTTCTAGGTACATATTAAAGAAAGACTATTGATGATTGTCCATATACTGATCTTCAGCATACGCTTTCATGAAATACACCAGTAAAAAGCAAATTCAGGTTCTGAACATTTGGCGGTGGGGATGGAGCAGCAGTCTAGAGTCTGCTGGAACAAGGATCTATACCAGCACTTCTTCACCTTCAGTTACTTGAGTTAATGGACTGATTTATTAATGTGGGGTTTTGTAGCTGATTTTTTAATTGTTTGAGGAGAGATTTTCAGACTCACTGTTACTTCTGGGAGATGTTCTAGATGTTTAAATATGCACACTTACTTGAAAATTAGCCCCATTTAATCTGATAGGATTTACTTCTGAGTAGGTTATGATTGACTTTAAGGCAGTGATCTTATTACCACTTCATTGACAGTAAATTCTTATGAAAACCAATGGAACTAGTTCAGCTGACTCTGAAGACATCCCATTTCTACTAAATGCTACAAGCTAAGCTTTGTCTTTCATATTTACCAGTGAAGGAGTCAATGGGGGGGGGGGGAGAATCAAACAAGAACATCCTAAATAGGAATTTCAACTTGCACATTACCTGAACAGATGCAAATTATGTACTGCCACAGCAACAAATCCAGAAACCAAAGGGCACAGTACATTTCTCTCTCCTGAACAACTTGTGCTGTTGTCTTATTAGAAACTCTGAGCAAACCCTGGCCTGAGCAAAGGGTCAGTCAAAAGCCATGAACCTTCCCCAGCTTTTTCATTGTGGTTGACAGAAGGAGATGCAAAGTAACTTGAAGAAAAAATAATTAATGTGATTAATTTGCATAACTGTCAAACTGTTTGCATAATATGCAAATCATGTCACCTGTATTTGAGGTACTACAATATTGGCATTCCTATCCAGGACCAGATCTTCCCAGATTTTTTTTTTTTAAAAATAGTAACAGCAGCATATTTAAATCAGGGCCATAACTGAGGGAAGGATGGAGGAGAGAAGATTTAACTCTTCAGTCCCCACACAGTACCATTCATCAAATGGCCCCAGCCCTCACCGTTATAACCTATGACAGAAAAGACTGGCATGTCTTGAAGAGAAATTCTTCTTAGCTGGTCACTACTCTTCCTTTCTCCCACTGCACTTGTGGTGATAGGTGTAACTTCCTTCTTCATGTGAACACAATTCAGGCCCAAGCTCAAATAGAGAGGAATGAATACAGTCAAGCCTCACAAGAGGAACACACCAGCTACAGCTGCATCCCACCTTATTCTCCAGCCGTTCTGTGCAGTGTTCCCTCTAAGCTGAGTTAGTGTGAGCTAGTTCACAGTTTTTAGCCTCCGGCTCACACATTTTTGCCTTAGCTCAGGACGGATGGCTCCAGGGCAAACTAATCTATGCAGTAGACAAATGGCTCGCTCACAACTTTAATGCCAGCAGCTCACAGAGTAGAATTCTTGCTCACAAGACTCCACAGCTTAGAGGGAGCATTGTGAGTTTAGCCACCCCTGATCCCAGTGGCACCTTAAAGGTGCTAGAGCTCAGCCTGGGGAGCTGTCCTGGAGATGCCAGAAAGGCTGTAAATGGCTTGAAGATCAAAGGTGGGCTGTCACCCAACAGGTAACTCCAGGGCCGGTTCTGAACAGTTTCCTATAGGCAACAGACCTGATCTTCAAACTCTAGAGGCCACAGCACATTATTTTTTTTAAAAAAACACCCTGCTCTTCAACAAAGCATCTACCTTTAAAATTTAAAGGCCATTATTCAGCTGGGGGTAGTGACACATATGCTGCCAAACAGATGGGGGCTGGGGGCCCTTCCTTTCTCTCCCCCCTTTTAATTCCATAGGGAAAGTCGAGGAGGGCATGATAAGTTTTCACTATTTCAATATTTCTGGAACAACTTTCCAGAACAATAACAATAAAGCTGGATTAATTTTACTGCAAGCCAGTAAGCTTTGAGCTGGCTTTCTTGCTGAGGTTTGGGTTGCTGCTGTTGAACTTTTTTTTAGGTTTTAGCAGCTTTTGTTTTACAGGTTTTAACTCCTGTTTGATATTAATTGGATAACTCTGTGTTTTGTTCATAATTTGATTTAGAAAGATGTTTCACTTTATAACAGCTAACAATATTAACAAAATAAAGTATTTGTACATATTTAACTTCATTGCTTTACCCATATGCAGCCCCAAAGTGGTATTGATTTTTTGGAAGTAAATAATGAACCAAATTTCAGAAACTATATAAGATGCCTCTCCAGAGATCTGCTTGAGGAGACTCACATGACACTGAAAATACTGTATTTGTTATGGATGAGTCTGGCCCCTCAAATTTAGGGCTGGCTCCTAGATCCAAAGAAAATTTGTCAAGGCCTGTTTTATATGTAATGTTGTCCTCAAACAGGGACAGATTAACTATCCTCCCTCCCATCTTCAGCAACCTTGGTTTGTAATCAGTTTGTTTGCAGCTGAAAGTGTCACTGATTAGCTTAAATTAGTTTTAACAATTAACACTCAGTAGAAGTCAAACAGAAGTTAGGACATTTAGCAATTTCCATTTAAAAAGAAAAAGAAAAGAAACCCTGATAAATTTTCCACAACCGTACTGAAAGATATTTAGAAACCTACATGTTTTACAATTAAATAATTTCACTTCAAGATCACAGTAGAAACTGCTGTTACAGTCACTAAGGTACATTGGTTTTCTATCTTGATATAAAGAAAAACAATCTTACCAGCAATCACTTGAAAACCATAGACGCTGATGACAGTCTAATATATTATAAGAAAAAAAATCCTACACTGCTCTAATTAAACAGAAGCCACTAATCCCAAATGAAACAATGCCTCTCAATATCTAATCAGATTTGATCTCAAGGTTAAAATTTTGGGTGTAGCAGCCATGGATTCTTGACAGTCCAAATGGAGAAACTGCCTTCTTTCTTGGTGTAACTCGCTTGTCAATGAGGACAATCAATATTAAATGGTCGATAAGAAACTGCATAATGGCATTTAGCCTTCTTATTAGAAATATTCAAGATGCCTGACAATACAGTATTGCTAGACATTACACATGTAAGTGTGAAAACATGTAAAAATGCCATACTGGAGATGTGCTCATGCTCATTAAGATTTTTAGGAATGGCACAAATAATTTTTAATCAGTGGAGCATGAAGTGGCATATTCTTTAGAATACATTGAAATGTTAAGTTAGAAATAACTTCATTCTCCACTATTTATTTTATTCAGGAAGCCAGGTTGTCCAGCAATTAAAATCATTCCATTGCTGCTCTGTTTTTCTGACGTTCATTTAGGGTGCTTTCTTAAGGAAAATCATGATCACCAGAAACTAAAATGCTCATCAGTTTCACTGGCTGAGAGATTTTCTAATGCTAGTTTACATTGGTTTATGAAGGAACTGTGCAATCACCAGAAACTAAATCACTAACCTTTTCCAGTGTAATATGCTAGATGTTGTTCTACTGCATATTTATGACCTTTCTCACTCATATCACAATAAAACACTATACTGAATTTGAGCAATGGACTAGCCATTTTTCACATTTTGTTAATTCCACTCATCTTTCATAGCAAGAAAATCTTTTAAAAATATATATATCAGTGTGATTTCAAAAACAAACACACACACAAAACTAGTCGCAATGGCAACCTGGTACACAGAGCTGCCGAGGCTTGATTCAAGATACTAAATAGTATGAGAAACACCGTATGGGATCTCAAAAGTCAAAGGCCGCAGACCTAAGCAAAACTCCTCCAGTACTGCCTTCTGAGATATAGCATCCAAGACTAAAACAATTTAGAACAGAGTCTCCAATCCCTTTGATTATGGTATATAAAAGCATGATATCTGCTGAATTTGATGGTATTAACTCTTCATTAGTGACAGAAGAACTGAGAACTTAATCTCAAATTAAACATAAGATTAAGCCAAAGCTCTTCCCGCACACAGTTTGATTTGGCTACCCTGCAGTGTCAGTGTGGCAATGAATAAAACAGTGTGCCAAAAAAGAATTACCAACTGCTTTCTCATATACACTCTGAAGAACACACAATAGTTTATGGAGGTAATTTAGCTGTAGTTCTTATATTCGTTCAAGCCTGCTCTATTCACGTTATCATTTCCTATCATGACCCTCTCTTGACTGAAAATATTTATTTTTGTGCAAATGTACTCCTTTGGGAGCCATAGATTTCGACCTGCCCTGCTTGGTTTGCTCCCATTAACAATCCCATTCCTTGCTATCTTTACATTAGAGAAGCTTCACATTCGAACTAGATTCTTCTGCAGACTCTGTAATCCATGACATAGTCTGGGTATGACTGAAGTGTGTAAGCAAACCACATCACAGACCTGAAAAACTTTTCCTTTCTCCTAAACTACCCACCTGGCCAAAGACTTCTGCTGGCCTCTGGTTAACTGGGTCAAGAAGGAATCTTGTGCTCTGTGTATGAGAGAGGAGGGAGATGAAACTTCTGTAAGTACATGAGGCTGCATTTTTTTAAAAAGCATTCTCTGATAACACTGCCCTACCCACAACTCTCCCACCAGTTGTCAGTTAGTGTGTGGCAACCCTACCTTCCACAGCCACAATTCAACAATTCAACAAGACATTCCAGGCAAGGAACCTGAAAACACAGGCACTTTGTTTAAAAGAATGAGGGTTCATTGAGTGGCACTTTCATGGAGAAATAGGAAATGTACATTATATTCCAGACTGATCAGATGTAAACCCTAGCAGCAAGCCTTGATTCAACTGGCATTCCAAATTTACTCTGTGCAGGATATGTTATCAAAAAGGTATTGTTATCATCTTTCCTAGAAGAACAATGTTTGTTACAGGTAATCAAGTATGCTGCAAAAAATGTGCATGATCAGGGTCAAATACATAAGATTTCTCTTATAGAACTGGTGCTATCCTTTCAGTAGGGTGCTGATTCATTAGTCAGGATGTATATGACTAGGCCCTGCCCACTCTAATGATTGCTGAAAAATTCTCTCAGCGTGTGCATGCACATGAAAGCTCATACCTTGAATAAAACTTTGTTGGTCTTAAAGGTGCCACTGGTCTCTAAATTTATTCTCTCACCCCATCAGAGTTATTCACAGTCAAGTGAACAATTCAGTATTTGAGAGAACATGTAAAAAGACCCTAATGAAAGCAAAGGGCCCCATTTGGAATAATTATTTTTGGTTTACTCTACACCTTGGCAAGAGGTTTAGATTTTTACTCAACTTGTACAAACAACAATACTTTAACGACATGCTTCATGGCCCATTGATTTCAACTGAAGCTTGTCTTTCCCTGGACTGTGCCCAAAGAATTTTAGCATCTTTCTGCCACAGCTCTGATTATGGAGCTCCCGCCAGCCCAGCAATGCCGATGGTGGGTGAGGGCTGTTTTGCCACCCCGAAGAATAGGGACAGCAAGGGACTCAGGACGTGACAGAGCCAGTGGATTCAAAGCACAGGGCTCCACTCCCACCTGGCAGTTGCTCCTCGTGCTCATAGCTCATACAGTAGCTCTGAGCACGCAGGGTGGTGTTGGGGCCTACCTGTAGGCCCTTGGAATCGAGGTTGGCGCAGCAGTGGCAGACGAGGACAAGTGGCAGCATTCAGCCCACTGCAGTGGCGTTTCACGCAGTGGCAGCCCGTTCGTGGCAGCAGAGGCGGCAGCCCACTTGCGGAGGCAACAGCAGACAGTTTGTGGCGGTGGCCCGGAGGCGCCAGCAGTCGGCAGCAGTCTGTTGGAGGCGGCTAGGGTGGACCGCTAGCGGCGGCGTAGGCAGCCCCTTTGGCAGTGGCATTTGGGCCATCCAGCTGAGGATCGAGGCAGCGGGGCTGCTTGCTGTGGCCCCTTGCCATTTTTTGTTAAAAAAAAACACAAAACCCAACAAGTCTTCAGCTGGGAGGGTTTTAGTGGACAGAAAGGGGTGAGGGTGGCTGCAGTTGGTGAGGCTGCTTTTGCCACCCCCCCTCTTTCCCCACCCCTTAAGTTATCCCCCCTTTTTGAGGCATAGGATTCTTTGTGGGGGTGGAAGCCTTGCTAGGTCCCCAGGGTTATTAGTGGCTGTAGTTGGTGAGGCTGCATTATCGCCACTCACCCAGAAGGCCCCCCCTTTTGGTTTTCTTTGACCCAGTTACCTCCTTCCCCTCATGTTCTATCTCCCCCTCCAGACACCACTTGTGTGCCATCTTGAAATACAGTCTGGGCATTTGGAGATGGCCATTTTTCTCTCTCTTCAGGAGGTGGCCATTTGAGTGGTGCTAGTGGAGGTGGCCATCTTGAAAGGGTCATTTCTGGGCGGCCATTTTAAACACATTACTCAGTGGTCATTTTAGGTGGAGGCTGCAGGGTTCCTACTGGGGCCTAATCACTCTTAGCTACAATATAAATCATTCGGTAGATAACAGGTTTCTTAACAGGCAGTTTAACAGTACTGATGGCTGCTAGGAAAGGCCAGGGGAAGGCCAAGGGGAAGCAAGCAGCCCCTACGTGGCCCCCTGTGCAGCCTGTGCCAGTCGTCCCATCGGACAAAGAAGACGATCACCCGGTTAACGCAGCGATTCTGCAAAGGCTTGAGGCCCTGGAAAGGCAGATGGGCGCTCCTCCAAAAGGGGATGTAGGTAAGAAGGCAAAGGGGGATTCTAATGCTTCCAACACCTATTTCAGGCGCAGGTGTTGGCCCGCTTGGCATTTTTGGAGGATAAACAGGGATCACCTGCAGGTGAAGATGAGGATGCGTCATCTGGTCAGCAAGAGCAGGGCACAGAGGAACTCCAAGTGGAGGTGTATAAGGGACCCCCTAAGAAGGACGGTAAAAAGGAACACATTGATAAGAGTGTTTCTCATTGGTCATATATGCTTCTGGTTCTGCCACACACACACCACCTGCCAGTTGGCCACACTATGCAAGTTAAGGAAGTGGTGTTCCGCCACCGCCGCCCCCTGGGGTTTGGCTGGGATGAGGCTATCCACATCCAAATTTGGGGTTTGCAAATCCAGGGGTTGTTTCCTATGACACAGTATCAGCAGGTACCATACCATCTGGCAATTCTGCACTGCCCTAGAAGATCACCTTTCTATCGCCACGAAGGAAAAGATCCTTAAGGGTGAATATGTAGACGTATTTACATTATTATATCAGGAATTAGGAAAAAAAGGACAAGGAAGACCTTGATGAGCGGGAAACGGAACGCTTGACGAGGCGGATTGTTGCTAGAACTTGGGCAAACTGGTTCCCGGGGTTCTTAATATACACAACAGTGATTGTTAGGCACCATCCCTGGAGATCAGTTGCGCTGCTCCAATACATGGACATTATTTATAAGGCAGTCACTGATTTCCTGAGCCCAGTGTGGTTGCAATATGACGAAGGGTTTCATATGCGTGAATCCGGCCATGAGGTGGAATCAGATACACCCAGGCTTATGGCTTCAGATTATGTCCACCACTAAGTCATTGGGGGTTGAGAGGTCGCATAGCAGACATTCTGTTCATAGGCCTCAGAGTCAGTCGGCTACCCACACCAAGGCGGGGAAGGCAGTTCAGTGACACCCACTTTGTTGGGAGTTCACCTCCCAGGGGACGTGTAGTCACAAGGCCTGTTCCGACATGGGTGCCCGTTATGTGCAGGGCCCCACGCATTCTCTAACTGTCCTAAACCAAAAACGGGGGGGGAGGGTAGAGGAGGGAAGCGTCTTAGAGGAGGTGGGGGCTACAACCCCCCTCCTGACAAAGGGACCTAGCCCAATTAGGATAAAAGTTTTGGAGCATTGGTTGTGGGATTCCCCGAACCTATGAGATTGCATTTACCTCCTGGAAGGTTTCATGTTGGGGTTTAGGATACCTTTCCAAAAATTTAGGACTCCGTACATGGCTCCTAACTTGAAATCAGTTCAGGATATGGAGCACATAGTTAAGGAAAAAATTGCCAAGGAATGTACAGAAGGTAGAGTCCTTGGTCCTTTTCCTTCCCCCCCAGTTGGGGTGGCCACCAGCCTATGGGGTGGTGAGAGGAAATGCGCTCCCTCAGCCATTGGCCCACTGGCTGCCACTCGGGGCAACTGGCGTGCCATTGGCTCGGGGGTAGGGGGAAGGGACAAGGCTAACCGACTTGGCACGTGCACGGCTGGAACGGGCAGCGAGTGGCCATTCCTTGCTCGCCGCCACCCGCTCGCTTGCTCAGGCGGCCGGTGGGGAGAAGGGCGAGGCTGGCTGCCTTGGCATGCCGGGCCCTCGAGCAGGCGGGAGGGCAGGGAAGGAGCCAGCCCACCCGGCTTGGTCCTCCACCACCGGTGTGGGGCGCTGTGGACGAGTGAGGCCTGCCGCCTTCGGCAGCCTCCCCCTCCAGCGCACCGACAGAGGAGGGATGAGGCCAGCTGGCTTGCCCTGCTGCCTCCAGCGTGCGGTGGGGGGAGGCGTGAGCCTGGCCGCCAGGGAGCCGCCACGCTCTCCTTTGCCAGTGCGTGGGGGGGCCCTCCAGCAGCCTCTCTCTAGGGCCCGTTGCCTCTCTTCCCGCAATGGGCCTTGTGCCTAGTAAACTTTATAAAGGACACAGACAAACACAATTAAAGATTTTTAAAACTTTAAATAACACATTTACAGTGAGTTCAACACCTCTGATTTAAAGCGTTGTTTCTGTGTATTAATTGTTCTGTAAATGCAGTATACTCACCTGATATCCTGGAATATTTTGCTTATTTCCCAGATTGTGTTTTATAACATGATCTAGTGCTTCTGGACTGGATGTATATGCAGAGGGCTGATATATGGACATGGGCAGAGCATGACAATACAGCATGCTTAGGGACAGGTCTAAACAATCTTGAGTTGTCACCAACAAAAGAAGTATTTCCTCACCCTCTTCTCATCAGTAGGAGGTTATAACTGTTCACACATAATATCTCAGTTTAATAAGAGTTGGCTATTGCTATACTAGATGCTACCAACAAAGATAGCAAGCCAAAACTGGTCCATGGCATACTGCCAGATCCTGGATATTTGCACAATTCTACATCCAACCTACAGCAGAGACATATAATGTGCTATGGTTTACATCTGCAGTTGTAGGTCACATCCTTATCTCTTACACCTCCAGAAATAGTAAAAAGCCCAGTAGCATCTTTAAGACTAAGAAACTTTATTGTAGCATAAGCTTTTGAGAAACACAGGTCTTCTTGAAAGCTTATGCTACAATAAAGTTTGTTAGTCTTAAAGGTGCTACCGTGCTTTTTACTATTTTGCAGCAACAGAGTAACACAGCTAACTCCTTTGGCTATACCTCCAGAAATGACAAGCAAGATCTGCAGTTTTGGACAAAGTTCATTATGTAAAGCAAGTTAATTCCTGTGGCTTATTTATTGAACTTGGAAATATATTCTAAATTTTAAACATGTTTGCAAGATTAGGTATACCACAAGGTTAAAAATTAGCATGATGTTTCTTGGGATGCCTTAAAAAAAATTTTTAAATGACCAAGACTGCTATTGCCAACAGAGAAATATCTAACCATGAAAAACAGCCAGTCTATTCAATAGAGTAAGCATTCACCACACCATGCACATGTAAACACTACCTCAGGGCTCAATGACAAACCATGGGACTTTGTTTTCTTGGCACAACTACTGATGGATATTGCCTTTCCATTTAGTGAGAATCAATCACTTCCTCATCACAAAACATTAATAATTCTTCATTAAACAACATGAGATAAGGTCGGGGGGGGGCTAAAACTTTTCCTTAGCACATTAGACAAAATTACCATTGGCTAAAGAGAACAGCAACAATGGGATATTTTAAAAAATAGCATCTAATAAAACAAAATTCTTGAGCCATCAATCTCTTAAATTTAACTAGTGTAGAGTCTGAAACGCTCCACACGTCTCACTAACAATATTTCCCTGGCCTCAGGAACAAAAAAGCAATTGAATGATGTCATAATGCTCACACCCAGTACCGTAGAGGACCAGTTAAGGTGGGGCACTGATGATCCATCCACCTGTAATGTTTACATTAAGATTTCACAGTTTGACAGCACTAAGTGCTATCTGATAAGTAGCCCAGCTGTTTGAAAGCAAGCATCCTCAGGAAAAAAAAACCCCTGCAAGAATAATGCAGCCCTACAGTCCTGCAGTGCAAGCTGGCAGCTGTGACAATTCCCCAAACGAAGAAGAGTTTTGCGCTGGATTTTATACAGATGTTTTTGTCAGCGCAGCTTTAGCACAAAGAGCTGCCTTCACAAAAACTCTAGCCTCTTGGAATTTTTTTAATGGTTCCTGGGACAAGAAGTGGAAAAACACTTTTTATTACAGCTGTCGCCGAGTTGAAAACAAATTTTCATTGATTAGTCATCTGCCCGTTAACCAACTGTTTTTTTTTTATTATCATGCTTGCAGCCAGAAAGTTATAATGAAATACAAAATGTTTTCTTTTCCCCTCCCCATGTTATCTGCCTACTAGTTGAACACATGCTACCTTCTAGGTCAATCCCTAAACTGAAGCTTGGGAAGAAAAAGATCCCAAATTTATCAGCAATCCTGATCGTCCAAAGATAACTGATTTCAGAAGATTTATACATTACTTTAACAGTTTGAACTGCAGGCTGTGGAAGGTCGGTAGTTCAGCAGTTCAAGACCCGAGTTGCCACATGACGGAGTGAGCTCCCGTCTCTAGTTCCAGCTCCTGCCAACCTAGCAATTTGAAAGCAAGAAATTGCAAGTAGATAAATAGGTACCACTTCAGTGGGAAGCCAACAGCGTGCGCCTTGGTGTTTAGTCATGCCGGCCACATGACCACGGAAACATCTTCGGACAGCGCTGGCTCTTCGGCTTTGAAACGGAGATGCATTCCACTGTGTGGCTGACCACCGCAACCCTAGAGTTGGATTCGACTGGCTTTCGAGCAAGGGAACCTTTACCTTCACCTTTATAAGGGTGTTTTTCCACATTGTCAATGAAACATAAGGTAATGCAGTTTAATAAACAAAAATGAAGATTCACTGAACATGACACATGAAGTTGCCACATACTGAGTTAGACCTTTAGTGGATCAAGATCATAGCAGATGCTCAGGGAGGGATCTTTGACATCACCTGCTACCTGGACCTTTTAAATGGTGATGCCACAGATTGAACCTGAGACTGTCTGTATGCAAACTGCATTCTCCACTACTGAGCCCCCGCTCACCCCATTGCCACAAAGGAGAGCCATCTTAAGTATTCTGCTCTTCACTGTTCATTACTGTAACACAATAGAACCAAATTAGGCTTAAAAATAAATGCCACATAGCCAAACTAGTTAGTGACCAGTAGTGAGGTAGGTCAGGCTGAGAGCATGTGACTAGCCAAAGTTCATCCAGCAAGCTTCCATGGCAATTGAACCTGATCCTAATCCACCACTCTGACTCAAGGCTCAAGACAGCCAGTCACTAGTCCAGTCTTTTCAATGACCCTTCCTACTTTCCTGAAGTGCATGGAGGATTCTTGGAGAAGTACTTGTGGGTGCCATGTTGGGGACGCCTGCTCTAACCTCTGCATCACACTGGATCTCTTGGCCTATAGCTAAAGGAATTAGCCCACCCCCCCATACACACACATATCAACAATAATTCTAGAGTTCCAAGCATAGTCTTCACTGGCTGCTCATACACACACATACACCCAAATAATAAAAGCCAATTCACATATACTTTGAATCGAAGTACTGGATTTAAAAAGCAATAAGCAAAGCTCCACTGGTAGAATAAATCTTCCCATACTCTCATCTTCTGCAGCCCACCATGCCCCCAAGAAGCTGCTGACCAGGATCAGGGAAACCTCAGGAGCAGTAATGATGGACTGCAGCTTCCACTCACAGAGGGGAACCTGTAGATCCAACCCTAAATGTATGGTGTTAATAACATAATATATTGATTAGGGGCAACCAATGTTGACTGTGCAATATTTGAGCATTGAAGTTATACTGGATATTTCATCAGTCTGGATGTTCATGAAAAATGTTTATACTAAAAAAGAGGTGGAAAATTAGATGCTTCTGAGCAGAGGCGCAGTACAGTAATGGTGGGGAAATAACTATCCCTTATACATGGCCCCTTATACACGATAACACAGGTTCAAACGCTACCAGAGCAACATGATTCATGAAGGATTCTGGGATAGAAGCCCTGGCAGCCTTAATCCACTGGCTTCTACTAATAGCACCTTACATTGTTTCTAGATTAAAGATAAACATAGTCAGAACAGAACTCTGTTTAAAGCCAAAATATCACTTCTGATTCAAGTCAAGTATGCTCGAAGGTGTGCCTTTCAATTATATATTCCTTACAACTTTGGTTTGGTATTTGTAGTCCAGTGAATTTGCCCAAGTGTAAAACATGTTCAAGACAAAAACACATGCTGACACAATTAGACCTCATTTTCAGGGGGGAAATATACTTTTTGTCAGCTTGGCAAAGTAGAACCATACAAGAGAGAAGTGTGTAGAAGGGAAGAAAGGGAATGCATTTACAAGCATTTTAGAGGGACCATTAGTAATAAATGAAAGACAGTTTTTCAGCAAAATTTTAAAAAATCAATACATTCATATATAAATTAGAGCTAATAAGACAATCAATAGCTATTCAAAGAAAGGTCTAAGTAAAACCATGCACGCCAGTCTGGAGCTAGCCTCTCCCTCAGTACTATGACAGGGGAAAAGTCTATGTACCCTGCAAAATAGAGTCTTAATTTCACTAAAAATTATATTTCAGGTTTGAGACAGGGAGAGATATAAACAGTGGGAGATGTCACAATTGTCTACAGAACATCTGTCCTTCAACCTCACCATCCAACTATAGCCTTTTGGGGACAAAACATTTGCCAAGTAGCAGTCGGAAGCCAAGCAGCTGGCCGGATTATGTCAGAATGCATGGTAAGGCACACAGTGGAATGCTAATTAAATAAAATATTAACCACTTTTAATGTTCTGCAGCTTGCATAATGTATTACTTTTGGCTTCTGAATGCTTACATTATCAATACTCTGAAAATCCTGGGGAAATTCTTTTCTGTGACAGATACTGTGATTTGGAAGATGGCTGAAGAGGTAAACACAAGCACTTGTGTCTGAAACTCCTGAGAAAATCACAAATATAACCAAGTGGGTGGGCTATTGACAAAATATGTCACTTTAAATATGCATCAAAAAGTTTGGCTTAGATAGCAGTGAATAGTATAGTATATTCAACCAATTCAAACCTTCAAAATTCAAGTCTTCTCTGATAAATCCTCTTAATCTTTAGTGAATCTAAGAAAAGTGCATTTTATTCAAACCTTATTTTACAATGAGAGTTTTCACTTCCTCTTGTGGGAACTATCACGTTTCTGTGAAGTCTCATCTTTGAAAGAAAATTAATATATTACATGCCATTATTAACTATTTCTAGAGAGGGATGAAGTGAGATCTTGGATATTGTGTCTTTCTGTCTTTCGTTGTCTCTCTTTTTCTCTATGTCTCTCTTACTCTCTCTGTCTCTTTCTCCCCCCCCCTTTTTGTGTTTCTGTCTTTCTTGCTTTCTTTCTATCTCTCTGTCTTTCTCAGTCCTTATTCTTTTGGAGCAGAGGTCCATCAGTGTGCAGAGCAGAGGTCCATCAGTGGCTATTAGCCACAAGGTATAGATAGGAATTCTCAGTCTGGGGCAAGTGATGCTCTGTATTCTTGGTGCTTGGGGGGGCAACAGTGGGAGGGCTTCTAGTGTCCTGGCCCCACTGCTGGACCTCCTGATGGCACCAGGTATTTTTGACCACTGTATGACAGAGTGTTGGACTGGATGGGCCATTGGCCTGATCCAACATTGGCTTCTCTTATGGTCTTATGTTATTTTTCCTTTGGTACACAATGCCTTCAGCTCACACACACAATGCACACCAAGCATGGTCTCTCTACCATCAGTCCATCTATTTCAGCATTGTCTACTCTCACTGGCAGTGGTTCTCCAGGGTTTTAGGTAGAGGATTTTGGCAGAGTGTTCAGCCTTCAGTTCTTAGACCTTTCTGTTGTGTATTTTGCATAGTGTGAAGGAATGTTGTCTGGTGATCTTTTCCTAGGGCCTAGCACACATACTTTTTGTTTTCATCATGATGCATATAGTCTCATTCGGTCAGAATTAAGCACACTGAATCCTATTGATTTCAGTGTAACATTTCAGTGTGTGCTTATCTTTCCTACTGAAATTAGTGAAAAGGGCTTCACTTTTGACATGTGCTGTTTGCTTGTTTTTTTCTTCTGATTGTTAAATGTTTAAATTAAAGCATTTTATGTTTCTTAAAGCTTTTTATTATTTTTGCACTGGAAAGAGGCCTAAAAGCCTAGAGGTAACATAAAATATGGGAAAGGTGGGGATGGGAATATATCAATATATGACACTGAATTTAAATTTTATTTTTTGAAAGGTTACTTCAGAAGGAGAGGCGGGTTTGGGGGATTGCCTGGAAAGTGACATCACAGGAAGAGGTGGGGTTTTGGTGCAGTGTAATGGAAATGACATCATTGAAAAGGGAAGTGACATCACTTGCCATTTGACCTGGAAGTGACGTCACAGAAAGTGACATCACAAAAGTATCCTGGCTCCACTTCCAAAGTCCTCAGATATTTCCAGATTTGGACTTGGCAACCCTAGAATGCTCCCAGCAGTTGCCAGCTGCAGCCTGGCACCCCATGCCCAAAGTTACCCAGTGAGCTTCCATGGCAGAACAGGGACTCAAACCCAGTTGTCCCAGGTCCTACTCTGCCATTCTAATGACTATACCAGACTACCTCTGCTTTATTTGCAAAATATTTTCACTACACATTTTCTTATGTGCATTTCTGGGGAAAACACCTCAACAATTAAATGTTTTTAGGCTTTCAAGTTTTCTTCAGAGGAATTAAATTTAGAAGCAAACAACTATTGAAGTCCGAAATCTTTTGAATTTATCTGGCTATTATGATATTTCCATCATTATTCACTTGTGTTACTCACACCTTGCCATCTCATAAAGATGAACAGAGCAATCCTAAATAGAGTCATACTTTTTCTAAGGTCACTGAAGTCAATGGGTTTAGAAGGGGGTAATTTTGTTTAGGATTGCACTGGTGAGTGGCTTACAACAGCAATCTATTTTTTTAATAATTAAAACGTTACTGATCATAAAAATGAAACAACCCCACCAGCATCTTGTTCATTTCCAATCCACAAATCACCATCACTTTTAAATCTATAATAGCCACACAATCTTCGGGGGGGGGGGTATTTTACAGCTTTTCCTAAAGGCCAGAAACTCAGACCAATCTCTTTTGTAACCTTTTGGATGACAGTAGTAAAAAAAGCCTTACCTGTTATTTATTATAACCTTAATTCACACACCAGAGGTATCCACCACACAGCCTGTGCCAAAGATCTTAATGTGCACATGAGGTCTTTAAGTGTGTAGACCCTAAACAGTAAGGGGCTTGAAAGGTTAAGAGCCAGCCCCACAAATTCCACCCAGAAGCTAGCTGGCAGCCAGCTCTATGTGCCAGATATACAGACATTGTCCCAGGTGATAAAACAATTCTTCTTTTCTCTTTATCTCTAACAGAGAGGCTTTTAAAGCTATTAAAAGTCTGTATCTCTATTTTTATCAAATGAATAAGGAACGAATTAACATGAAAAAACAGTGATTCCAAAGCTAGGAGGCCAGCCCTGAAGACTATTAATATAAATTGCCTTCCTGAAATATATCCAACATCTCAATTATTTTGATTGCCTCTTCTTTTTTAAACTGGCAAAAAAAGAGCTTTTATCATGGATCCGGTTGTGACTGCAAGTTCTGCTTTAGCATTCCTAAGATAAAGGTCACTTACAATGAAGTTTACTAACAGATCTGAAATTAAATATTATGAGCAAACTTGTAAAACTGGCAAATATCCATGATACAATTAGAAGTCAAATATTAATCTATTTGAATGAATTGCAAAAGCATTCTTTATCATAATGGGTTTTTTTGCATCCAAATCCTGACACAGGCAACATCTTCAAACATTGCTGTTATCCTTTTCCTATTCTCCAACCAAAAAACCAGAAATGGCCCACGGGGCTGCATCCTCATATAGCAGGGTTCCCAACACTACTTCAGCAAATGTTGGGAGATGGGGGGGGGTGCCTGGAGAGGATGGAGTTGGGGAGGATTTGATGACACTTCTGGATAATGCTCTTTACCACAGAGACTAGGAGAAATTCCTAGAGTGTCAGTATATGGAGGCCCCTTTTTTGCTCCTGCTTCTCAATTCCTTGGGGCTGTGGAATTAGATCTGGGAACAGCTAACTCCCAGTGTGGGTAAATGGCTAAATATCAGCAAAAATGGTATTGGGCTACCACTGCACTATAGCAATCATTAACCTATCTTGTCCACACAAGAAAATCCAGCTGTGAATGAATGCTACAGCACAATATCCAACCATGTGAGCTGCAGCTCAGAACTAGTTCCCCCCCCCTGATTTCCATTCTGCTACGAAAAGTTGAAAACTCATTTACCTGCTTCCTAGCAGCAACACATTTTCCTGCTCAGTAACCTTCACTACTGCCAGGAACCTTAGAAACGTAAAGATAAAGCCAATTGAGCAAACTTCATAGGACGGCAGAAGACAGGAGGGCCTGGCGAGATCTTGTCCATGGGGTCGCGAAGAGTCGGACTCGACTGTGCGACTGAACAACAACAAAAATAGCTCCTTGCTGATGGTTTCCTGCCTCCATCACAAATTAACTTTCAGAAAAGGGGGCAAGAACAGTGGTGGACCTAAAGGCACCTTCGATCCTGAATTTATTCTTTTGAGCTAGATTACATATCTGGGCTCAAAGCAAGTAAGTGAATCAATAATTTATTAATGGAGTCAAGAATGGCTTTGCAACAGCATGGTATTGGAAGAACCAGAAGATACCTTCCATAGCAGAATGGGAAACTACAGGTTAGAGTACACTACTAGTGGTTAAAGTCTTGAACTATGATCTGGGAGACACTGCTTAGAATGCCTACTCTGTGCCCACAAATCTTGCTAGGTGACCTTGGGCCAGTCATACTTCCTCAGCCCAAACTACCTCACACAGTTGTTACGAGGGTAGAATGAGAGAGGGGAGAATTATGTAAAGCACTCCTGAGCTCCTCAGATGGAAGGAAAGGATAAAAATATACTAAATAAATAGTTGGAAACTGACATATTTAAGGTTTAGCTAATGTAAAAATGGGTGTGTTGAACAATTTGATATTATGAAACAAGTTTTTCAGTACTGGGAAGGGAAGGATGTTACTTCCATAGACAGAATGTTGAGATGATAATATGGTTGAACATAATAGTTGTTATGCCCTTATGGCCGTTAATAACTTTTAAAAAAGAATACCAGTGGACAGCAGGTATACGGGGGGGAGCTGCCCGAATAGGGTTTCCAGACCCCCCAGATTGGCAGGGGTTATCTGCTTTGGGGGGGGGTTCAATCCACCATTGGCCAGCTGGCTGGCGGGGAAGCCACCCCCAAGCCCCAACACCCACAGTCATCCCTCTTCCTTCTCTCTTGAGAGAGAGGAGGGAGAGGAGCAGCTGCAGGCCCACACTCGAATTCTGAGCAGCATTGCCACTTGGAGATTGGGTGCGCAGCCCCCCCCCCCCAGCTGCCTGCCCCATGTGCCTGATCTCCAGTTGGAAATCGAGCATGTGGGGTCCTCCTGCTACCTACACTTAAAGGGAACCCGTTAAGTGCAGGCAGTCAGGGTGAAAGGGCCCCGCATGCCTGATCTCCACTCAGAGATTGGGCATGCAGGGTCCTCCGGCTGCCTGCACTTAAGGGGTTCCTTTTAAGTGCAAGCAGCTGGGGCGAAAGGGCCCCATGCGTCCAATCTCCGCTCAGAGATCGGGTGTGCAGGCAGGCAGCCAGGGCAAAAGGGCCCAGCAGGGGCGGGGCCTGGAGCCAGGACATCCCCAATGTGACATCATCATGTTGGGACACCCTGCCCCCTTCGGGAATGCCCCCAAAGTCCCCCGCTGGGGACGAAGATGGACCTGGCAACCCTATACCCTAAACTGTCCCAATCTCAGGAAAATTCAGAACCTGAAACTGGGGTGGGGGTGGGGACACACCACTCCATAGTATGGAACAAGGTAGATAAAAATCAATGTTTTAAATCTTAAATAATTTGACTTTTTATAAGTTTCAACAATAATATGTTTCTCTTTTAAAAACAACCTGGTTTAAAATTAGCATCTGAATTAAAGAAGATTGTGTGCTGATTTTGAAGATACTGCATGCTCCATACTTGCAAACCTTTTAGTAATTTAGCAATAACTCCCCCTCCCAAAAACGTTGCAGTTCTACACATGAATGCTAGAGTTACTCATGCCAGCTACTATGGAGCTACCTGCATGATGCGTGAATGTAGATTTGGCCACAGGACGCAGTCATTTTAATTCTCCAGCAAAAGAATGAGCTGTGCATTGTTTGCAGATGCCAGTAATCTCCCACCCCTGTATGAACACATGCATACCTTGATCACCCCCTTTCCTCCTTTAAATGAACCAATATGCAACAGTGATACAGCATTGTGGTCTACAATCCCAATACAATAGACTTTAGCTGTGCATTGCAGAAGCAAAAGTAATCTCTTCAAAGCCTATGGCTTGTCAAAGCTTTGGCATCTGGAAATGCATGAACAGACAATGTGCCTGCCTTTCCAAAATGGACACACAGTCATATCTGCTGCCCACTAAACTATGGGAAATGCTTGCTGAGAACAGAGGATTAGGTTTCCCTAGTAGATTCCTTCTGTTCATCCACTATTGAGCTCTGTAATGCAGGCAGGCTGTGAAATCAATAGTTTCCTGTTTGCTCCTTTTTAAGCAAAGCACAATGGTGTTTATTAAAGAGGCTCAAGAGTCACTGTCAGAATAAAGCTGAAAGGACTCAGAGGCCATTGATCAAAAAGAATGCTGCACACACCAGGGGCATTAGAACAATCTAACAGGGCTCCACTAAATTCCAAAACCATAAACAGGTGAGGACAAAAACCACTCCACTGATCTTCAAAGAACTATCGATGTTGGGAATTGGTGAAGTGTAAGTGGCTAACACTGCGATCCTAAACAGTCACACCCTTCTAAGCCTACTGAAGTCAATGGGCTTGGAAGGTTGTTGTTCTGTTTTGGACTGCAAGCCAGAAAGCCACGATTCACATTCTGTCACCTCAGCCATTAATTGATTAGATGCCTATACAAAAGTCACTCACTCATTCCTAGCTGCCCATCTGCAATGTGGAAACAGTAATACAGAACTACCTTATGTAGTAGTGGCAAAGATTGCTGCAAAGAATATTCAGAAGTAATACACAGTTGAACAATTTAGAAATGCTAAACAGTTGATTATGAACTATTTTGGGAGATCAAACAGTCTATAGCTCACACAGTCTTGCACTAGCCAAAAAAAAAGCTGTTTGGCTGGTATCCTGTCCATGATTTGACAATGGACTCATTCAGACACCACAACAAACCTCTCTTTATTCATGTCAGACATTAATGCAGCTTGTTGCCATGCTCATGAACTCCTCTCCCTCCTCCCTCATGCACAGAGCACAACTGAAACCTTCCTGGTTTGGGAAGCCTTCAATTAAATTCCAATTTCCCATGACATCCAATGGTGGCACCTGGTCTAATTGGTGGCTATTCCCTCACCAGACACTGGGTTTCTAAAACATGGTATAATTCCAAGGTTAGAATCCTGTTTTGTGGTGACAAAACAGTCTCCAATATGCCCTGGAACCTGAACTGAAAAGTCACAGTACAAATGGAGTTTGAATGAAGGCTTTTCCAAGCTAGGAAGCCTTCAGTCATGATCAGTGGCAGGGAGGAACGTGAGAGGAAGGAATGCACAACATGGCAAGCGAGCTGTATTCACATCTGTCACAAAGGTTAGTTGAGATGTTGCAATGCAGCAGTGTTGTAGAAAGCACTGCATGTTTCTCAGTGTGGTAGAAAACATCACATACTGTTTTCTGCACATCAATCAGAAACAGGAACAGGCCAGCTATTTTTGATCAATATGCAACAAGGAAGTCTTCAATCTCAGTTCCACGAGGGGAGAAAGAGGGCAATATGTGTGTGCCTAAAGATTTCAAGCTCATTCATGTCACATCAGAATAAACGGACTGAAAAACTTAAAGAGGCAGGATTAGAATTCCCTCTAAGCTGTGCTAGGGGGCACTGGTGCACAAAATTGTACGTGGCAGCTCAGGGATTTTAGCTTCAGTTCACAAGTAAACTGAGAAGGCATTTTCCGCTCCATTGGAAACAACAGAGGATGAGGGCACCTCCTCCTGGGGCCCACAGAATTGGACCCCCTGGTTCAATCTTTCTGAAACTTGGGGGGGTGTTTTGAGGAAAGGTACCAACAGTTATGCTGCAAATTTGGTGCCTCTACCTCAAAAAACAGCCTCCCCCCAGAGGCCCAGATTCCCGCTGTCTGATTCTCCATTGTAGCCTATGGGGCCCATTGATCATAATGGTTCCTATAGGCTATAATGAAGCTGGGGGGGGGGAAATGATTTTTTTGTGCACCCCTATTACACTTTTCAATATGATTTGTAAACTATCTTGAGTCACAGAGAAAAGTGGGAGATAAATATTTGAATACATAAGTAGTTTGGGCAGGTTGATAACATTTAAACAACTTCCTGTTTGTTAGGTTAGATAGGGTTCTTACAGTGATTGCTCCACCTTGGTTATATTTGAATTGTAATTTGTCATATTTCACACACAAAAAAGTAGACAGCAAGAGCCCCCCCCCCCTTTGCTGGTATATTTTCTAAGGCTCAGCGCAGGGTGACAGTCTTAGGCCAGGTCTACCAATATCATAGACTGAGGTGGGTAGACCTGTTCTCCGGAGGCCAGGTCTACCAATATAGTCGCAAAAGACAGGTAGACCTGTTCTCTGGAGGCCTGGTCTACCCCCATAAAGAATATTTTCTGTAATTAAATTTTACTTGATTCTGTTTTCTCGTATAATGTTTAAATTATTCTTAAAATGTAGTTTAAATATAGATTAAAATAATTAATTCTGAGATTTTCACAAGGTTATGGAAATAATCTAAAAACTAATTTATGCAATAGTCAAATGTAGACTCACAACTTTTAATACTACTAGCTTTTTTCGCTCAAGAGGTAGACTTTTTGTTCACAACGTTGTGGCGCTTACAGGGAACATTGGTGAATTAACCCCGCTTAGATTATCGCATATGATTCCCACAATGAAACCACTCTGTTGGAAAAGTGCACAGAAACAGCCACCTACTTCCATTGTTGGTGGTCATGTAAGTACATTAATAAATTTTGGCTTTCTGTTCTTAATAAAATTAAAATTTTAACTAACTGTGAACTACCTATGGACCCAGCTCTCATTTTACTCAATTTATGGCCAAATGAGGATCCCATAGAAGTCGACAGGAAACTTATAGGTATTCTTTTTACAGCTGCAAAGATTTTAATTGCAAAAAACTGGAAAAATAATAAACCTCCTTCAATACAACAATGGATCCATAAAGTCTGGGACCTTTTCCTTTTAGAAAACTTTAATATAAGCCACTCTGAAACTCAATCAGAGATCCACCTTATGAGTCCTCTAAACATCTGGTATCCGATTCTAAACAAGATTACTATTGATAAATATGATTGGGAGACAATAAAGAATGTTAAATACAAGTTAATGCTTTTTAGTTAATCTGTTCTTAGAGGCAGTCTTATTTGCTGTTTATAGTGTTTTCATAAAATGTTGGCTCAGCTGTTACATAACTAACTGGTGGTTTGTTTTATAAATGTAAAACTGAATACTGTTACCCATTATCCTGACTGTGTTTGGGACTTGTTGAATTTGTTATTGTTCCTTTAAAAATTTTCAATAAAGTTTATTTTTTTTAAAAAAAAAACATTGGAGAAAGAATGAGAAACTTTTCCTCCAGGGTTACTTTAAGGTGCATATTCAGTTTCACTCACCATGACGGATTAGTTCACCCTTCATATCTCTAAGTACTGGGACTCAGACTAATCAAAATATAAAAAGTACTAAAACGACTGTTTAACTCTACATTATGGGCAAAGTGAGATTTTAAACTATGCTGGCAACTGGAAATACACAGTCAGTGAGCTAGCAGTTATTCCAAAATTAGAGGCAGATTTGAATGTATATAATCTGTAATATTAGGAGCTGCGGTGGCTCAAGTGGTTAAGACGCTGAACTGCAGGCTGTGGAAGGTCAGTAGTTCAGCAGTTCAAGACCCGAGTTGCCGCATGACGGAGTGAGCTCCCGTTTCTAGTTCCAGCTCCTGCCAACCTAGCAGTTTGAAAGCAAGAAATTGCAAGTAGATAAATAGGTACCACTTCGGTGGGAAGGTAACAGCGTTCCATGCACCTTGGTGTTTAGTCATGCCAGCCACATGACCACGGAAACATCTTTGGACAGCGCTGCCTCTTTGGCTTTGAAACGGAGATGAGCACTGCAACCCTAGAGTCGGACTCGACTGGCTTTCGAGCAAGGAAACCTTTACCTTTACCTTTTAATCTATAATATTAAATTGAATGCTTTACTTCCGGACAATGTAACTCTAAAACAAAAGAGCCAGTGTGGTGCATTGATCAGTGTCAGACTAGGATCTGAGAGACCTAGGATCTGAGAGACCCACTTTGGGTCCTCATTGGGGAGAAAAGCAGAGTATAAATGAAGTGAATGAATAAATAAATACAATAAAGTTTGCTGAAGATGCTGAGCAAGATAGATTTCCTCAACCTTGTGAATCTAGGAGTGCCAGATGTTCAATTACAGAGCAATATTTGAGGAGGGGCTGTAGCTTCATAACAGAGCCTCGGCCTTGCATCCTAAAGGCCTCATGTTCAAACCCTGGCATATCCAGTTAAAGGGATCAGGTAATTGGTGATGTAGAAGACTTCCACCTGAGACCCTGGAGAGAGCTGTTGCCAGTCAGACCAGACAATACTGACCTTGATAGACCAATCAGTAATTCCTGCAATTCACACTGCTCCACACAGGAACAAGAGGTGTTTTGTTTTTTTAAGTGTTGGCTGTCTCGCCTTCTCCATGCTTGATTTAAAAAAAAACAATAACCCTAACAATAAAGTTGCAATTTCAGTCAGAGATATCTATGTCCAAAACGGTGAAAGTGTGCTTTCAAAAGTAGGACACCAGGAGAAAATTTAACATTTGGGATTTGTTTGTTTTTTGTCCTGGAACATTTAAGGCCCATGTTAGCAACTAATAAAATATACTAGTGAAGAGGGAGACCACAGCTAATGAAACAAAGAAAAAGAGAGAGAATATCCCCCCAAAGAAAAGAAAAGCTACTGTAGCATATACTTTAAAAGATAAGACTTCTATTCAATGGCTGTTTTCTAGTGTCAGAAGGATACTCCCATCGTCAGAGGGCCATTCATTACTTCTCACTGTACATCCCCACATTGTGCTCCCTACTATTCCTGGGAGTTTCCTGAACCTCAGGAAGTATGAGGAGTTAGGAAAGTCCTTTTCCACAAGCTCTGCTCACAGTTTTTGTTCGATAAAAGCCAGTGAATGCAAATGGTAAGAAACTGAGCAAAGATTTTAAAAAATACTGCTAATAACATCCAGTATTTATATAGTACTTTTTAAGTGCTTGAAGAGCTTTACGATATATACTAGGTGCAAGGCCCGTTGCGGGAAGAGAGGAAACGAGCCCTAGAGAGAGGCCGCTGGAGGGGCCCCCCCACGCACTGGCAAAGGAGAGCGTGGTGGCTCCCCGGCGGCCAGGCCCGCCCCTCCCCCCGCCGTGCACTGGAAGTGGCGGGGCAAGCCA
>NW_015165238.1:647975-665131 GCF_001447785.1 Gekko japonicus | reverse complement strand
GGCCTCATCCCTCCTCTGTTGGCACGGTGGAGGCGGCGGCTGCCGAAGGTGGCAAGCCTCACCCGTCCACAGCAGCACACGCTGGTGGTGGCCCAAGTCAGGTAGGCTGGCTCCTTCCCCGCCCGTTCGGCCGTTCAAGGGCCCAGCATGCCAAGGCGGTCAGCCTCGCCCCTCTCCCCACCGGCCGCCTGAGCAAACAAGCGAGTGGCGCATGTAGCAGCGGAGCGGCAGCCATTCCAGCTGCACGCACGCCAAGCTGGCTAGCCTCCCCCTCCCCCCAGCCAATGGCACCTCAGTTGCCCCGAGTGGCAGCCGGCAGGCCAATGACTGAGGGAGCGCATTTCCTCTCACCACCCCATAGGCCAATAGCCACCCCACAATGCTTTTATATAATAGGAGAGATTATCTAATTGTCCTTGCAACAATCTAATATTCTACATTAATATTACCCCATATTGCAAATGGAAAGCTAAAAGTTACAGTCTCTCAGGACCAGACTAATGAGACACTGTCCCCACATTCATCCTGGGAATGTCTCTTTATTTTGTACAGTCTAGAGTGCCTTTTAAGAGCGTCACAGAGACCCAATTCTGGTCAAAGCACAGTTTGAGGGAAGGAGGGACTCTTGCCTTCCTTCTGTGCCATTCTTCTAATCCAAAATTGAACCGGGGGTGTTATCTGCCAACATGCCTCCTGGCACCATTTTGGGTAAGAAAAACAGCACAAGAGGCAAGACAGGAGTCCCTCTTCCACCAGTACCATGGGAGGCCTGACTAGAATCAGGCCCCTGTTTTCATAAAAGGCATTTCAAGCCTCTACAAAATTGAGGCATCTAATCTAGTTTGGCCCTCAGCCTAATGCCTTCTAGTGAAGAGAATTCTAATCTGGAGTGTTCATAACTCACTATTATATACACAGTTTTCTTATTAAAAGCATGATAGGATATTAGGAATAATTATCCAGGAAGACATGAAAGACATACTTTATATTATCAGAAAGTATATTTTTATAGAAGAAAAACTGAACAGCCAGTAAACATTAGATTTGATTTATTTTCATGTATACATTTTTTAAAAAATTGGACACACCTATATACCAGTAATATTGATTTCATATTTCAACTTCCCTTAAAAGACCAATAAATCCAATTTAAGGAATTGATACCATACGAGAACACTGAAACTCTGATTTTAAAAGTTTTCCTCCCAATAAGTATTAACACTTGTCTTTAACACCTATCACCCTTCAAAAATTTCAATTCTTCACCTACAGACAGGGAATGACACACCTCAGACATGATTTATCAACTTCTCCAGTTGAATCTGGGCAAATTTGCTCTCTGATACTCCCTGTCCATAGTACAAATTACTTTACTTCAACCTGGCAGACGAGCATGTTCACACTGTATTTACAGCTGGCAGACCATTTTATTTGAAGTCTAAACAAATCTTTCAATTTCTGATCAGATAATCATCAATTTCATTATTAGCAGTTTGAGTCCAATTGCTGTTCCAGTTTCTGAAGGCTTACAGTTTGAGGCATTTTTTTTCTATTTGCAGTTGATTCAGGTTTTCCAGACAAGCTCTGTGGTTGCCTCCTCTAAAACCCCACTGTTTTACATGGGGTCCCTACCTGATGAACTGGCTTACAGTTTGAGGCATTTTTTTTCTATCTGCAGTTGATTCAAGTTTTCCAGACAAGTTCTGTGGTTGCCTCCTCTAATCCAGTAAAACCCCACTGTTTTACATGGGGCCCCTACCTGATGAACTCTCAAAAGAGTCCACTTATCCTAAAGGATAACTACATAACCAGTTGAAGAGAATTACAACGTGGAAATACCTTATGGTGCAACTTGTGTGTTGCCTAGGTTTTAGGATTAAGGTCACTGGTTATGGATTGTGGCTGCCATGTTAGATACTTGAGTTCTGCTGCAGATGGAATAGTGACCATATCGCGACAACAGAAATTGTATACAATACCCTGAGGCCAGACAAGATGCTACTAAGGACAGCGAATTTGAGAGTTATAAAAACACTCCAGGTACGTTCTGTAGCCATGTCTATAAGGCACACGCACGCATAAAGAAAGCAGACACAGAGTAGTGCCCCCCATGAGGGCAACAAATTACTTCACAGAGGTCACAGAGGTCAGAAGTTAAACACAAGTTTTGCATGCACAAAGTGCCAGTTTCAGCCTCACTTGCTTAAATTATCTCAGGTAGCGGGACTAGGAAAGGGCTCTCATTTTGAATGCTGCCTCCAGTCACAGTCCTGGGAAAGACAAACCAGTGGTTTAATTCCATTTCATGTGGTCACAGGGCAGAAACAGAGGGATATCAGTCAGACTTGTGGCAGGCAACATATCTGCCATTAGCTGCTCATCCAAGATGAGCAACAAATTGCATAATCACACCAAAGCAAACTACTGAAGCACCCAAGGAACTACATGTCCATGTGACTGTCACCCAAATTCCCATTAAAAGCTTAAAAAAAGAAAATCCTCCTCCAGTTTCCACTCATTTTCATGCTAAAAGAACTTCTGGCTTAAGTTTTACACCAAGATAAGAAAGCATCCTAACCTAGGCAGTGGCATATACAAATAGCAAAAGGAATCTGCTGAAAAGGAATACATGTCCTCCACAACGCTACAAGGAATACAAAGAATCTGGACACACCAAAATCAGAAATAGCATCCACAAAGAGAAATAAAGGGAGCAGGTGGCCTGGAGGATTCACAGCCTAGAACAGTAGCATTTATAACCAGTAGCAGTAATATCCAACACTAGAATGCCCACAAAAGGATCCACATATTCCAAGTAGTCACACATAATATGCAAACAGGTAAGAGGCTGAGCAAGATGATCTGGGAAGTGGTTTTGCTCCCAAGGCCAAAATAAAACTACAGCTTACTTATGTTATAACATTATTCAACTTTTCAGACACAGCTCCACAGACAACTTTCAACTGAGCATTGTCACTATAAAAGGGATTCTTTTCGATATGTAAAACAACTGCAAAAAAAACATACAAAGATGGGAACCTGCAGAGTTTGAGAAACACCACTGTCCTGGATAAAGACAAGGAAAAAAGATGAAGTTTTGCAAGATGTGAGTGCAAAATATAAAAGCCTACTGTGCCGTGAAGCAAATACCACTGTGCAACAGCCAGCAGTACAGACATGCAAGCTCATAAATGGCGTGAGGAATAGACAAGGGCAGTGTAACTTGTCAGGATGCATTACAGAAGAGAGACAGCAGGCACATTGATGGCGAAAGCAAAGGCAAGATGGCAAGACTCTGGGCAATGAGTGAAAATGTTCACAGTCCTCTATGACATGCAAATAAGCAGGGCATGATAATTGGAAGCGGCTCCTGAGAGGACTGGTGGAAAAGAATGGATAAGCAAAGGATGACTGTACTAGAAAGTGACAAGCAGAAGATACATCTTTACCCTGACATATTTCTCTAGTGATACAAAGCCTGATGCCTACATTCCCAGCCTGTTTTGCATTACATTTGGCATGTTCTTTTTTTTATATACCTATGATACATCATTGGTGCAAAGAGGAAAAACTGTGTTCATATTAGAGCTGAGAATCGTCACCCTTCATCCAAATCTATCTTTGGCTGTGTTGAAAACTGCCTCCCATTTTAAGCTTTTGTTCAATGGTTACTTGAAATCTCTGTCCATGACAACCTATGTTTTGAACAGGACAGCCTATGCTGTAATTACATGATGGTGCTACAACATGCCCAGGTAAATACAGCATACAATTTACAATTCAAACTTTGCAAATGAACATCATTAAAGATTACATAGTAACACCACTAGGCAATGCTTTTAATGGGTGTAAGCAGATGTGACACATTCCATATTTACCCTTATCAATAACTCAGAAGTGCCACGTCCATCTGATTAAAGCGACTAGCATGGAGGTTGTTGCTCCTCCAGTGTAAAAATGTTAAACATTGCTCAAAAAATAGCTAGCAAGAAAGATTTTGCCTGTCATCTAAAATGTAGCAAGGATGGGACAGGCTTTCTTTCTTTTTCTGGCAAGGGCACTCCACAGCCTGCAGCAAGAGGCCCTCACTCCCATACAATGTAGCAAGGATGGGACAGGCTTTCTTTTTTTTTCTGACAAGGGTACTCCACAGCTTGCAGCACACTACAAAAGAGGCCCTCACTCCCATATCATTTGCCTAAGTTCCAAAATGTGGGCTACCAAGAGAAAGAGCTCTGTCACTGCAGGTTGAGTTCATCTGGAGCCATGGCGTGATATAGTGTCGCCTCTAATTGAATCAGTTGAAAATGTTGCAGGGCATATCAGCCACACAGCACACCATGCTGTGAGCTGCCCACGGAGACACCCTGTGGTAAAGCATCCACATTATTGCAGCACCTCAGCCACGGAGCGTGCTGCCGAAAAACCTCAAAATTCATGTGTGCACATAAGTGTGTGCGCACATAAGTGTGCATGTGTGTGCACATGTGCACATAGGAATGTTTTTTAACCCTCCCTAGTGGCAGAATTGATCTGCTGGTTCAGACTGCCAAATCTGCTCTGCGTGCGCTCCCCCACGTTCAGACATCCAGCCACGCGCAATGATTGTGCGGGGAACCAAAAACACCACTTGTGATGTGGTGGCTTTTTAACCCAGCTCCAAGTCGTCCTATGAAGGGATACGTATGGCTGGGGAACGCCTGACAGGTGTGGCTGTCTGACTGCACCCATTTGATCTGGAAGGAAGGAGTGGCTGTGTCAGGCCAAACTGCCCGTGTGATCATGACCCGGGTATTAGCTACTGTGGCAGTGTGAAGAGCAGCGGACAGCGGTCAACTGTTCAGAAGTCGAATGAGCCCGTACAAGCATCCGGGTAATTCAGGCCAAACTGCCCGTGTGATCATGACCTGGGTATTAGCTACTATGGCAGTGTGAAGAGCAGCGGTCAACTGTTCAGAAGTCTAATTAGCCCGTACAAGCATCCGGGTAACGCCTGGAGACTTCCTGGAATTACAACTGCTCTTCAGATGACAGATCAGCTGCACTGGAGGAAATGGCTACTTTGGAGGGCGGACTCTAGGGAATTATACCTCGTTGATGTTCCTCCCCTGCCCAGACCTTGTCCTCCACAGGCTCCACCTTCAAATCTCTAGGAATTTACCAAGCTGGAGTTGGCAAACCTAGCTGGCGCAAGCCCCTTGTGTAAGCTTAAGTATCTCTTTTGATTTCAGCCAAAACAAATGACAATTTTTGAAAAGTGTAACAAAACCCCTTTTACAGAAGTTCTATGTCTGTCTTCAAAACAATCCTCATTGCTCTGCCAATGCCTTTTAGGTGGATTAAAAATAAGCCACAGGAAAACATACAGTTCAGTGAACTTTCTACTAAATCCCCTGGTAGGTGGGCAGCAAGGTCCTTACTAAAAGCAACTGCTTTAGTTGAGGAGGCGGGAGTACCTTATACAGTTCATGAGAAATCAGGAGGGCTGTCAAGGATTTGCTTTGGCAAACATAGATAAACGCTCTAACAAGTTACCCACAATTGCAGACGACTGCACATTTACAGAGGGATCAGTTTATGTTTCAACATCCCCAGCAAAAGACCAACATGACTTATGAGACTGCACTCTTACTCTTTTTTTTATTTGAAAAACAGGATAGAAAAGACTTTGAAGTGCAAACCAAACCACTGCTTCCACCGTACAGCTATAAACATCTAGAAAGTTACCATAGAGCCAAAAATCTCTGCCCCTAACCTTATACCCATCCTCCATTCTCGCTCTCCAGACAACACATATTTATATAATTATCTAAGTAGCCTTGAGACATTATACCCACTGGGAAGTGAAACATGTACAACCCTTGCTGCAAGCAAAAGCAGGTGTTTGGCAATTCAAAGGACACAATGACTCAAGAATTCTGTGAAGACATCCCAGTAGATGCTTAAACAATGAGTCTTTTCATTCTTCTTCAAACCGTCAATAATAAAATCCAGAAGGGGAAAGCAGAAAATACAAACTTTCTTTCTGATATGTGCATAAATCAACATAAGAAGAGAGAAAAAGCTTCCAACTACAGTGGAAAACAATGTGTGGTAATGTGTTAACTGGTCTCCCCTCTTCCCCCATACTGAACAAAACTTGAATAGGACATGAGTATTTTTTTTGAGGGAGACGATTTGTTCACACCTTATAATGTAGATTGTATTGTCTCTAGGGAAGGAACAGTCCTGAAACAGTGGGGCTATGTCCCTTCCCTCCACCATGCATGTGGGGTGTTCCATGTGGACATCTGTACGAGGGATGTGCATTCAGTATATACTAAGCCAAATAAATACCCCAAAAAAACCTGATCAGTATTTTTCAGGTATTTATTCAGCCGAATCAGATTACAGAATCTGATTTGGCTCCCAATCAATCTGAGCCCAAATAAAAGCCAGTATTACTCAGCTTTTATTTGGGCACAGCTTGGAAAATCCAAGTTGCCCTGTCACTGTGGCACAGATCAGCTTGAAAAAAGAATTTAAAGAGACCTTTTTACATTCCTTCTCCAAGCTGGCCCACATCACCACCACAGTGCAACTCAGAAAGTGAACTCAGGCATTTAAAGACACTCTTTAAATGCCTGAGTTCACTCACCGAGTCATGCAGCCACTGCCAAAGGCCAGCTTAAAGAAGGCATTTAAAGAGGTCTGTTTTAAATCCTTTCTCCGGTCTCTTTAAATCCCTTCTCCAAGCCAGCCTGCGCCATAGCTGTCGTGGTGGTGATGCAACTTGGCAAGTGAACTCAGGCATTTTTCCTCCATTGGAGGAAATGGAGGATGGGGGCACCTTTTTGGGGAGGGGTCCACAGACTTGGACCCCTGGTCCAATCTTTTTTTAAACTTGGGAGGGTTTTTTTAAGGAGGGGCACCAGCAACTATGCTGCAAATTTGGTGCCTCTACATCAAAAAACAGCCCCCCCCAGAAACTCCTGGATTAATTCTCCATTATAGTCTATGGAGAATGCGTTCCCATAGGCTACAATGGAGCTGGGGAAAAAAATCAGGTTTCCTGATTATTTCCCAAATCCCAATACCATACTGATATTAGGATTCAGGAATATTGGGAAATACTGATATTCTTGGGGTTCAATATATCTGTACCCAAAAAGTACAGATTTTTTTTTGTACACCCCTAATCTGTTCTTCCTCAACCACTTTCTGTGAATAGGAAGGTTCATACTAAACATGCACAGCCTTTGGTGCGCCATGTCCTTGAACCATATAGCATTATGCATAATGGTTGTCTCAAAACGAAACAGCCACCCATATTGTGCCATGATTGTCATGCTAATATAACCCTGAGTCTACTGGGGGGCTAAAGAGCTGGGCTATCTCTCTCTATAATAATTATCTGTTGGTGGTGGCACGTTGCTGAACATTCCACACACTCCCAAATCAATATGCTTCGTGATGTGTCACTCAGAAGCTGTCCCTATCCACTGGCTGCGTTCCCTGAGTCCCGCCTCCAACATTCTAAACAGTTTGCTGTTCCTCAACCCCCATAGCCAGTAGGAACACAGAGGTCATTTGCATATGCGGCCTCATTGGTCTTTGCCTCTAAAATTCTAAACAGTTTGCTCTTGCTGTTGAGAATCACTGATCGTGTCCTGAGGTAAAATTCCCAATCTCCCCGTGGGGCCTCTAGATCACCCAGAAATCACCGTGTTCCCCAGCCACAGGAAATCATTTCCCCTACAAAAAATTTCCCAGCTATTACAACTGATCTTCAGATGACCAAGATCAGTTCTCCTGGAGACAATGGCTACTTTGAGTAGTGGACTATGGCATTATACCCTGCTGAAGTCCCTCCACACCCCAAACCCTGCCCTCCCCAGGCTCTACTCCTCAAATCTACAGGTATTTCCCAACCCAGAGTTGGCAACCATGTAATTGGCTATGGTACCACTTTCCAGACCCTTGGAACCCAGAAAACATGGCACAGGAGGAGGTGCTTTTCTACCTTAGCTGTGACTGCATAGCCCCAAAGTAACATAAGCCAACCTCCAGGCGGCACCTGGAGATCTCCAGCTATTAAAACTGATGTCCGGATTACCAAGAGCAGTTCTCCTGGAGACAATGGCTGCTTTGCACAGTGGAATCTATGGCATTATACCCTGCTGAAGTCCCTCCCCACCCCAAACCCTGCCCTCCCCAGGCTCCACCCCTCAAATCTACAGATATTTCCCAACCCAGAGTTGGCAACTGTGTAATCTGCTATGGAACCACTTTCCAGACCCTTGGAACCCAGAAAACTTGGCACAGGAGGAGGTGCTTTTCTACCTTAGCTGCCACTGCATAACACCCCCCTCCCGCCCCAAAAAATAAGTCAGAGGTGGAGAGAACCATACCTATTATCATGAGGCTGTCCTCCCATTCTACCCACTTGGGGCAGCAAAATGACTTGAGACAGCCCTGCCTTATAGCTAAGCAGAAGGAAAGAAACATGGCTTGCCTCCCTCCATTTTCCCTTTCCCTCTGCCACCCCATCAGCCACAGTCAGGACACTCATCTGGAGCTTCCTTCTAGATCTCGTCGTATTTCTTCCCACAACGGGCATTACTCCTAGTTCCATATAAGGGAGGGGGAGATGCAATCTTCCCAGAGTGATTGGAGGGTTTGAAGCAGTAAGTAGCTTGCCTCTGGAGGAGTCCAGCTTCTCTATAAAACTATAAACTAATATTCTAGGTATGAGAATCTCTTGTACTGATTACTGGAAAGGGGGGATTGTGTTTTTATTAACTGGCTGCTAGTCTGTGTTTTGTTTGCTATGAATGTTTAAGATGGATATTACATGAATTTTCCCAAAGTGATTAGGGGGCCTGAAGCAGCAGGTAGCTTGCTTCTGGAGAACTCCAGCTTTTCTCTAAAATTATACATTATTAATCTACAAGAAACTTCTGGAAAGAAAGAACATAGTACACCAAGGCAGAGCAAGGCTGCAAGCCTATTAATCTCCAAGTGACTGGCTAGATTAAAATCAGAAGAGACTGAGACCCTAGTCTTCTTAGGTATAACAGGCTAGAACTGTTGCATATTAATTACTTTTCTACATATCTTAATGATAGTTCCATAGACCGTGTCATGTTATGAAAAAGAAGAGATTTGGGATTTGCTTATTGTTATTTGCACGAATATAAGTATCACAAGGTGAGATCACACTATCAAAGACTTTAACTCCCACGAAAGAAGGATTTCTTTTGAGATCCTTCTTTAAATTAGAATTGAAAAGAAATTGCACCAGCCCATTATATTCTGAACTGGTTCTCTGTTCTGATATGAAGCAGGTGTAGAACACTGCCCAGTAACCTTCTTTCTGGAAATATCTTCATTACTTTCTACATATCAAATGAAATAACCGGGAGTTGCCATCACAATGGCTTAAGTATCAACCTCTACAAGGAGGGCGGTTAGGCATAACTCTAACAGCAACTCTTCAAAATTTCAGGCAGAAGCTCAGTTTAACAGGAAGGCATTTGAAATGGACATATTGTTTCAGAATATCTTCTTGCATACATACAACTCACCTTCATTCACAGTGATGTTTACAAAATCTGCACTGGCAATCAAAAGCCCTGCTGCGTAAAAGCCACCACCTGGCTCTGCACACTTTCTAAAAACACTTGGTGGATACCAGAAAGGGCGTCAGCAGGCACTAATGGACATCACATTGGGGACCCTTGAGCTAAGCTAAACTGTGAGCCAGGAAGCTCCGAGTTCGAAGTATACAGGTGATTTATGTCATTTTTTTCATATGTCTGCAATGTGGACAATGATGAAATACCTTAGAAAGTTATAAGGACTTATGAGAGACCTTGACAATGATGAAATACCTTAGAAAGTTATAAGGATTTATGAGAGACCTTAGAAAGTTGTTGTAAGGCTTTATGAGAGAATGTATCTGATTGGACATATGTTATATAACTACTACAATCATTATCAACATATTTTTAAAAACTGTACTGAACCAAAACATAAAGCTGAGATTGTTTCTCATGCTAACTTTATTTAGTCTATAGGGCTATTTATTTATTTATTATTTATATTTCTATCCCGCCCTCCCCGTAGGCTCAGGGCGGCTAAACAACTGGTTCCCTTTAATCAAGTGGCTATGGCATTAGTGTTGATGTACTCTCAGACAACATGTTTAATTATTAATGTCTATTGTCCCCCTCAGAATGATATAGATTGGAAAGAAAAAACACGGGGGGGGGGGGAATTCCCAGGAAAAAATGGAAATTTGGGAGGAAATTGAAAAATATGCTATACATAAATTCTTATCAAAGCTAAACTTCTTTTACAGATTTAACAACATGAAATGCATTATTTATGTTAGCATATAAAATTGTACTATTTGACATATTTATGGAATTTAAAGTTATATGATCTGAAGAGAAACCAGAGTGTAATGTAAAGTTTTAAAAATCTTCATTTTCTTTAAGAAAAACTGCAAGTACTTGAGAAAGAGCTGTAAATTGCTGCACCCTATGGTATCATAGTACATTTATCTTTAACTGTTGCCATCTGAGAGGTAGAAAAAATAAAAGTTGACTGTAGTAAACCAAAATTTTTTTGAAAATTTTGTGTGTGCATGTGCATTTGTATGTATATGTATGTATATGTACAGAGAAAGAGGGGGGGTGTTTTTTAGTGCTCGCCAGTATTTCCCCATTTTTCCACTGTAAAAACTGAGTAAGTCCTCAGACTTTTTCATGTTATACCTTTTGAATGTAAAAACCTTGCCTTGAGAAGCATTTTACACAAGAGAGAATATTTCATTTAAAAATTTTCCAAAAGAAAAATGGGGGGGGGGAGTCCACAGGGAAAAACATTTTTTTCCAAATTTTTCTGTTGTTGTTTCCAGGCCCTCAGATTTCTGCTTGTAACACAATACTAAACTTAAGCTGGACACTGTCCATCAACTGTTAAGCAACAGAGAGCAAGCAGAAAAGGGGAAGGGCTATGGCTCAGTGGCAGAGCAGTTGCTTTACATTCAGAAGGTCCCTACTTCAATTCCAGCATCTCTAATGTAAAAATTCCAGAAAGCTGTAGACTTTCAGTATAGACAATACTGTCTGAGCCTGATGCACCAAGGGTCTGTTCTGGTCAGTTTCATGTGTATTTCTAAATCCATAGAATTCATATCCATGTAGTCATATTGTTTCTTCTTTCTAACATACAGGATAGTCCCACTATGGACTTCTCATTGACCCTTCTGCAGCCATTTTGATTTGTGGCACAGTGGCTGATGTATCTCAGTATCTGCAATTTTAAAAGATTATAGAAAAAGAATCACAATTTCAAATTAATCCTCTCCGCTGTTTACCATGCACATTCAAAATAAATAGTTTAGCTTTCAAAAAAATCCCAACAAAAAAATAATGCTATGAGTGGAAATAACAAGGGTGTTTGTGGCAACTGAAACACTAACAAATGTATAATGTGTAAACCATCTGTGGCCCACTTCATTAGATGCCCTTGGGGGGGGGGGATCATCTCCAGACCAAAAACCTTAAGGCACAATAAGGATGTCAGTCTTCAAGATGCCACAATATATTTGTTAAGGTTGCAAACCTCCAGGTAGGGCCTAGAGGCTTCACTGGAATTATAACTGATCTCCAGAGAACAGAGATCAGTTCCTCTGGAGAAAACGGGGTGCTTTGGAGGATGGATTCTATGGTGTTCCTCCCCTGCCCAACTTCACCCTCTCTGTCGTCTCTTAGGCTCCACCACCAAATCTCTGCCGTCTCTCAGGCACCACAGCCAAATCTCCAAAGATTTCCCAACCCAGAGCTGGCAACCCTGTGCTTAGTTGGTGTTACTGCAAGGACTAACAGGGTTTGAGCTCTAGAATTTTATTAGTGGCTGAAACAGTTCACTCTATTTGTATTCATACCCTTTCGCTCTGCAGGAGACTTAAACATGATTAATTTGAAAGCACGAGGCACAAGCTAGACTGCATTCTTCAGTAATGGCTGTACTTAAAAGATCATGGAATGCACTTCTAATAAGTGGCACCGTTACATTTCTGCAATATAATGCAGGAATTTATTCTGCCCTTTCTCTTTTTTTTAACACTTATTCTTTTGCAGTTTTTCCCAATAAGACACATTTAATAAACCAACGTGAACAAGGCACTATTGCCACACAAAGCAGCTGAGCAATAACAAGACTAATTTAAAATCTTCCTCAGAATAATTATTATTGTAGCTTGCTTCTTTCAAGCTAAGGCCATAATTTATGGGGGCTGAATTTTTAGGATACTGCCTCTAATTCGGCAAGCCATAATTTCCTTTCAGCATCTACGGCTGCTGTTGCTTACAGGGCACAGGTTCTCACCAAGTGTAAATCAGCATGACTGAGCTACATGGTCTCATAACTGCGGTCCATGCTTTCTAGATGGACATTGTGAAAGGAGGAAAGATATTAGATATTACAGGCCTTTATCTCATACTTACACTGTTGTAAAGGGGCAAACCGCATCAGTCTGCTACTTATTGAGGTTCTCCACAGCTGTACCAGGGCTAAGTGGTTTATCCTTGCTTTGTAAACATAGCACACTTCCTCACACTACTTTGCTTATAGATTCAAACCCTCCCATCCCTTGCCTCTTGCTACAAAAAGTACCCAGCTCCTCCATTTATTTATCCTAGGTACAGACTTCTGCAGAAAGGGACAAGGATAAGGAAATCAGAGGGAGGGTTGAGCCCATAACAGCTGTGTATAAAAGGGAATTTGAGCAGGTGCAGTTTGTCATGCATCTGTGGAAAATCCCTCTTGTACTCAGCTGTTTGGAAGGGAAGCAGCATGGTATAGCCCAATCTCATCAGATCTCAGAAACTAAGTAGCATCAGTACTTGTAAGGAAGACCACCAAGGAAAATTCTGCAGAGGAAGGCACTGGCAAACCACCTCTGCTTCTTGCTTGCCTTGAAAGCCCCTTGCTTGGGTCACCATAAGTCGGCTGCAAATTAATGGCACTTTACACACACACACGCACACACTCAGCTATTTAAAGTACCCTCTCTCTTTTGGTATTCTTTGGATTTAACTAGCATTTGGAGACTTTTCCTTCCATCAAACGGATGTATACCAGCATGCTACTTTATCTCGGTCTTCTCCTACTACACAAAGTAAAGCAGTTCACTGCCCCCAACCTGGCCTTCATCTTCTGTAGCACTACTTTGTCTGTTTTTCTCCAAATGTCTCCCAGAACAGATTATTTCTTCCATACGAACAGCAGTCCAAGCTGAGAAAAAAAAGAGGGTATGGAAAGGAAAGCTGAAGTGCAAAGAAGCAAGCAGTAGATTATCAGAAAAACGCAAGATACATGAAGAAACAGCATGAATTTAGCAATGGTGGAAGATGATTATACAATATCACAATGACTTCTTGGACATTATAACCATGTGTACAGGGAGCCTACCAACCATGTGTAAGGGAATTGTGCAAACACAGTGATTCCAATAGATGTATAGAGGACAACAAACTTCTCTTATGTGCATGCAGCTTTTTTTTGCAAATGTACCAAAGCTGTACACTAAAGAAAATTCACAGACTGTTCTTTTCACACAAAATGGCAACACTATGTATTGGGAGTGTCATGGTAGCATATGCCTCCATTATGCATGAATGCTGTGTCTGAAAAGGAGTACTAAGCCTTACCTAGGAAATTCAGCATTCTAGATTGAGTGCAGCGGGTTAAACTTTTTAGGACCGAACAAATTAATTCCGCACAAATACAGGACACCACTTGCACTGAATTTTAAATAACAGAAAGTAATCAGTGCCCAGGAGATTTCTTAATATCAAATGTAAAAGGAGAATAGAGTTATGCAACATAGGGTTGGATTCGGTTTACTAATGCACCAGGCAGAATACTGTTTTCTTGCTTCAATTTAGTTCTAAAAGCCTATAAATAGCATCTGTTATGCATAAGGCACTAGTAGATTATCTAACATGATCATGAAAAGATGTTTTCCTCCATGAGTGTTTCAAAGGCAATCTCAACAATGGATATAGATCAAGCTAACTGTATTTGGGGAAAGTAACACTAAAAAGCAAGCAATGTTTAAATGCAGATGGATGTCAGAGGAAATGAGAAAGATTGTTATGATTGGTTCAGTGCAGGCTATATGTTATTATATTTTTGGTGCAAAAAAAAGCATTTGATCCCACTGAATTGTTTTTTTTAAAGATAGTTATTAGAACAATTTAAGTTTGATTCCACATTCCCTAAATGGATATATTTAACAAGCAGCTCACCATCTGCCAAGATCATAATAAGTGGACAGTTAAGCTTATTCAGCTGTGAACACTGGGTTATGCAAGGACACCCATATTCACTTTCATCACTCAATATTTCTATGCTGAAACACTTGTTATAGCTGTTAGAAATGTACCAAAAGTGTTGATGCAAGATAATGAATATAAATTGGCCTCCTGTGCCCCTGTTCTTTTAAAAATAAAAACATAAGTTAATATCTTGATGAATTAGGGTTTTTCCCAGTGGGCCAGACAGCGCGCCCAGGACCATTACAACTAGGGTAGATGGGACAAGGGGAACACTGGAAACCCCTCTCCATGCACATCAACTGAATCAGGCACTACACACATGACAATTGAGAAGAATCAACAACATATGTCTGTTATATATGACATACAGTGGGGACCATGGACCCAACCTGGAAGGCACCATTTTGAGGTAGATTCAGTCCTAACTCAATGTTAAGTTTCAGAGTGTGGTTCTGTGGGACTGCTGCTCCACCCCTTGGCCTCTGGCCAACATGGTCCCACATGCTTTTTAACATCTATGTGAAACTGGGAGAGGTAAAACCAGAGATTTGGGCTGAGTTGCCACCGATATGACAGTCAGCTCTATCTCGCACTTCCAAAGATCCCAAGGAGGCTGTGAAAACCATGAGGCAGTTTTAGGATGGATGAGAGCTAACAAACTGTAAGTTAATCCGAACAACACAGAGGTGCTACTGGTAGATGGAAGGTCTGGCCTGGAAACAGGGATATCTCCTGTTCTGGATATGGTTATACTCCCACTAAAGGAGCAGGTTTGTAGCTTGGGAATATAAAAGCAAAACAAGCCACTAAATACAAGTCAGGGCATAGAAAACAGCACAAATCAACCCTCAGCACTATCCATAGAGGCAGACCATGAAACAGCTAAAAAGATAAAAGCTCTTTGTTAAAAGAAACATTTTGGCCTGGTGCCTAAAAGTCAGCATACCTATTACCAGTTGTATGCATTTTACTTGATCAATTGTATGCAATTTAGGGCTGTCTCTCCCCCTCTCTCCCTCCTTAAAACTGAATACAATGTATTTTAAAAATAAATAAATGCATTGTTCTAGTGTTGAGGTAAGGCTGCGTAATATACTAGATGCCTGCACCATGCACAAATGTCTGCACTGCAAATATACCATCAATCTGTTACCTTTGCAGTCTACAAGTGCGCTCCCTTAATTTAGGTCCCTAATGAATTCCACATTAACAATGTAGAAATCTTGAAAATGAAATATGCTGTGATTCCGGGAGTTGCTGCTAAAACACAGGAGCAGTTCACTCTCATCACTTTGTGACAAACACCAAGCTTATGCAACTAAACAATGATTCAACATGAAAAACAGACCATGTTTCAAAAAGATCTTCAAGCTAAACAAAGCAAACAAAGTTTTTCTATCACTTTGATTCAGGAATTTTACTATTTCCATCTATTCTTTTATGCATTATTGTCTCCCACAAATACACAAGAATTCAGAACTTTGTTTCTGGGTTCTTGTTGACTAAAGCAATGTAAAATTGTGTCCATCATGATCCACAGTCTTCTATATTGGCTCTGAACTTGGTGAACTTCTAATAGGTCTATGTTGCTTTCCTACTTCAGCAACCATAGCATGAAGATTTTGTCTGTGTTTTAGAGATTTCCTCCAAGACATGTGTTTTAGAGATGTCCTCCAACGCCATCGCCGCCGCCGCCTTCAGCCAGCCACACATGTCCTCCAAGAACACAAAGGATTATCCAGAACAGGCTTTGGGCACTGCTTATTCTTCTGTAGATACCTTTTCATCAAGCCATGAATGAAAAAAAAAGCAAACTCAATGAAACTACAATTCTCCCCTCCACTTCCTGATGATTAAGCAGTCAACTGGAACTACTTATTATGCCTCTTGTGACAAGATGCCAAAAATGCATGTTTGCCGTATCTACGTGCACTAAGAAAGGAAATTTCTTACACAACTCAGTTGAAGCTGCTGCATGTTGCAAGTTAAGCCAACACAACTCTATGGACCAGCCACTGCACAGAATCATATTTGTGTGGCTGTACACTTGTAATTTGATTTTTAAAAGGCTTAACATGAAAAGCTAGGCAGCTAAGAGGGTGTAATCAAGTGGCTACTTTCTGTACCAAGAGAGTTAGCTTTCTCTTCCCCAGTGTGTCAGCAACCAACAATACAAGGTGTGAAAGATTTGCCCTGCAGCTGATGCTGCAATGCATGCTGGAACAGTAGCTAGGCATTTGTAGGAAAGGTGTCAGAAACGGCTGAGACACTGCAATCAGAATTCGTCAAATGAACCAGAACTGAATAATCATCTGGAAAACTGAATCCTGGTTGCACAAACCAACCACAGTTAAAATAAGCCACAGCTTTGTGGCTTAACAGAACCTTTGACTAGGGATGGGCATGAACCATTTTTGTGGTTCAGTCCATGACTGAACTACGAACTTAACCACAAACTGATATGTTGGTTTGGTTTGTATCGGTTCATGAGCCATTTAAACTTTAAACCCCTGCTTTCTGCTCCCCGTGGCTTTTTGCAGGAAGCAGGGGTTTCCAAACAGCAAGTGGCAGTCCCCTGCTTTCTGCTCTTCATGAACTGTCATAAATTGCATCAAAATTCATGGCAGTTTGTGACAGTTCTTCAGTTTGTGAACTACAAACCAGTGAAAATTCAGGATGAACTTTGGTTCATCAGCCGGTTCATGTCCATCTCCATCTATGACTGCAGGTAAAAGTTTGGGATACTGGGTTTCATTTAAATCCTATAGCTGTTTTTCTGTTTGGAAGCTGTTTTTTTTTTAGACTTGAAACTCATGCAGCAGG
>NW_015165238.1:562896-647819 GCF_001447785.1 Gekko japonicus | reverse complement strand
ACCATGTTTCAAAAAGATCTTCAAGCTAAACAAAGCAAACAAAGTTTTTCTATCACTTTGATTCAGGAATTTTACTATTTCCATCTATTCTTTTATGCATTATTGTCTCCCACAAATACACAAGATCAGAACTTTGTTTCTGGGTTCTTGTTGACTAAAGCAATGTAAAATTGTGTCCATCATGATCCACAGTCTTCTATATTGGCTCTGAACTTGGTGAACTTCTAATAGGTCTATGTTGCTTTCCTACTTCAGCAACCATAGCATGAAGATTTTGTCTGTGTTTTAGAGATTTCCTCCAAGACATGTGTTTTAGAGATGTCCTCCAACGCCATCGCCGCCGCCGCCTTCAGCCAGCCACACAGGGTGCCCCCCACCCCTCTAAGGGTGGGTACCCATTTATCTACTTGCAATTAGGTTGCTTTCGAAACCGCTGGGTAGGCGGGAGCTGGGACGAAAGTCGAGAGCTCACCTTGACCGCGGTGGTACTCGAACAGCCATAATGGCTGCTCGGGTGATGTTACAGTGCAGGCGTCTAACCGCCTGCGCCACCGCTCCCTGGTCAAAAGCTCTAAAGTTTCTCTCAGAAACACATTATATTGCTTTAGGTTGTTCTAGTACAGCTATGCAAAGACAGAGTGGTATAATTCTTTTCACCACAGCTACTTTTCCCTAGCCCTGACCTGGATGGCATAGGTTGGACCAATCTCATCAGATCTCAGAAGCTTAAGCAGGGTTGGCCCTGGTTAGTATTAGGATGGGAGACCATTAAGGAAGTCTGGGGTTGTTATGCATAGGCAGGCAATGGCAACCTTCCTCTGAAGTCTCTTGCCTTGAAAACCCTACAGGGTCAGCTGTGGCTTCATGGAGCTTTCCACCTCCACCACCTCCCCCTAGTTCTTCCCCTGTCCAACATGAAGTGCCTTTACTGGTTCCATGGTATAGCTGAACTAATGTTAACCATGGTTCACTCCTAACTTAGAAACTGAATGCAAGTTTGAGTCTAGTTAATACTTAGGATCAAAGTTTGGTTAATGACTGTGCAAACATACCTCCAGCTGATAGTACGGACTGACAAGAGAAAGGGAGGAAGAAATTAGCATTCAAGAAGGCTGTAGGACTATTATAGTCTGTGTATTGCTAAGGAACAGGCAACACCCTCAAGAATGACAAACAGGTTCCAGACCACAATACAGCCCATGTTCCAAAGATTAATGGCAGAAAAAGGGAACTGCATGAGATCCAAAATGTAAATCTGGAAAAACCTACGTATTCATGTCACTGAAATAAAACTAAAGCACGTACCTATCTCTGAGAAATGACTGATATCCACAGGAATCATACCAAATTTAATTTTAAATCCCTGAAGTCAGAAATGTCTGTCTTTTTAAATGAAATCTAGTCACAATTTTCCTTCTGTGGTGTAGCAGAATTCCAGGTTCTATGTGTCAACTTGTCCATTCAAGTTATGCATGACTGACTGACTCATAAACAAAAGAAACAAACTGTAAATCCTCAGCTACAAATTTTTACAACAGATAATAAATTAAAGGTGAGAGTAGCATACTACCAATATGAGAAATCAGCAGACCGAATCCTGGAATCCTGCACTAAGTAACGATCAATTGTAACTAAAGCTATAAGCAGTAATTAGCAAAGATTACATTGCAATGGAATACCTGGAAACAAGGAAACAGATGTTTGGGCATCTCTATAAGTGTACAGCACATGATTTCATTAGCATCGAAGTTAGGGTCCTGAATGCTAAGCAGAGCCAAGGTACATATTTAAATTGCTGAATGCTAAGCAGAGCCAATGTACATATTTAAATTGAAGTTACTAAGCAGAGCCAAGGTACATATTTAAATTGAAGTTACGTATACAGCTGAATGAGTAATGGAAAGCAAGAAGGGCAAACTATTATTAATGTTTATTATGTCATTCAGCCCATGCCTCAAATAAGGCAATTCCTCCACACTAGTGTCAACACTTACATCCTGGAACATAATTAACCTGATAGGATCAATCCAATTTCACTCCCAATTGTCATTAACTGGAGAATGAATCCCAATTTTCCCAGTACCAATATACTGCCTCAGTGATCAACAAATATTTCCAAGGTTAAAAAAATGCTGCACATATGCTAAAAATGATTTTGAGAGCTGGGACTGCTGTTCTTTTCATAGAAATATAGTTTGTGCGTATGTAATACACATCTACAGTTCGTAGCAAGTTTCCATCTGCCTAAATTCAACTACCGGTGGGTAGCAGATTTTTTTTTTCGCCCCCCGAAGGAGATTTTTTTTATTTGCATTTCTAAAAAAACTACAAAACTACAACAAAAAGGGAAAGGAAAACTACCAACTATAGGAGAAAGAAAAAGAAGGTACTAGAAGCCCAAGTGTTGAAGGTTACAAACTGCTTATAAAAAAGATTTGTTACTCTTAAAAATTACTTACAGATGATTTCCAGTTGATGGCAGCACGCCAGACAGTCGCATCTCCTGGACATCCCGGGGATGCGGCCTGTGCACGGCGGGAAGGAGGGGGAGCGCTGGCCCGTTACCCCCCTAGGGAGCCTGGCGGAAGGCTCCTAGCCAAGGGACTTATGAGGAGTCACCTCTTCGCCTACGCGTTGTGGGTGAATTGAGGCGCTCCTCCGTCCCAATGGTCTTTCCTGTGCAGTGCCCGAATGGGACCTAGTGACGCTGACCAGAGCAAGCGTAGGAGATTGAGCGGATGAAATTAAGTAAAGCAGGGTCGGAAGACCAGATATGAACATGAGTCTGACTGAGTGAAACGATGGTTAAAGAGAAAAAGAAAGCTCCCTACCCTATATGGAAAATGGAGAGTGAAGCGGGTGGGGGACGCCTCCTAACCGCATGAACTTTTGAGCGAATCGAGAGGGGGAGCGGAAGAGAAGGCGTGCATAACTGTTAAGAAATACTTACCAAGGCGAGTTCAGGCATTTGAGCGCGTATTCAGAGACTTTCAAAATATTTTCCAAAGTAAACAACTGAGAAAGATGGCGGGGAAGAGGACGGAGAAAGAAAAACGTTCAAAAGCGAAACAGAGATTCCTAAACCGGAAGGAGCCAGCAAGCTAGCAAAGACTTTGGCAGAATCCATGTGCCCTCTACTGGACCAAATGAGTAACCTCAAGGATCAGATGTCGAAAATGACTCAGTGCATCACCATACAGCAGACACAGATAACCGAGACATTGAAAATGATGAATGAAATGGCTGAAAAAGTGAAAGAAGTGGATGCCACTGCACAAAAGGTGAAAAAGAAAGTTCAAAAGCTGGAAAAGAAGCAAGTTTCTATGGAAGATCAACTGCTACAATTACAAATGGAAAAGGCTAATATGATCCTTCGCTTCCAGGGCTTGCCAGAGACAAAGAGAGAGAATCTTAAGGAACTAATGAGTGAAGTATTGGCCCCAGTGTCAGATATGAAGGCGGAATTTTTGCTAAACGAAATGGATGTGGCTTATAAGTCATATTCAGGATATATAAAGAAAAATAATCTGTGGTAAGATTCTCGAAGAGGCATGTGAGGGATAAAATCCTGAAAGCAGTATCTGGAGCACCCCTGAAAGTGGGGGAGAATACCATCAGAACGCTGAAAGACATTCCATTTGAAATAAGACAAAGGAGAAAGAAATATAAAGAATTAATTCTTTTTCTACAGGCAAATGCAATTGAATATAAATGGTTAACTCCACTCTGTCCAGAAAGCATGGGAATTTCTACGAGTCCAGATGGGAGGGCCAGGGAAGGAAGGAGAAAAAGTAGAGGACAGGAAGTCCAATGGCGAGCTGGACTCGGACTCCTCCGGGGAGGACTCTCTTTCAGAGAAAGGGGTGGCGGCCCCTAAAAGTCCTTATAAACTTCGGAAGAGACTAGGTAAGGAGAAGTAAAGGCTGAAGGACTCTAAATTGTGCCTTTAAAAAGGGTTGAAGTGAGATGCTTTGGGGTGATTCTGTAAAACAGTTGAATTTAAGATCTGAAAAAGATAATGTTAAACTTGACTCAGTTGATAGTAAAACTAACGGGATTAAGACTAAATGTATGGTTAAACTGGTGGGATGATCTCCTCTCTTGGGTTTTTAGTCAGTAGTGGGTATCTTTCTTTATCCTATAAATGTAGTTCCCCCCCCTTTTTTCTGTTGTAGTTTTGTAGTGTTAAAAAAATGCAATAAAAAAATCCCCTCCGGGGGCTTTGAAAAAATTACTTTCAGACATGAGTATTGCAAATATTTTTTTAATCATACATTTTGTAAAAACAATGCATAAGCTAATCAAAGAGGATTATCAAATAAATCCAGGTGCTACATTCCAGGAATGGTATCTGGATTTACTCCTCTAGTCAATTTGAGAGGAATTTTGTTCTCAGAGCAACTACAAAATGTAAGTCAAAGTACAGTGAAAGAATGACACGGTTCTATTCTGAGGAAAAGAAAACTGTTTTCAAAGGGCAAGAAAACAGAGATGTTCTACATGAAGTGCAAAAAAAAAAAGAAGTGAGACAGAGCTTATTTTGCAAAGCTGAATTCATGGTCCACTGAAGAAAATTTTTTAATGCTACATTGGTACTACGGCTGCTATGGATTATAGCCATTCACAAGGTAGGCAGTTTAAGTGACAAACCTGCCACTTGCCCAGGTCTGTCTAGAAAACAAAGTGGTTTCTGAGAATACAGAATTTAGTTGTCTCTGTTCTGGGCTACGTATTGGGTCCACTGGCACACTTCTGTGGATGGAAAGATTTCTGGCCAGAGAGCACAATGTTCTCCTCCCTGCCCCTTCTGTCACCCAAAAAATCCTCTGAAATGCTACTCCTAGAGATCGCCTGTTCTCCAGGAGCAGCATGGGGGGGGGGGCATTTTAGGCTGCACCAAAAGGGAGGGAAGAAATCCTTCTATCCACAGATATAGTCCAGCGGATCCAAGTCTGTGTTCACAGCTTTAGAATACAGATCCAACTTCAGCCTACTGATCTTATAAAACCAGCTCAGACAAATAAGGTAAGTGCTATAAATAAAAGGAGCAGAATGTCTGCAAATTCTGAATATTTTCTTCCTTTGGATACTTTCAACAAGAAGTTTCCAAACTCCAAGCATTCTTAAGGCCAAATGACGACTGTAAGAAGTGAAATATCTTTAGCAGGAACATGAATATTGGTAGGTTATTAAAATCTGCGTGGTGGTTTCATAAGCAAAATTATTCCAATTGCTCTTTAAAATAGCACTTTTTAAAACAACTGTTATTGTAGCACATGTAAATTACAACACACAATTCCGGCATATTCATGCAATAGAAAATGTTTGCCTAATTTTCTGAACAGAAACACATTACAAAACTGGAATATTCTTGAGTCTTTCTTTTCCTGAAACACTTCAGCATTTCTTAAGTCTTCATTCAAAACAACTGGGAACCATAATTCATGGAGTGACTTCCCAAACAAATATTCATTGCAGCTAGCTTAATCTGCTCAGTGTTTAGTCTGACTAATGCAAACCAGGCTTGGGGATACCTTTCAGTGACCCAACATCCTGGACCGACTTCCGTGCGTTTCATTCCATGCAGAAGACATGGCAACAACATCTGCGCTAAGCATAATTTTAACATAAAACTGAAAAGGTTGAGAAGCTGAATGAGCAGGCTGAGGCTCAAGAGCACTAAGGAAAACAGCCTCAGACGATAAGGAAAAGAATCAGTCTCCAGAAACAGTAGCTGAGGCAACAGTTCTGCCCTCTAGTGGACATGCGCTGGCAGAACAAATAGTTCAAGAGTTCCAAACTCAGATTGTCACATTTCTTCACAGCTCTTGATCGACAAGATTCATAGTTAAACCCGCAATGACAGATTAGTTCAATCTCAAAAACATAAAGGGAACAAGGTTTTAAAAATGGACAAAAGGAGCCATACCAAAGCACAGCCATTTCATGGGCAGTCTACATGTTCCGTGCTAATTAACAGCCCCCCCCACTTCACTGCCTTGTAAAAAGACACTTTGCGAAAGAAAGGAATACAAAGCAGAAAAACAGAAGGAGAGAAAAAAGATGTCAGTCCTTTCCACATGACATTTCTCTGCCCCAAACCCATCACATCAACCCCCTCAGAGTGCAAAATATATATTTGTAAGGGCAAACATTCACTTGAAAATTTGCTGAAGCAATTTGGAGTGGACTGAAAGTGCTGCTTTCCCTTCAGATCTGTCCAGTTCCACATGGGGAACAGCAACTAGCAGACCTTAAGGACACAGTCCAACACAGGTAGGTCTACTTAGCCCAACAGTTTCAGTTGGACTTAACCACACATGATTCCAAGCTGGGTTCAGGCTTAAGTGTTACATATGTTCCTTTCATTTTAATTACCACTCAGATGGATGCATGTTGCCTATGGAGTAACTTTAATCTTTTCTAATGTCAATGCAAATTCCATCATGAATTCAGTCTCCCTCCAATATCTCTCCACAGGGACGTCGCCAGCGATGGGGCACACGGGGCAGTGCCCCCTTTCATTTCTGCAGTGCCCCTACCACAATCCCCCCCCAATTGTTTAAGTCGCACTGGCCCAAAGTGCTTTCGCTAACCCTCCTTCCTTTCTGCAGCTCTTCCTGCTCCCTGGCGGGTGGAAGGAGGGAGGAAGGAAGGCAGCTCGGAGGCAGACAGCTCTCAGTGCCTTCATTGGGGGAAGGAGAGCAGGGCTTGCTGGGTCTGCCATGCAGCCCCTTCCCAAGACAAGGCATGGCTGTGGAGCCCTGCTGCCCATCCTTCCTGCCTGCATTGGCACCCAAAGGGCTCCAGGCCACCCTTGCCGCTGTGACGCTTTTGCGGGAGGGGACAGGGGGGATCATTCAGCCACGTAGGGGGGACAAAAGAAGGGGGTGCTCAGGGGGTCATCTAGGGGCTCCACTTGGGAGGTGGGGGGGCCTGAAGGTGGCAGGGAGGCTAGGAAAGGAGCAGACAGGAGCCTCAGAAAAGTCACCTGGCTGGTCTCCCTCTGGCAACCCAGCATGGGGAGCACAGCTATCAGTCAGGGGCTGGAGCCAGACGGGGCCAACAGAGAGCTGAGCTGTCCGTCCACCTGCTCACCACCACTGCCATTTAATTTAATTAGTGGCGCCCCGGTGCTCCCCCCCCCCAAAAAAAAATCCTGGCTACAGAGCTTTCTCTACACCCCTTGGCTTGAGAGCTGGTGCAGTGCAGCAATTACAGTGTCAGACTAGGATCTGGGAGACGAAGGTCTGAATCCACATTCTGTTATGGAAGCTTGCTGGGTGACTTTGGACCAGTGCAGCCTACTTCACAGGGTTGCTATGAGGATAAAACAAAGGGAAGAACAACGTAAGCTGCTTTTCGTCCCCGCCAGGGAGAAAGAAGGAGTGCAAATTAGATAAATAATAAATTGAGGTACCCTACTTTTCCCCCCGTTGTGATGTCAGTCACCAAAAGATAATATTCATTTCTTAGGAAGCCGAAAGCACATTAAAAAAATTCAGCTCTCTTTATCTTTCCAACCTACAACCATGACTCCTTCTGTTGCTGCTCCCTGGAATCTGATCTTGTTATACCTGAGAATGTTTGTGGAAGTTTGAAAGCAGCACACTCAGTGGTTTGAGCATACGTCCAGTAGTAAACTGAAGCCATTATGGTAACTTAACATTCAGAATTTTGTGATGTCAGTTACCAGAGACCGGTAATATGCAATCAGATTACATTCCTTCACCACCATCCCATTTCTATTTTATTTTCTCCTTTCAGACTGACAAAGCTATTTTTCATAAAAATTAATATGCTGTGTGCTTTGATACCGCATTGCTAACTCTACGCCCATGGCAAGTAACCTACAATGACATCTATGCTGGTGTGAAGAGACGGAGGGTTCACAATCACAACACACTGGTTACACTTCAACCCACTAATTAATGGATTTATGCATATCCCTAACTCTATACTGGATTGAAACACAATGTACATTCACAGAAACTAGCATTGAATATCAAACATTCTGTTGAGTCAAGTCATTGATGTATCTTGCCTAAGACAGTCTACCTTGATCAGCAACATCTGTCCAAGCCTTCAGGCAGAGATACTGCCCAACCCTATTATTTCTGAGATCCTTTTGACTAGAGATGACAAAGATAGAACATGCGACTTTCTGCATACAAAAATGTGCTCTTGAACTAAGCTATGGTCCCTCTCCATTCATTTGAACACAAACATATCCAAATCAACAAGCATGCTGCAATTTTCAGATTATATTTTACTATCAAATTTCCTTTACGTGGGGTATTATCACCCTGGACTCTGTGCACAAGATGAACTCCATTCTTAAAACTCTGTTGCTACCACACCTCTCTGCTTTACAGGTGTTATGGAATCATATTGTTATGTTTTGCAACTATGCACTAGATCAACAGTTTTGCAACTATGCACTAGATCAACAGTTATTTAAAAAGACTCACGAGACGTAACAGGGTCGCAATCCCATTCTACTGCAACAGATAAGAGATTTGCTATTGACTTCTCTGGGGGAAGGATTCCACCCTGCAAACTGAACCTAGCCTCCCGAAGCTGTAAAAGGCTTAAATACTTCTGTAACCTATTAAGGCCTGCAGCATGAAGAGATCAGTCAACACTTTAATGAATAAATATCATCTATTTCACCAAGACAGTATGTGCCACTGCAATGGCAGGCATTATTAAGCTTAATGAGATTTATAAGGTCTAAATGGCCACATCAGATGCAACATACATGTATTGTCTTACCGGCTGTCACTGGTCAGTTATTATAAAACTTTCATAAATTACAGCTGTGAGAGAAAACAAGTACAAAAGCTTATCTCCTGAAGACAACCACAGCCTCACTTGGCAAATACAGCAATGTAATTGTGATATGCAATGCTGGTCTTCTAGTTATTCCTACTAGCTTCATCTATCATCCTGTCTATGGCTTTTTTTATCCCACCCTTCTTTCCAAGGAGCTCAGGACAGCACAGGGGAGTAGTCATAAATGATTCTACTCAGAATTGCTCCATTTTATTCAAGAGGTTGATTCCTATGACCCTTTCCAATAAAGAAAGGCTTCCTTCAACAGTGAAAGGTGTTTCTCCAACAGACTCCTTTGAAGAAGTCACTCTCTCTATTGAAGGAAGACTTGAGAGAAGAGTCATAGGATCCACTCAATTTATTTACTCCCTTTATACCCTATTGCCTCCCTGGGTACTTAAAATGGCTTACATTCTCCTCTCCTCCATTTTATACTCACAACAACCCTGTGAGGTAGGTTAGGCTGAGCGTGAGTGTCTGGGCCCAAGGTCAGCCAGCAAGCTTCCATGGCAGGGTGGGGATTCAAGCCTGGGTGTCCCAGATACCAACTAGTACAACTATGTCAGAATGGCTTTCAAAGGAGAAAATGTTACTAAGATTGAAGCTATAGTTTTCCACTCCTCAGTTTACCTCATATGGTTGATGAGAGGATAGTCTGGAATGAAAGTAAGAAAATGAGGTGAGAGAGTGGCCCAAAGTGAATTTCATGACAGTCTGATCTCCCCACTTCTAGACTAACACAGTAACTGTGTCTCCAACTTACCTAACATATCACCACTCAGAAACCTAGTAGGCTAACCCACCATTTAGCAATTACTATATTGCATTTGTAGACTCTTCTTTCCATGTCCCAAGCCTTACAGACATGTCTGAGACAGTCTTGCCTTCTCGTGTGGTCTAGCAGAGCACCACAGTGATTTTTTTTCATTTCCCTCCACATGATCAGTCCCCTCGCTTAGTAAGGCTTCTGAGCAAGCCAAAGTGAATGTCATGTTGTGCCTTAGCTCACAGGATGGTCTGAGGTTAATTCATTAAAAGCTGTGGAAACTGACATCAGCGGAACTATCTGTTTTCCATCAAGGCTACAATCAGTGTTTCATAAATGAGAAAGACAGCAGTTTCCATGATCATATCCACAAGACAGCAATGGTTTAAATTTGATGCCAGACGAGAAAAGAGAATTCGCCCATGTACTTGTATCAACCAGGTGGTCTTGTCTTTGCATGCAATATTAATATACCAGATACCTTACAGATAACTGGTCCAAGGTCCTCCAGTGAGTTTTATGGCAAAGGGGTGTGTGAAGCTGGATCTCCCCTGTCAGCATTCAGCATCCCACCTGCTGTCTTTCATTCATGCCTCTTTCCTTTTGAGCAGCATACATTGAGGGGTCAACTTAAAATACATCAGCTGTCTATCTGATAATGTAAGCCACTTTAGGTTCCCATCGGGGAGAGAGACTGGTGCTGCACTGGATACAGGCCAGCAATGCATGGACAGTGCCTGAGACCTGGTTTCAATGATTGCCAGAGGCTCAATCGTCCTGCTCACCCAACATTATATTCAGAATCAGGGCTAGGCTTATTGCTCCCCACTCCATGAAGCATTTAGAACAGGTATACCAGCAGCTACAGAATGTGACATAATGTTGGCACCACTAGGACATCAGCATGGAAGTTTCAGGCTGAAGTGCCGATCTCTTACTTTTCCAAATGAGACCTTCTATCCATTCCCCAGCTAACTTTGCCTAATGCTGCCTTTTAAAAGTATATCAATTCGGCAAGAAGAAGTGAGCCTGCCCTGCCTCAAGAACAATCCACGGATGCTTCACATTGCAACTCACCAGAGTTTCTATTTGAGACTGAAAATCCATAACAATCGCAGAAAATTTTGCAGGCAAGTGTGCAAATTCCTTGCAACTGAGTCACAGTACAAGCCTAGGCATAGCGGTTACACTGCACAAGATTGCACTGTTAGCTGCACTCTCGGGGCCTTCAGGTGTTTTTGTGGCCAAGACCCTGATTTTCCGAAGAAGCCAAGCAGCTGCAGTTCCTCCTCGAGGATTATAAATGCTCAGCCTCGATCACTAGCCTCAAAATCCCAGGAAGCTCTGGGCACCATGGTACATAAGGAGATGCATTTTCAGTTCAATATATGCTGCTCAAAGGGAAAGAAGTGTGAATGAAAGACAGCCAGTGTGGTGTACTGGGTGGGGTGCTAGATGCTGGGGGGGGGAGAACCAGCTGCCCCTCTCCCTCGCCATAAAACTCACTACAGGACCTTAGGCCAGTATTTTATTTCAACTCAACCTACCACACAAGATTGTTGCTAAGAATAAAATGGAAGAACTGTGAACCATGTATGCCACCCTGAATAACTTGGAGAAAGGGCAGAGTAAAAATGCACTTAAAAAGTTGTATCACTGTAGAGAACCAAAGGAAGGAGAACCAAAGCAGTATAGTGGTTAGTGCTGAACTAGGATCTGGGATATCCAGGCTCGAATCCCTACTCTGGCCTCAAGGTACACTGGGTGATCATGGGTGAGTCACCCTTTCTCAGCCTGATCTACCTCACCAGGGTCATCAAAAGAATGATGTTGCAATCTGCTTGGACTCCCAAAGGGGGAAACAAATGGGGGTGTAACTACTATATAAATGAAACTGGTTCAAATCCCAAACAAAATGGGCATAAACATGAGGAAATTCTTAAAGGCCTTAAGCATAGAGCAGACCACAAATCTGTCTATAATATCGAAGTTGGAATGATTAATCAAGCCCCCACTGTAAAAGACAGTATCCTATTACCTGAGTAATGCGGTCAGACATTTCTACCATCTAATTGAAAATTTCTAAGAATATTCTCCAATTTCCCTAGGCAATTTATTTCATTGCTCTCATTTCTCCAATACATTTAATTTCCACAATTTTATTAGGAGCTCAGAGTAGCACCTGTGCCCTCCATCCATTCTCTGGCTCTTCAGAAAGTTGTCCTCTGGCAAATATTGGCTTGAGGAAGGTATGCTTGCAGGATGAGCAAACAGAGGATCTTCTTTAGGGCAACTTGCTTGAAGCTGCATACAAAACAGCACTTCAGGGAGAATTAATTTCTGTCTCCCTTTAACTGCCCCTTTTAGACTCACAATCAGAAGGAAGGATGGATGTTTCCCTTTGCTTATGGATACCACACTAGTGTGAACTATAATAACCAAATGAGCATTGGAGTCAGAGGTCTAGTAAGGGCATAACTCTTCTTAGGATTGCACTGTAAGACTCTTAGGCTTCAGAGTACAAACCCTATACTGCTTAGCATGTAGCATTTCTGTAGATGAGAAAAGAGCCATTCAAGTACATAGCTGCAGATATTAACAGATAGCAATAAGCTGCAATATTGCAGGACCCAGTGCCATTGGCCATCAGAAGGTCATGCACCTGTTCATTCTCCACAATGATGTATATCGTCACCTGCTAATGATTCTCCTTCTGGTCTTTACAATGGACAAATAGCCTCTCTGAAAGAGAATCCAGAAATACCAGAAAATGAAAATCTTCCATCAATTTTTTTTCATTCCATTGCAAAAATGTTGAAACTCGAATTTATCAGCAAATTTGGTTCTTAAATAAGAACAAGGATTTCCCTCACCATTCGCATTCCTGGATTTAAATTAGAACATCACATCTAGGAAGGCCATGTTGCCATTATATCACAACAGAGTTGTAATTGATCATAATTCTCCCTCTTATGCACAGGTGAACTTTGCATAGAAGCAGCACAGCTGCACCACTTGTATTCCATGAATTTTAACCCCTCCATCTATGCATATGTCTGTCAAATGATGACAATGCTGCATGAATCAGAGAAACTGGGCTCTCGTCCCTAAAGTTATGCCACAATGAATTTGCTAGCCTTCAAGTAAGTATCTTTGTTGCAACAGACCAACATGGAAGATGCCATGAGGGCAGTGTAATATCCTACAGAGCACATTCCATCCCAAGCCTCAAGACAGAACGCCCCCTTTGATCCCATCTGCCCAAGTCCTCCCCGTTTCCTCACTCCACCCCCACCCCCAGCAGCAGGAAATGAAAGGGCCAGCAACAATATTACTATCTCTGAAAGGAATTTGAAACCTTTTGTCTTGTCTACACTTAGTTTACACTTCTCGTTTACACTTAGTCAAAAGTGAGGGGGTGTAGCTGTGTTGTGAATAGCATATTACCTTTTCCCCCAAAAGAGTAAAAAAAGAATAACACCTAAATAAAACAACCAGACTTAGAGAGAAGCAGGGAACAAGGATCTCACTAACAATTCATTATCTTGCATCCCCAGCCCGGGTGAGGGACAGCCTCTTCTTCCAGGGAGGCAGTGATGTGGGGTATCATGGCTGGTGCCCACATTTTAACTTTCATACTCTAGATCATGTAGGAATGAGGTTGAGAGCTTTTTTAAAAAACAAAACAAAAACCAAAGCTCCTGTACTGTTAGGCAGCAAAGCAGAAATGTAGCCTGTGAAGTGTTTCCAGCATACAGATGGGGAGAAACTTCACCTGCTGGAACGTCTCCTTTCCATACTGTTACTAGAGGTACAGAAGCCTTGCCAGAAAACAAATGCTTAACCTAAAGCATAAGGGACAAACTGTACTACATTCTTTTAGCTGGTTCAGAAAATGAGGATGCCACTGAAACAGAGTAAGCATGGGAAGAAAGCTACCTGCAGCACTACACCTCCTTCCACCCAACGTGTCTTCTTCTCATGAACTGTGGGCTAAGTTTTCTTGGAGTTTCCATTCATATATCTTTCTCCACAGATGGTCAACAGCTTGCCTATTGTTGTGTCACTGAGAGCATCAGACATTCAACAGGTGTTTATCTTCTACCTCACTGCAGGTCTGTGGCAGACAACACTCCAGCCCCATCACTACTAAAAGGCACAGGAAACACTTGCAAACCAGAAGTTGGGAAGAACCTGTCAAAGTTCTTTAAAAGGGAAGCCTTCACTGAATCAGAACCACAGAAATGGAAGGGACACCCCATGAACCATCTAGTCTCTCCTCTTGGTTTATGGGGATGGTTCTCAATACACTAATCCACGCACCACTTTGCAATGAAACCTCATCATTCAGACAAAAATATGCTAGAAACAGAGAAAGCAAAGGCACCATACCAGATGTGTCTTCACCATTCAACTAGCTGTTCAGTGAAGGTTTAAGGACACTGTAACTTATTCCAACTGGATAAATATTAGCAAGCTTCAGCAATTATACTATTACCCAAAAAGTTTTCTTGGCTCCTTCAAAAGATGAGATCTTCCATTTCTCATCCAAAAAATGTTACTTACTTGAAATATATATATGGGGCAAGGAACCAGAAAAATCCAACACCCCTTCCAAATGTAAGCTCAAAAGCATCTAAACAGTAGATTCTCTTGCCAGTGGAAACACAAAAATACAGATGTGCCCCCATGACAGCCATTTTGTGGTAGCGCCACTACCTTTTCTTAAAATCCCAAGAGTGTCTACAGCCGCAGCAATTATGAATCTCCCCCAGTGATACCACCCTACAGGGCTTGGAAAGGGCATGATGAGGTCAGCTGTTAATCAGGAGAGAACTTTAAAAGTGGAAGTGACATGTCCCAGCCATTGCTGGAATTCCTCAGGTCTGCCCTGGAAACAGTTCTCTATAACTTCAATCACATATGTGGGAAAGGAATTCTTCACATGCTCAGAGGACTGAACCAGTGTCTGAGCTTTAGCTTATCCCCTGACCCAGGCTCCTCCCATTCCAAACATTTAGATCTCTGTGATCCAGATTCCCATTGGCTCGAAGGGGGAGCATCTTCCCCTCGTGGGAAGACGCAGAAAGAAGGCTCGATCCCCTTCCCACCAGCATCTCCTGCCAGACCGCCTTTGCTCCTTACCCTGCATTTGTTTCGGCTTCAGGGCTGCGATGAGCTGCCACCGGTCAGCAAAACACTGCAAAAGTAAAAGCACGCCGGTCGCCGCCAAGTCGACACCCCGGAGTCTCGCCATAGCGCCTCCCCGGCTCCCCTCTCTGGGTCTCTCGCGCGCTGCCTCTGCACGCGGCTCAGGGGCGCAGAACACTCGCGAGCCCCCCCTCCCTCCCCCTAAATCCTGGGTGGAGGAAAGTCACTTTTTATTCCGATCCGATTTCATTGAGAGAAAGGGAGAGGCGCCACTCCCGCTTGTGTTCTTTTTCCAGTCCGCGCGGCCAAAAAGGCGATCTTAGTCCGACAACATAACAACCGGAACGGTGGTGCGCGTGAATTCGGCAGGAGACGCCAAAGTCTTCCAAAGTGCAAGGGAGCAAACAGGACGAGCCCGCGAGAACAGACTTTCCCACGATTCCAAGGGGTGGGGTGGGGGTTTGCAAGGTTGATGCCGGGTCTTTTCTTCCGAGCGAAAAGGGACGCCCCCCCACCTGGCGCGTGGCCCCCAGCAGCAGCAGCAGCAGCACACTCCGCGCGGTCTTCCCCTCCAAACAGCAGAGGAAAGCAGCGGATCCCTGCGGTGCGATCCAGCGGAAAATCCAACGGGCAGGTCTAATGAGCTCAGAGACAAAACAAGCTCTTTCTTCCGGCGCGAGGGATGGGATGGATTAGGGGGAGGGGCTCTTGGCCTCGCCCCCGACCCGCTCCCGGGTCTCCAGACTGCTGCCGCGCGACGGCTCAAATTGGGTTGCCGTTCAATCTTGAAAAAGCACGTGGGTCGCGATTAGGAACAAAGCGCGAGGGGGAGGGACGGCGGGGGAAGCCGCTCGCACACGCTCAGAGCCGGGACTTGCCAACCATCCAACAAGCTGGTCTGTCACCCCCCGAAAGAAGGCAGAGGGCGAAGCAGCGCGCTGGCAGGGGGGAGAGTTTGGCTGCTGAGGGGCGACAGCGGGGCGCTTCTGCAGCCGGCGGCTCTTACTTTGGCCCGGGGAGGCAGAGCCGACGCAGGCTTCGGTAGAGAGCAGCAGCCGCCGCCGCTCCTCCTTCTCCCACCTTCCTCGCCCGGAAGCGGGCTGCCCCGACGGCGGCACTTCCCTGGAGGCGAGCGCGCGTCCCTCGGCTTCTTCGCCTGCCGCCTCCGACTCCTGGGAGCGGCGCGCCGCCCCCGAGCAGTTCGCCCTCGTCTTTTCGCCTCCCCACCGAGATTGCGCTCATCTGCGCGCGCCTCCCCCCCCCCCCGCCCCCCGGCGAAAAAAAGACCGAGAGCGAGGGGGGGCGCTGCTCCCCTCCTTCCCCCGCCGTGTGAGGGAGGGCAGGCGCGCGGCACCGGGCTGTCTCCCCAAAACAAACACACGCAGCGGAAAGAGGCACCAGCCGGTCAGCAGCCGCCGGGGTGGGGGAACGCGAAGCAGGCGGAAAGAAACCGGGTTTGTGCAAGTCGGCTGGAGAAGCCGACTCGAGGAGCTGCAAGGTCCGGGGCAGTGTCCCCTTCAGGCAGGTTGTCGTGCGGCTCGTACCGCCATCTAAACAGCAAAGAAAATCGTAATGTGACCGAATTTAGCTCTCCCCCCCACTCCTTGGGTTTCATGAGGCATTAATACAGGTTTGGCTGAGGAAAAGAGGGGGGACCGGAAAGTCAACTCTTGTCTGTAGGACTAGTTCTCTTTCTGCCGATGGGGCAGTGATTTGTTGTGTGCCTTTCCCCCGTGAACCGTAGTCGTTGACTGGCCCTTATCCCTTCAAGGCTCTACCAGGGTGCAAAACTGTTTCCTGCCTGTGGGAAATTATTCAGATTTGTCACCATGTGCAGTGAAATCCTGGTTGAAGGGTGAAATGTACTGGGTTCAGACAGGTAGAGTGATTAGCTCATGTTTATTAAGTGGTTTCAGCTCAAAACTGAGACAAACTTGCAGGGTCAGAGCCCTGCTTATATTCATGAAACACAGCACACCCAACACACACCCCACATCCCACCATAGGCTATTTACAGAGTATTGTTTACCAATTGGCTACTACTAGGATCCGGACCTATCTATTGGTTCATTCTAGGATCCAAGCCTTCTATTGTGATGCGCTTCAAGCTATGCTATTCCGTATGTTCGCTAGCAAGCCTTTTCGCAAGTACGGTTCCATCCCAATACATCACAGGGAAAGAAAAATAACCCAGGTCAAGCGGAGTGGTTATGTGGATTACCATACACACTGGTGCTCACGTTTAACTGTTCCACTGAGGAACAGCAACAGAGTCTGCTCTTCAGAGTTTAAAACCAAGGAGCCCTTAGACTGGGCTTTCGAATGCCCTTTAATTTCTTGCAGTCAATCCTTAATACTTTGTAGATTATGAAATGTCACTGTGTTATAGCGACAAAAGCTACTAAGTAACCTAGTAAAGGAAAATATTTCTTTTTATCTGCAGCCATGCTTGTCCTGATAGTAAGTGACTTGCTTAAAGTTTAATAAGGAATTCATAGCAGAGTGGGGTATGAACTGGGGGCAGGCTCATAGCTATGGTGGGGCATTTTGGGGCTCCGCCCCCTCAAAAGTGAGGCTCACCCCACAAGAGCTGTTGCCCCTCTCACCCCACCTCCCCGTCCCTCCCTCCCTCCCTCCCTGTGGCATTAAAAGAGCCCTCCGGCTGATCGTCCAGAGCATGTGGCCAACCAGCCAGCTGGAGGGCCCTTTAAATCTTGCAGCCTCCCCTCCTCCAAGATTTAAAGGGCCCTCCAGCTGATCAGTGGACTCCTTAAATCTTGCATGAGGTGAGGGAGAGGGGTGGCTGCCAACCGCATGGCTTCCCTGAACTCCAAGCAGTGAAATCGCTGCTTGGGGATCAGGGAAGGCGTGTGGCTGCCCCTCCCCTGCTGCCCCACCAACCCAAAATTTCTGACTACGGGGCTAACTGGGGGTCTCTTTCTTTTGCACTGCACCAGTTCCCATGGTACTTTTTCCACCAACAAATCTACATGCCAGTATTTGAAAGTTACCACTGTCATTAATAAAAATGTATGTATGTATGTTTATTTGTTTATCAAATTTATACCCCGCCCTCCCAGCCAGGGCCAGCTCAGGACCCAGTAAGAGATGCTAAAGTTAAACTCAAAACTGAAAAAGAAGATTCTGTTTTAATATAATCTCCTCCCCCCCGCACGCACGCACACCATGAAACCACATGGGTGGTGCCATCAAAGCATAACCATAGGTGGCTTTAAAATGGGACTGCACTGATTCATGGAGGTCTGGTCCATTAGTGGATAAGGCCATAGTTACTAAAGGAAACTTTCCTAGTCAGAGGCAGGAAACCTTTGAATATCTGTGCTGGGAGGCAGTATCTGAGGGAAGGCCCTGTTATATATGCCCTGTTGGTTTGCCCTCCAGGGCAAATGTCTGGCTGCTGTGTAACATGGGGTGCTGAACAAGCTGAAACATTGTAGCCCATGGCATCCCCCCCCCTTTTTTTGGCGACACTGGGATATGCAATAGGGAGTAAGTATTGTAGTCTACCCAGGGAAGTATACGTGAAATTCTCAAAAAGGTCAACAAGAGACTTAATTTTGAAAGCAACAAATGGAATTGTCTTGAAAAATCAAAGGAGAACAAATCAAAGTTTTAAAAGACGTTCCATTTGAGATCAGGAAAAGAAGGAGACAATACAGAGACTGAGCATTAAAACCATACCACTCCATACAGATGGATAATACCGAAAGGCCTTTTCTTCAACTACAATGGAAAAAAAAAGAAAAGATTGACTCTGTTCTTAAAGCGAAAATATTCCTGGAGCAACAACAGAAAGCAAGAGATGGATGTGAGAAAGCGGAGGACAACAAAGATGCAGAAAAAGAAGATAAAAAGGGGGGGAAACTCTGACACTACCTCGAGCAGCTTGGCAGAATCCTCAGACTTTGAAGCAGAATTAGGGGCTGCTGCTCCTAAGCCTTTAAAAGTTAGACTGGATTTTGATAAGAAGCGTAGAGGAGGGAAATAAGCAAAATAGAGTAACTTTGATAGTCTGGTGTTTATTATTAACTAATCATTTTAAAGCTAAGAAGCACACACTTTAGCCAAGTATGATTGTGATTGCTGGCTTTATACTTTCATACTTTCACAGTATCAACTCTCATGTATTACTGTTTGGGTAACAGGGAAATATCGACTACTTTAAACTCATGTATTAATGATCCTTGCTACTCGTAGTTTTAGGTTGTTCCCTTCCCCTGACCCTGTAGGTTTGTAGTATAGAAAAAGCAATAAAAATGTTTTTTAAAAAAGAATTGTGATGTACCACAATGTCAGCTCAGTGCAGGTGAATGTACTGTATGACTTGATTCACTCTTGGTCTCTTATACCCTCCCGAGGCACTCAGTTCTTCCAAGGACTGGTATCTTAGCAAAATTTGGTTGAAACTGATGTGCCAGGATGCTTCAAGCACTCTCATTGCTGAGTTGTAAGAGACCTGTGTCTCTGTGCCAGCAGGAAAAATGCAAAAGACAAAAACGTCTCCCAGTTCACAGGCTCATGATGGAGAGGTAGGAGGAGGTGTTCCAGTGAGGTTTGTTGTTCCCCCAGAAGACGCTTAGGGTGTGCTCATAATGGTTGTCAAGTCAGGATTCTCCCAGGTCTCTGTCTCTGGTGGAGAGGTGTAGAATGGCTGTAAACCCCAACATTTCTGATTGCCATAATGAGCAGAAACAGAGAGCAGTGAAGAGGTGTGATCAGATTCACTACTAGTGAATCTGGGGACCTGTGCCCCCAAGGTCACATGCCCAACTACAGTAACTATGTGGAGCACAGGCCAGTTTCCTGGCTCACATGCGTTCCTGGTGGTGGAAAGAGGAATGATACCTGTTTCCATGGAAATGGGGAGATGGTTTTGTAGTGAGCTACCTGACCCCATGGCTAGTTGTCTTGACAACTGAAAGTTTCTAAAATGGACCGAGTTGACAGTAGTTCTTCATTCCTTCACTTGTAGTGAATCTGATTACACTTCTTTCACTGTTCTCTTCCTCTGCTCATTATGGAAATCAGAAATGTAGGGTTTACCGCCGTTCTACACCTCTCCACCAGAGATGGAGACCTGGGAGAATCCTGGCTTGACAACCATGATGAGCACACCCTGCGTGTCTTCTTTGCTGACTCCCATCGTTCAGCATCTGAGGTGCTGACTCTGCCTTTCCTTGTCTTCTTGGTTTGTGGTTTATGCATACTAAGTTCCTTCATCTAGTAGTTGTTCTCAGACTTCCCTGGACACATCTGTTGTTATTTCTGCTACTTTCTCTTCAGCCTTTCTGGGTCCTTGTTGTTGTTTTTCTCAATCACTTGTCCTGGGTCCTTGTTTTTCCCCCTCAGTCACTTGTCCTGTCATTTACCCTTCTGCTCAGAGACAGCCTTACAAAGGTTAAAATTCAAGCCTTAACCCATGTGCAGGATGTGCCTTTAATCATTAATCAGAGCTTCATTAGAGATAAATGGCTTTTAGATGTTTGAATAAACATTTTGAATGGCTCCTCCAAGAGTTCAAATATTCTTACTATATGTAGTCAACAAGGGCCAGACCTTTAGCCTAAGTGTTGGTTAATAATAAGACATTAGAAACACTTCTGTGCATGGGCTAGCTTTTCTACAGGGCAGCTATAACAATGTGTGAAAAGCCACTCATCACACAGATTGTCTTCATTTCTAGAACAGATATGGTTATATCTGCACTCTGCATGCACAAGGTGGGATAGGTTCCCACTAAAGCCATCTTACGGTGTCTCTGCCACACAGAGGCAATTCTAGAGATTTCCGTGCATCTTCTGTAATGTAAAAACTGACCCTGTGTTCACTGCTGGAAACCAGTATTATGGCACTTCATTCACTCCTAGTTTCAAGAATATTATCCTTAGCAATTAACAAGTTCATTCACCTTTCAAATTGTAATTATCTAAATAGGGCTACAGAATTTAAAATATAACAACTAAATGCAGCCAGTCATACATCAACCCAGAAGTAAAAGCAGCAAAAATTATTTTAATCCTTTTTTTAAAAAAATGCATTAAATATATCACTTCCTATAATTGTTCTCACCCTTCATGCACTGACATTTTGATGCCCTGAAGGAGAATTCCTTGTTCCTTTTAGTGTCCCCTCTAAGATCTTTTCCATTATTTACGTGAATATGAGGTGGATTTTTTATAGACTTTGATAGTTATCTAAAGGGTCACTGTGTGGATTTCAGTGAGTATAAAATGAAAACAAATTATTTAAAAAATATAAATAGCATTTTAGTGACTTGGTTTTATATCAATCTGGCTCACCCCCACCCCCACCCAGTGGTGATGGCATCCATAACAGGACCTTGATGATCTTCATTCTTGTGCAGGATCATAGGGCTTCGGGTGACCGTTCTAATCCCATGGTCTCAGACCATGCATTTTAGAGGCCTTGAGTTGACTGGCTCTGGATTATTCCTGGAAACAAATAGGCAACCACTGAAAATCTTGCTAAAATGAGTTAACACTAGTTATGCACAAAGCCACTTGGTCCCATTTACCTTTCCTCCCCTTTCAAAAGTTTATATTGCTTTGAAAACAGTAACTTTTTATCTTCTCATTGTTAGAATGAGCATATTCACTGATGCTGTATTTAACAAAGCAGAGCCTGGGAGTGATAGTTTTCTTTTCAGACCTGAAATCAGAACATAATTGGTGATGCGTTTGAAGAACACCCACTGGGATAATTATCTGTCTGCCTTACACTATAGATGAGAAGGGATAAGGACAGAAAAGCTTTATGGACCCTGTGGAAGATTAGGGTTATTTGGTATTAAATCAGTTTCATTGGGAGTTTGAGAGCAAGTTCAAGAGTAAGCTCAATGGCTATTACAGATATTAATGGTGTAGAGTTACACCATTTTGAGACTTGAAGTCACTGGGCTTAGAAGGATGTAACTGTTCAGGACTACATCTTACATCCTCCAACAATCTTAAGGAGTTTTTGTTATGTTTAAACATTGCCATAGGTGTTGCCGTACTGCAGTGTGTAAGTATAAGCATAGTGTATGTATAATAATCCTCAGATATAGGTGTCAGAGGCCCAGGTTCAAATTCCTGCTTATCTACATACTTGTTGGATGACCTTGCCCAAGTCATTGTCTGTCAACTCCAGTTCCTCATCTTCAAAACAAATCTGCAGTCACATGAATGATGCAATGGCAGATAAACAAAGATCAGAGGAATAAAACCACTGAGCAAATAACTGGAGTTGTCAGTCATTCTGCTGATTTTTAGAATAAAAACCTCTTGTCAGAGCCCATCTTTAAAGAGTGCCCTTGGCTCTCTATCTTCTTTACGTTTTTTCACAATGATCAGCTAATATAACATCCTAGCTCTGTTTATTTGTCCTTGGGACTAATTTCTACCAGATGAGAATTTGGCCCCAACTTCTTATCTCTCCTCCTTGCCTTGGCAGCTAATATAATCAGTCATTAGGGAGGAAAAATACTTGCCTCTGGTCCTTCCTCACCACTGCCTCCCTAACATCAGTAACTCAATATGTGTCTAGTAGATTTTCTTGTGCAATTTTGCACTTTGATATCTTCCCACTCCATGGCCCTTTGGGGTGGTGCAGGGGCTATCTTGAGTTGTACTTTTATTCCACCTTTATTTCTTCCCTTCATAACAAATTGCCATTGATCTTTTAGCATAACGAATGTTTGCATTTCCTGACAGTAAAAAAAAAAGGGATTTGACTTGTGGACTTCTGGAAACCAACAAGACATGAAGCACAGCATAAGTATTAACATGACACACTAAAGAAAAGCAATATTACATAGTAGGAGCCTACTTAACAGCAACAGGTAGTACAAACTGTACAGTCTGCAGTCCCTACCCTTTACCCCAACCTTCTTTCTAAACTATATTGTTACAGTGCAGTTTGCATAGCTTGTGGAAAGCCAGGAGGGTAGGGGTCTTCCAGACCTCATTAGACAGGCCATTCCATAATAATTCTCAGAAACCATCAAGGAAGGTAGCTGATCATCTCACATCTGGAAACCTGGAATGCTTTGTCACTTGACTCAAAATTCCTTCAGGCAGTATAGTCTGAGAAAACAGCACCTGTCCTTTAGTGATTGTTTAGAGGAAGACCTTAGAAAGATACAAATTGAAGCAAGGAATAGGCACCAGTGGGGTATAAATGAAGTACGTAAATGATGATGAGTATAGAGTAACTCAGATGTCTGTTTCTACATGCTTTGGGAGTGGAGCTTAAACTGTACAAAGTACCCATGATCTTTTTTCCATAGGACAGATGCCAAAGATGAGTTTCTGGCTATGTTTCATCATTACACTGATCCAGACAGAGGTTCAGAGGATGGCAATGTCGTGCAATGCGTCTTCAATAGTGCCACCATGTGTCTTTTCCACAGTGTACCCAAGAAGGAAATGTGAATGGATTCTCAGTTTGCACATTTGTCCTTTTCCAGATTAAGGGAGTCTACTAAGAGTGATTTGCCTAAAGGCTCCACAAATCAGCACCATTCTGACCTAAGATGAAACCTAAATTTATATAAAACCTAATTCCTAATTTCACCACAATTCCCTGAGGGTTAACTCTCTTGAACTTCTGACTTGGTCTTAAGTGCTTTCTTTGTGTGCTTTCATTTTTTCCGCCACCTGCTAAATATATGGGCAGCTCCTGCAAAAACTGATGGACACCATAGCTATCTAGGGGCTATGCAAACCCCCTCACACACACATTTGGGCTCACATTCTGGTCACCAGTCACAAATAAGGAGCCAGGTTTTTGATGGATTGACTGACTTGTGCATGGATGTTCAAGCTGGTTGCTTCAACTGTTCCTTCCTAACTGTACAGTACAGCACAACCAGCTATTCACATATGCTCATGCAGCCCAATGGATTTCTACTTCCCCTCCATCTTTGTTGTGCTCAGCAGACAGTCGTTTAAGTAACCAGTTAAATTAGTCACAAGTCATACAAATGAGTCATAAATAAATAAATGCCACATTTAACAAAACCCTACAATTTGATGTTTGTCTAAATAGTTCTCAGCAATGTTTATAGCTGCTGATTCATTTGGATCAACAGCATTTTTGTGCATGCACAGTTTTTCAGTAATCTGATCCAAACCTCTTTGGCAGGTATTCAAGTCATTCAGTACTAAACCAAACAGACCCGGCAGTCAGCTCACATCTGGTCAACACAATCATTCACATTAAGTTTGATTGTTGAACACATTCACCACAAAATGTGAGCATCCCTATAGATAACTGCATTCCAGAAAAAGAGATAAAACACAGTACTGTTTGAACTGATAGAGCAAGGTTGTTGGGTTTTTTTTACTTATTGCTGCAACAGTTTATGCCAGCTTATTACAAGAAACACCACTTAACACAAACCAACTTAATTTGAAGCCACCAGTCTACATTTAGATTCCTGGGCTGCACTAATTAACATAATGGCATTTGTGTCTTGTGGAAGCCACTACCTTTCAAACTGTGCTCATTCAATAGAAGAGCGCAGTTCTGGAACTCTGGATACAGAGCAATATGACTGCCAACAGTGGCATAGTTTTGGGCATAATGATCCCAACAAAAGAGAGCAGGTGCAGGAGGCAACAGTGGTACTCTAGCTAAGAAGGACCATGCTAAATTCAGCAATGTGAGCAGTGTCCCTCCTGGTTTTGTAGTTTCAGTGCAGTTAAATGGAACTTAACAGGTACCCTGTTAATATTTGTGTGTATAAATTTCTCATATTTATCCAATGTTCCATTTTAAAAAACAGGGTATGCAGACTGAACTCCTTGAGGCCTGGATGGCACATTGCATTGTCTGGTATCTATGGATTGGAACCAGCAGAGTAATGGGAATTTGCTGAATGGACATGGAGTAGAAACTTAGTTTCCAAAGCCAAACAGACATTTTACCTGGCATCCTTCCTTCTTTAATACATCAATGCATTTTCACAACCTAAAAGGAAGTCCAAAGGAATCTGGCAGTACACCAAAGGCATACCCAGGTGTATAGCTATAAAGGAACAGAAAACGTTAACCCAGAGAATAGTTTGGACTCAGAGTAAACAACAGACTTGGTTTATGCTGACTTTAATAAGAACTTTGCATGAAAAATAAAGTGTCTCTGTGTAGGTGCCATTGTATGTCAAAACCAGGATGCTAGCAATATTATAAACACTGAACACCTCTCTAACAAGACTCTTTATTTTAGGAAATTATGTTACTGCCTGCTTTGAATCTTTCCAAAATAAAGTGCACAGAAATCATAGCATAAAAACTGAAGTGAATTAACATTTCTCTTTTCCTAAATCAAAAATATGTTCTGAAAGATTTTAGGTTGGAGGTTTTAAATTGGCAGTTGAGTCCACTAGTCCCTTTGTATGTGATGGTTTCCACACAGATTTCACTTCTAAACATTTACATGCATCTATGTCACCTACATGTCTGTTTTAGAGATACTCAGACACCCACCACACATTAGCGATTTAGACTAAAACATTTCCCCTTGCAAGACCCGAGGCTTGATGAGCTAACAGCCTGCTTCCAACACACCTCTGCCTTGAGACTTCTCTCATTATTGGAAATGTTCACAGGACCTGAGAACTCTCAACTTCTGGCAAGTCAGGAAAGTTACTGATTACCTCATCATGGATTCTTTCCTTTCCCTTAACTAGGAAACATGGGAGCTTCAGTTTTCTATTGAGGGTGCAAGCCCTTTAACTGGAGCCAAAATCAGTCCCCAAAGCATACTTCTGATTTGCTGCATAGATTTAGTGCTTATACTGCAGCTTAAGTCTCTGCCTGCAATGATGATAACAGAAATTCTATTACCTAGAATGTGTTAAATTTCAGAATTCATTTAATGAGGGTCTGTACATAGCCATGTTTGAATTCTTGTTTGGGCAGTGTACATTTTAAAATAAATAAAATATATCATTCAGAAGAATCACCTGCTTTGCAAAAAATATATTAAAAAGTCACACTGTGATTATTGTTTCTTACTGCATTTTTCAGTGGAATGCTTTATGGCACCTTTACATCACTGTGGGATTCAGATTTTAGGAACAGCTAGTTGCTCCTTTACACCTAAAGGACAAAAGTTCAGAATAAAAGTAGGAAATAATATGCATGTTTTTTATCAGTTGTATAAGTTTTGCCTTGGTTCTTCCAAATAATTCTTGAAAAGAAAGATTTAATTGTTAGATACGGATGTGTTTCAGAGCATGTCTACAGTTCCATCCCCACCATAGGGGAGACTTAAGCACATCAAACATTAATGCTCCCAATGCAACTGTAGTGGGCAGCTAATCAAACATAGGCACTGGGGGTCCAGATGCAGATACACATTCCTCGATGATGAGTTCAGATGAAGGGGACTGGCATCCAGATACACACTGGCACAGCATCCAGAAAGCTACTTATGTGTGCAGATCTCTTACTGGATTGTGGTGTTCATGGACATCTGTTCTTGGGCATTTTTAAAGTGCAGAATGTTATCACATTTTCTGGGAGCCCAGCCCAAACCCCCAATCTGCACCATTGCACGGATCATATAGACAGCCAACATCACTCACAGCATACAATTTGGCATTGTGTGTGTGTGTGTGTGTTAAGTGCTGTCAAATTGTTTCTGACTTATGGCAGCCCAATGAATTAATGTCCTCCAAAATGTCCTATTGTTAATAGAGTTGTTCAGGTCTTGCAAACTGAGGGCCATGGCTTCCTTGATTGAGTTGATCCACTTGATGTTGTGTCTTCCTCTTTTCCTGCTGCCTTCATCTCCTAGCATTACTGTCTTTTCCAGTGACTCTTGTCTGCTCTTAATGTGATCACTGCACGATAGCTTCAGTTTAGTCATTTTTAGCTTCTAGGGAGAATTCAGGCTTCAACTGATCTAGAACCCACTTATTTGTATTTTTGGTGCTCCGTGTAGGGGTGTGCAAAAAATTTTTTTTTGGCAGAATCCGGCAGAATCAATTTCAACTGGCAGTAAGACTCCCGCATGTTAGTTTCGTCAGTACCAGCTGATTGGGGAGTTTTTCGGCCAGCCGAATGTCAATTTCAGCCCCATTATATCCTATGGGCCATTGAAGTCAATGGCAAAAACATAGGGTATATTCTGGGGCTGGAGGGAAAGGGGTTTGAGGGAGAGTCTCCAAACTCGCAGGGCAGCTACTGGAGCCTCTCCCCAAGATACCAACCATGTTTCAAGAGCATTGGACCAGGGGGTCCAATTCTACGAACCCTCAAACAGGTTGCCCCTATCCCCTCTATTGTTCTGTATGGTGGGAACAAAAGTTACTTTTTCCCACTCTAGAGAACAATGGTGTGGATGGGGGAAACCTCTTTGGGTGCCCGTAGAATTAGACCCCCTAGTCCAATGTTCTTCAAACATAGTTGGTATCTTGGGTAGAGGCTCCAGCAGTTACCCTGTGAGTTTGGAGCCTCTCCCTCAAACCCGGTCCCCTCCAGCCCCCAGAATATACCCTATGTTTTCGCCATTGATTTCAATGGCCCATAGGATATAATGAGGCCGAATCTCCACCGAAATTCGGTGGCAACGATTCAGAACAGAGAATCTGAATCAGCCTGCAGCAGCTCGAAAGGGGTCTGAATGGGCCATTTTCAGGGGTGCATTCGGTGGACATCCCTAGGTTCGTGCTATCTGTAAAACTCTCTGCCAACACCACATTTCAAAGGAATCAACTTTCTTCCTTTCACACCAACACATAATAATGGCGAAATACTGCAGTATGAATTATCTTGCTTTTGGTCACCAGCAACACATCCTTACACTTAAGAATCTTTTATAGCTCCTGGTCTTGTTTTCTTCTGCTTACAATTATATAATCTATTTGACGATTTCTGTATTGGCCATTCAGCCAATCATCTTTTTCATTGAAGCATATGTTTGCAATAAACAAATTATTGTCTTCACAGTATTCTATGAGTTGCTCTTCTGCTTCAGTTTGCACTCCTAGCTAAAATTTTGTGACAATATTTGATTCTACTTTGTTCCTCACTGCTGAATTCCAGTCACCTATGATTATCAGGACATTTTATTTAGGTGCGTGATTGGTTTCTTCCTGGACATCATAGGATTTTCAAGATATGAGGTGATCAGAGCTGGTGTCTATGATCTTCCACCAGTGTCACTTTCCACTACTGCTGCTGCCTAGTAGCTACCTTTCAAGGATTCCACTGCCCCCATCTCCACTGGAACTTTCTGTTCTCTTCTGCTGAAGTGGCCACTGATTCCCAAAGGAGTGGATGCATCTTAGTCTGGTTGTCACAGCTATGACTGTCCTGTCTTGAGAGTTTAGCCTCTTGGCGAATTCTAAGCTCCTTACAGCATTGCTCTCAGCTTTGCTGACACACACAGATCCCCTCGTTCCATTCAGGTGTGCCCCAAGAGGTGGTATGCTTCCATGAGGATGCTGGTGGATGCAATCAAATTATGTCATCCCCTGCTGATGGGGAGCTGTGCAGTGAAGAGGTTAAAGTGTTGGAATGAGTTCAAATCTCCATTCATCCATAAATCTGGGTGATCTTGGATCAGCGACACTCAGCCTATTAATGGTGGTGTTGTTGTGAGGGCAAAATGGGAAATGAAAATAATGTACACCACCCAGAGCTCCTCAGAGGAGTGTGGGATAAGATGGTTGGTAGGTAGGTAGGTAGAGAGACAGACAGACAGATGATGGATAGAGAAGAACATCTGGTACAGTGGTGGAGCACCTCTACATTGCTTGGACAGTGGCTCAGGCCAAAGCAGGATGCACCAAAGGGGAGGGCACAAGTAGACATGAAGCCCCACATCCTCATGTGAGATGGGCATGACTCCATCGCAGACAGTACAGTATAGTGGATAGGGTATGGGACAGAAAGTTAGGGGTGGAACAAGAAAATACTTATGCAATTTGAAATTATCCAGAATGTCTTTTTAAGGAAAATTCTGGGTCTCTCCCAGGGAATCCCCATGCCATACTTAAGATTAGAGCTTGGTCTATTACAAACACCTTTCCATCAGGTCTGAGGCACAGCTTGACCTGGAGGACTCACCTGTGCATAGGCAAAGACAAAGAAGAGCAACCCACAATTGACTGTCTGACACACATGGACACAAAAATAAGATTCAAGTCCAGTAGCACAAAGGCCAACAAGATTTCCAGGGTATAAGCTTTCAAAAGTCAAAGCCCCTGATGCAGGGAGTTTTGACTCTCGAACACTTATACCCTAGATATCTTGTTGGTCTTTAAGATGCCACTGGTCTCAAATATTACTCCTATAGCAGACCAACATGGCTACCTACCTGAAACGATTTTCATGTTAAAAAAAAGCAGCCCAAAATGTTAACTACAGTTTCTAGTACAAACTCTTCTACTTATTATTCATTGTTTCCACTTTAATTGTTGTTCAGGTAATAAGAACACTAAGATGAAACATTTCAGAAGATATGTTTAGAAGGCACAAGCAATCCTTTTGTTAAATATCTCTGCTTAGGCAAAAAAAAAAAGATCTATATTGTAAAACAAATAAATAGGGAAATGATGAATGGTTCATTTTATTCAGTGTCTTTACCACTTTGAGTTTTTACATATTATCATAAAATTAAAATGATGTATCCTAACGATGCTGTGCAATCAAATGGAAAACTAAAGCTTGATTACGCAGGAGAAATTTTATTCCTTTTATAGTCCATCTCCCATTTCTTTCCTGCTTTATTCCTTTCTTTCACTTTGTCTTATTTTGTTTTTGTTCCCTTGTGAAGGATGGTACTTTGAAGAACAGGAGGCTGAATTTCACAGTCTGCAGTTTATAACTGTGTCAAAAACACTTCAAAAAGAGTTAGTGGTCCTCTAATCATTAAAGTGAATTGTTAATGGGTTTTAACCATTGGGTAGCAAAATAAGACTTTGTGAATGTTTCCCAGCGAAATAACTTCTGCAGTTTTATGAACTTTAGTACAGCATCTTTATGTTTCTGTAGAGAACATGGAGTTTAACTATCATGCGTTATCTATTCAGAGAGCAAGAAAGCTCTCCTTGTAAGGGTCATGGCTTCCTTGACTAAGTCAATGTATCTCATTTTGGGTCTTCCTCTTTTCCTGCTGCCTTCAGCTTTTCTTAGCATTATTGTCTTTCCCAGTGACTCTTGTCTTCTTATAACATGACTAAAGTAGGATAGCTTCAATTTATTCATTTTAGCTTCTAGGGAGAGTTCAGACTTGATTTGATCTAGAACTCAGATTTGTCTTTTTGCTGGTTCATGGTATCCATAAAAATCTCCTCCAACACCACATTTCAAATGATTTTCAATAAGAGCAGAGTTTTAAATAGGGTGGCACCAGAACTATGGAACCAGCACTAACACCTGCTTGCCATATTCTGTACAAAAGTAAAAGTATATCCTAGAAATAAAGATTCTACATAAAATAATAAAACTGGCTCGTATTTTTAGCTATACTGATTTACATAAAGTTGAATCCTACCATATTTTCCATTCAGCCTCACCTGATTCCTGTCTTTGCTTCACATTCCTGTATCACATGACATTTGTCCATGTGGTCCCACCATCCCCAGTAGAGATTTTTTTAGTTGTCAAACAGAACCCTTCCTTCCTTCCTTTCTCCACAGCAGAGACACTTATGTTGTTAGTACCTGAACAAATCCTCATAAATAGAACAGACAGAGAATAATAAGAATGGGTTTATGACATGGGGTTTGACGTGAAAGGAGGTGTGTACAACAGGGGAAAAATTGGACAAATGCTGCTACTGCATTTGTTAACTGCCAACTCTTTACTAGATGCTGTTTTGTTTCCTATAGCCATGTGGTTTCAAGTGTTAAGAAAAACTCACCCCTCTTTCACACTGCACATTGTTCACCAGGAGACAGAGATATGCCCAGGAAAGGGTACATTTGGTGTGGCAGACAAGTTTGTTCCACCACTGTCTTAAGCCCCATTGATTTCAGTAGGAGGGCACAGCATGAATTTTTTTCCCATTGAGAGCGATGGAATGTAAATGTGTTCAGTTTTGTCTGGATCATGTCCAAAATACCCTCCAAACCCCAAAATATCCCCCCCCCATGAGTTGTACGAGTAAGAACTGCTGAATGGTCTTGGAAAGGGCACTAGTCCACCACATGCCCCACCCCTGACACAAAAGACAGTGAAGGAGAGAGAGGATTCCTACCCATCCCTGGACTTGCCCCCATGATGGAGGAGGGAAGGAAAGGATGGACTCACTGTGGTTTCCACTTGGCTTGCACTCACCTTCATTGTGCAAAGCAGAGGCTGCCAGCTTGCAGCTCGCAACCACTTCACACCTGTCTAAGTTCTGCTGGGTGAGGGCCACTGGATCCTGTCAGGTGGGGCAGCTGGCTTGTGGCAGTAGCAGTTCTCACCCCCCTTATGGGGGCCACCAACTTGTAACAGTGGTGACTCTCGCCCACCTCATGGGGACAGCCCCCAGTCCATCAGTCCACCACAACTTTCCTTGGTATCCTTAATGGCCAATCCACCCCTGATTTTGGTTTGGCATTAACGTTTCCAAACTTATGTTTGCCAAAGTGACATGAGTGCAGGGTAGGGCAGCATTTGTAGGGGAGAATAGGTAGGTAAGAGGACAAGATCTTTACCTCTTTCCATGTCCTTCTCTGCAGGTGAACCTCAAATTAATCATTTCCCTCCCAGATGAGCTATTTATCAAACTGGAACTCACTTGAGGGGGAAATCTAAAATGGTGTGGGAGCCATTTGCAGGGCAGGATAATTTGAGAGAATAATCCCACTCACTAGTTCTTCCCTGCAAATCACCCCCTGCTCTTGGGTTTCAAGGACAATTGGTTGGGAAGCATTTGCTTGTCTTATAACTTTCCATCTTCAGTACAGGACTCCATTCTGCCAACACAGCTGTTTATATGGTACACATAATTCTGGTCTACTGAAACTCATTAGTTTTCATATTGCCCACTTATCTTTAAATGGTTTTACACCAAGCAAGATCAAATAAATCCTAGTTTTTCTCAACAGCTGAGATATTGTAAAGAGTTGAAGGGGCCTAGATATTGCTACTGCCACAACTATTCAAATGTCTTATGAGATGAGTAAAATAACAACAACAAACAAAATGATTAAAGGAACCAAATGTGTGTGAATTAAATATAACCCAAAAGCCTTTTTCAAAAAGGAGTGAATAGGAGGTAGCCTCCATCTACAAGCCCTTGTGCTTAAGAGATCAGAACATGCCTATCATCTAACAAAATGCTACAAGTAATTAGTTACATTTTCAAAAATCAAGTGGCAAAGATCCATTGTGACCCTTTTATCTGGAACCACTCAGCAGAGGAGGGTGGAAGGAAAAGCATCCTTTGCTAAATGTATTTACATTGTGCCTTTTATCCTCCCAGTCACCAACTGCTATCTAGGGAGCCAGAGGGGGAAGCAACGGCCAGGCCTCCGTCCATCGTGCCTGGACCCAGACTTCACTGACAATCCCTTTCCAAGCACCTTTTTATTATGTTTGAATTGATAAATCATTTTTAATTGCTGTTCTTGGGGTTCTTTTCTTCAACTCAATTTTGGTTGAAAAGTGGGATATGTGTACAATGAATGAATGAATGAATGAATGAATGAATGAATGAATGAATGACGGGTCTGCTGCTTTGGGACTGCTTTCCAGGAGAAGATGCAGGAGAGGCTGTTGCTGCATGAGTTCCTAATTGAACTCCTGCAGCTGAAGTGGGAGGATAACACTGGACTAATCATCCAGTGGAGACTGGAAGAGAGAGACATGCAGCTTTTAATTAGCTTTGAGAAGTTCTACCTCTCTTCTTTCTTGATCAAGTGTGAATAAGTGCTGCAGGTGTACACCATAAAACTGAGTCACTGAATGCATAATTATATTTGCAGACAACTCCAGGATCTATTGTTCTTATTTTTCTAAGCAAGGTGTCATCCACAGCAGGCAGAATGGCCCAGCCTTGCTATCAAAGACTAAAGCAGTGTACCACAAAATGTTTCAGGCAACAGAGGGGGCACCTTATTTTTAATCTGTAGGATGAAGATTATTTTTAATTAACTTTCAAACACCAACTTCTATAAACATAGATTATACAGAAGGAGAAGCAAAAAATGCTATAAAGGTGCATGTATACACTAAGAGAATAAATGCTTTATATGCGACATGTATATAAAATGAAAATTGCAGATTCTTTGCCATTTGTTTTCCAAAGCAATGGGAAACATAATTGAAGCAGAACTCTGGGAAAAGATTGATATATTGCAGAGCATTTCAAGTTTCTGATCTCTGTTATGTGAAAAAAATGCCCTGTGTAAATTTTACACTTGGTACCTGTGCATCAGGCATGCCCACTGGATGGGTGAATGGCCATGAATTTGCTTCCCCATCATGTCTTTCATCATCATCATTTACTGCTTCTGCTGTGGTATAAAACATGAATGGGGGCATGGCCCTACCTGCTGGTTTAAACACAACAGATGAAGAAAAGTGGGAGGGGGCCCATAGATATCATGAAGAGTTAAAAGGTGAATTTTCAATAACATCTTAAGGGGAAAAAGAAGAAAGTTGTAGGAAAACATTCTTGGCATACAGAACAGCAACATGAAAAGAACAAAGTAAAGAAATTGTGCTTGAGAGATAAGGGTGTTTTTTTTTTTAAGAGGATTAATAGCAGAGCAAAGAAACTGAAAGGGAGGAAGAGGATAAAGCAAAGATAAAAGATCAGAAGGACTGGGGCTTAAACTACATGTTACATGGGAACCCCAAGGATCACTTTCTTTGGACCTTAAAAAGCGGCTTTGGAAAGACTCAGTTTGCATTAGGAATATGATATCAACTCCCCCTGTCTTTTTGCTCTGTTATGGCTAATAGCAAATGGGAGGGGGTCCATTATTATTTGAAATGATTTAACATATTATTTAAAATATGTATACCTTATACATACCACTTCTGGAGAGCCAGCATGGTACACAAGTGCAGACTGTCACACTAGGATCTGGGAGACCAAGGTTCAAATTCCAGCCCTGCCATGTGAGCTCATTGGGTGACCTTGGACCAGTCTTCTCTCTCTCTCTCCCCTCCCCCTTAATCTACTTTACAAGGTTATTATGAAAAAATGGTATAAACATATAAATGAATCAATCTTGCGATTGGCAAATAATATAATAGAAAACCCTGATCAAAAGCACACACAGAGACCTTGAGTTTAAACGCCTATTGGGTAAAAAATGTAGTTGTACCAATAGACCATAAAGAAGAAGAAGAGAAGTAGAGGAGATTGGATTTATACCCCGCCCTTCACTACCCAAAGGAGTCTCAGAGTGGCTTACAAACTCCTTTCCCTTCCCCTCCCCACAACAGACACCCTGTGAGGTAGGTGGGGCTGAGAGAGCTCTGACAGAAACTGCTCTTTTTCAAGAACAGCTGTGCCAGAACTATGGCCCAAGGTCATCTAGCAGCCAGGTGCATGTGAAAGAGTGGGGAATCAAACCTGGTTCTCCCAGATTAGAGTCTAGGCACTTAACCACTACACCAAACTGGCTTCTGTTTATGATTGCACTGTAGATTTGTGCACCACCATTAAACCCTGGCCAAACAGGATAAAAGTAGGGAGGGTAACTACAGAAGGAAGGAAGGAAGGAAGGAAGGAAGGAAGGAAGGAAGGAAGGAAGGAAGGAAGGGGCTCTGATTCCTGTTCTAGAGTATTCAGCTGACCCCATGAACCTTATTCACTGACCTAGCGGACCCCACTTGCTGTAACCCCATCTCAGAGTTGAATCTGACACTAGTTTCTCTCTGCATCCATTGAGATTGGCTATATACTGAGTATGTGTTGCATGGAGTATTCTGATACAGTTGACCTCCAGAGAGCCAAGATCAGCTCCCTGGAGAAAATAGCTGTTTTGGAGTCTCTGTGTCATTATACCCTCTCTATGGCATACCCCGCTGAGGTCCCTCCCCAAACTCTCCAGGTATTTCCCAACCTAGAGCTGGCAACCCGAAGTATTCTGTATCTGGAACATATGGATATTGCCATATGCTCAAAAATTAACATTATCAGATCACTGTGATTTTTGGTGCGAAACTGTTTTCATGCTACCATGGCCTTGTCCATTAACCATTTGGAAAGCTAGAGCTTAAACTGAGTTTTGTTGAAATTTGAGAAGTTTAAAACTGTATTAAGACCCCGGTCACACGGGCTGGATATTGCGGGGGGGGGGAGGCGTGCTGTTTGCCCCGCAGCGAAATAATGCACGACTGCGCAATCAGGCGTCCCCTCGCGGTCCCGTTGAGGTCCCGTGGTTAGGATGGAGTAGACGAGGACACGACACACCAAAGAAGCGGCGCGGCACAGCAAACGGGGTTGTGCGGGGTTTTTTTGTAACCTGAAGTATGCGCATGCCCCATTGGGTGCTTGTGCGCATCCCTGGAGACTTCAGGAGAAAAAAAACCTTTTCGCAATGGGGCATGGGCAGGCACCGGATGCCACCGGAAACGCGATCAGACGCCCGCCCTTGCCCCGCGGTTTCCGGAAACTAGTACCTCCGAGGTACTAGTTTTTTACCACGCGTCATTGGTGGGAAGCCTCGGGTGAACCACGGGAGCTCTACGCTTCCCAGATGTGGCGGTGAGATCGTGCCCGGAAAATCAGCCTGTCTTCCATCCCTCTAGCGTGGCTAATGCTCCGTGTGACCGGGGCCACTGTTAATTAAATCTAATAACCACTATGTTAGATGTGCCGTTTTGAGGATATGGAATAAATATAAACCTAAGTTTTGTCTGAAAATACCTCCATGGCTATCATGACAAGAAGCTCACTTTAGAAGACAAATGACAAGTTTGTATAAATGGTTAACATATTGTGATATGTCAGTATTTTCACAAGGTGAATATAAAACAAAATGAAGAAAAGGTTTTACAACAGAAGGATATACTTGCTAATACTTTTCTTATTTACAAATTTTAGAAAAAATTAAAGTAGATAAAAGGCATTATAATTTTGAACATTCTAAGACTAAATCTGAAACAGAACCATGTACAAATGATGAACATATTATTGCCAAAATATGTCTTTTGTTGAAATTTGAAACAGAGGAAGAGCAGGTAAAAGAATCTATGATAAAATGGGCTAAAAATTTTGTTCATGATATACGAATGGAACAATGGAAAAATATGTGGTTAAAAAGGTTGAAATTTACATTAAGTTTTAGTCTTAAAGAGAACTTTTACAAGATGATGTACCTTTGGCATTTGCTTCTGGTAAAATTGGCCCAAATGTATAAAGGTACTTTGAGTTTATGTTGGAAATGTGAACAACATGAAGGATCATTTTACCATATATGGTGGACATGTAAAGAAAGCCAAAAAAATAATTGGATACAAATGTAATTATTATTCCAGAAGCTTTTAAAGATTAATATATAACTGAAACCAGAGTTGTTTCTTTTGAGACCGATGGACACTCAGCTAGAAAGAAGTCATGAAAGTTTATTTTTATATATGACAACGGCAGCAAGATTATTTATATGTGCAAAGGTGGAAGAGTCCAACATTGCCTACAATAGAGGACTGGTTTGTGAAGGCGCAGGAACTTGCAGTGATGGCTAAACTTACTTCACTGATTAAAGACAATAAGTTCATTTATTGCTGATTGGGAACCCCTTATAGACTTTTTTGGTGAAACACATAATAATGATTTGATTATTTGTGGATTTGATGTATAAGGAATTTAGACAATAGAAAAAAGAGAGTTTTTCTTGTAAATATAGAGTAAGATAATATTTTGTAATCATACTTATATTTGTTGCCGAGAAAACCGGAAGCCACCTTTTTATTTTATCCAGTTCCTTTTTGTTATTTCTGTGTTGTTATTTTTCTGTTATCTGTTATTTCTTTCTTTCAATAAAAATTTAAAACATTAAGAGAAGTTTGAAACTGTAATGCTGGACAATGGGCAAACACTAACTTTGCACACATTTTATATACAAGTGTAACCCTGTGGGTTTGGCCCTCTGTTGGAGTTCTTTTTTTGGGGGGGGAGGTATTTTCTCCCTGTGGGGAAACTATAGGAAAGGGCTGAGGAAAATGACAGTCCTGAGAGGAAAGGGGTTCTAAGGGGAAAAGAGAGGGATTTCTGAGGAGAGAAAAGGAGGCAGGAGCCTTGTGGGTCCAAGGGCAGAGAAGAGAGTGACCTGAGGAGCCTCAAGAGAGCGGCAGCTGCCAGACATCCGCAGCAGCACAAAAGCCTGAAGAACAGCAGCAGCAGCATGACAGACAGCTAAACCACAGAAAGCAGAGTGGGAGAGGCTTTGAGAAGGCGGCCATATATAGTAAAAGGCTCTAATCATTTTTTTGTTCCAACTTTAAGTTGTGTTGTCTAAGTTTGGGTTTGTATATGTGTGCTCTGCTTTCATTCCCCATCCCTCTTTGTTGAATTAAATCCTGCTTCGATTTTAAGTTCTACTTCTGTTTGGTTATGGGTGATTGGAGGGGGTCTGAGAGTTGAGTTTGACCTTTTTTTCTTCTTTATTTGCCTACTGGTCGTCCCTCCTGTTGGGATGGAGGCACTTCTACCTTCTTTTTTCTTGTCATACTCCCCATTAAAAAACCCAGGTCCCATAAATTCTTCCCTCAACTGAGGCTGGTGGGAGAAACTGGTGTTACACAAGCGAGCACAATCTTTTGTTCTTTCTGAGAGATGTAAAATATCCAGACCTTGAACTAGGAAAGATTTATGTATGTGTGCATGTACACACACAAACACTTTATCCCTTTCTTATTTCCAGTCCTCCTGGCAGTCCAAAGGAAAATGCATTTCTTTTATAGAAGGCCAGGAGGGTATAATATAAATACTTGCCTAGGGATTTGAGCCCAGCAAGAAGCTTGCTCAATTTGCTTGACATTTTTCATTAATTACAGCCAAAATTGGATCAGGGCCTAAGTGGCCTACTAATCGACTTTATACTGTATTGGGACAAGGGAGCAAAATGAAAACTGTGGCAGAAACTGTATTTCCTAATTTCCTAAACTATAGTACATGTCCATTTTCTAACTTGGGCTGCATAATGTATCTTTTTTTGACAGAGCCAACTCAGTATCACAATAGTTACCCATAATCAATACAGAGCACTCGATATGAGAAACTGCAGCCAGAAAAGCTCCTGCCTCATGAAAGGGGGAGAAAAGCAGTATGATAGAGGGTCAAAGAGAAGCATTACATTTATTTTTGTGACACAAATCTCCAGTGCCAGCTCATGTAATCTACCCAAAGAAAGCTTCCACTGAAAATAAAAATTTAGTGTCAAATTGAATTTCTTAATATATACTACGAATGCCTTTAAGTCACTACATTACCCTGTGATAGGGATACCAAGCAGCTGGCTGGCATCTCCCGTGACGTCTGACATTGCATCCACCCAAAAACCTGGATGTGAAATTAGCATGTTGGGTGATTCTCTGGCCATTCCATGGAGTTTTCATGAATGGCCAGAGCATCGTCTGATGTACTTACACCACATCTAGGTTTTCAGGTATATGCACCACTGAATGTCATTTCCTGCCTGGGCCTTTTCTCCTGCCATTCAGAGGGCTGAGGGTGGGGCAAAAAGCCCAACCATCAGGAGGCCTCCTCCTATAAGTAGGCAAATGGTATTCCTAATTTGAGAGCACATATGTTTATTAGTTTGGAGTAGGCCAATTATGTCATGTTTAATACCACCATTTGCAACAGTGCCTCCACAAAGTACATCGCTAACACTGGCACAGGACACCACACTGGCATCTAGTTATTGAAGCCAGTTTGGTATAGTGGATAGGAACGTGGACTCTAATCTGGGAGAACTGAGTTTGATTCCCCACTCCTCCACATGCATCTGCTGGTGTGACCTTGGATCAGTCACAGTTCTCTCAGAGCTGTTCTGGAAAGAGCAGTTCTTGAAAGAGGACTGTCAGCCCCACCTACCTCACAGGGTATCTGTTGTGGGGAGGGAGGGAAAGGAGATTGTAAGCCACTCTGAGAGTCCTTTGGGTAGTGAAGGGCAGGGTATAAATCCAATCTCTTCCTCCTCTTCATGTTCTTCTTCTTCATTGTATCAATGTTACCAAAAAAACCTGAGGATTGGAGTAACTTTCTCAAATATAGCCATAGTCTGTTTTGAATGAGATTGCTGCTACTGGACCATCAAACTCAAGGCAGTTGTCATTTTGGAAATATAAATGAATCTTTTGTGCTTTGTGCAGTAAATGTATTGAACAATGATTGCAGGACAGGAGAGATGAAAGGGAAAAGCATCTATTATATTTCTTTTTCAAATGCTATCTAAATGCAAAATCTGGAGCAGATTTTAGGTAAAAGTCCCATCTTGGTGCAGAGACTGTCCAAAAGACTGACAAGTCTCATTTCCTGTGACAGAAAACGGCTATAAAAATAGCACATTCAAAAATTCATTCAATTTTTGCATTATATCAAACAGCTATATAGGGATCTTTTTAAAGTATTCTGTGTGAGTTTGTGTGTGTGGGCACCATCCAACCATAAAATGGGTTAATCGGGTTTTGTAAGTACACTTGAAACTGTGAAATGCCCTCTATTACTAATGTTGATCACAATTCAGCTTTTGCTCATATTGTGGGGGATATTCCATTTTCTACCCATAACTACTAAGAGTTGCCTAAGAATGGGAAATAGTTGAACACTGTTATAGATTGAGCAGAATTCAAAGGACACACTGGAAAGAACTGTCACTCAAATTCACTGAGCTATAAAATCATACACAGAACCTAAATCTACATTCTTCTTCTCTGATGAAGCTACCAGAATTAATTCAAGGGAGCTCTTTGCACTGCATCAGCTAACACAGGGGATGGGATCATGTGGCCACTGAAATTATATTTGGTTTCATGAAAATCTGTATGGATATTAGTAAAGTGCATAGGAACTATTTCTTTCAAGCATGTACTACAGCAAGTTGAAGAAATGAAGCTGCTTTATACTAAGACCACTGATCTGTTAAGGTCAGTATTGTTTACTCTGACTGGCACTGGCTCTCTCAGTCTGAGATCGTTCACAACACCTACCACCTGATCATTTTTACTGGGATTGAACCTCGGACCATTGAACCCACTTTCATTGCATTCCTTACTTACCCTCAAGACAAGTATCCCAACCCCTGAGCATTTCCATTTCCAATCACTTGGATCACTTGGATTGCACTGAAGACTGTTCTTTTGTGTCTGTACTTTGGAGCATTAACACAACCTTTGGAATTTTCCTAAAGTTTAAATTATGAACATTTTTGAGTCATCATTTTTCAATAATAGCAGTAAAAGTAGAATGCCGTGAAAACCCAAATCCTGCTTTTGATTAACAAAACTTTTCTTTATTAACACACTGGAATATGAAGTCTTCAAACATGCCGTGAATTCAAAAGTAAATTACCCAAGACTGTTGCTTGCCAACATAAATATCATGTAAGACTGCATTTTCTCTTGTGGGTGGATGCTATTTTGAATGAAGCGTTATTTGGAGAACATAATTATTCTAATATGGCAATCATTCCATTTTCATTCATTTTGCTAATGCTATTTATCATCTGAAACAGAAGAAAAAGATATCTTGTCAGATAAAACTTCATGAAGTCTCTGTCCTATTTTGTGTCCGTATTCATTGACATTTCACAGCATCTCCCCATTTTTCGGTAGATGTGCCATACAGAGGATTGGCAAAGGAAGCAGGCATTATGTCATTATTGTGGAAAAGCTAGAGGGGGAAAAAACAAGAAGTTATTTCATAACAAAGTGCTAAATTGAAGCAGAGGAACAGAAAGAACAATTTCTAAATGAAGTACAAGCTAATTTGAGGGCACATTTCAGAAGAGCACCTTCAAATAAGACATCCTGATCAGTGTTCCCTCTAAGCTGAGTTAGTGTGAGCTAGCTCACAGTTTTTTAGCCTCCAGCTCACACATTTTTGCCTTAGCTCAGGAAGGAGGGCTCCAGAGCAAACTAATTTATGCAACAGCCAAATTGTTTGCTCACAGCTTTAATGCCAGTAGCTCACAAAGTAGAATTGTTGCTCACAAGACTCCGCAGCTTAGAGGGAACATTGATCCTGATACACTTTATGAAGTGGGCTCTTATAAGGAATTCCTTGGTCACAAAACTCTGCATTGTTCCTGCCACATTTATTGGATTTTCAGCTTCTGTGAGGGCTAGTACACACAATCTATTAATGTGAGCCCACTGTGCAAAGGCTAAGATCCTAATTTGCCATTTCATCGTTATGGCAGCATCTTCTGCAATGGAAGAATGGGAGGAAGATTTTTGCTGATTGTCTGCTCCTGCTGCAGATTCACAAACACAATATGCTCCCCGCACTGTTCCTTTGGGTCTAGTGAATGGCAGGAGCGCCCTTTTGAGTGGCACAGAAAGCTACATGGGAGGGGACTTGTATTCCTTTAGCACAGTGTTCCCCAGCATAGCACCCATGGGCACTAGGGTACCTGCCACCAGCATTGCCCCTACCACTTAGTGAGCTTTTCAGAAAGGGGAGGGTTTTCCATGGCTGCAAGAGAGAGTGCTTAAAATGTGAAATTTGCTGCCAGACAATATAGTGATGGCCACAGAAATAAACAGCTTTAAAAGGAGATTAAATAGATTCATGGAGGATAGGTCTATTAGTGGCTACTAGCCACAGTGATGACTGAGGGTAACCTCCACATTCAGAGGCACTAAACTTCTGAATCCCAGATCCAGGGGGCAACATCAGGGGAAGGTCTTGGCTTCTATGCCCTTTTGTTGGCCCTCCAGAGACATTGGTTGGCCACTGTGTGAGACAGTATGCTGAACTAAATGAACCATTGGTCTAATCCAGCAAGGCTCTTATGTTCTTAGTCACAGCCACAGAAGAATCAGGAGGACTGGTAGGCTTCCGGTTACATTCTCCCTTCAGGCTTTCCTTCTTTTTATTCCTTCATCTCTTTCTTCCTTCCTCCCCCTAGACTTTCCTTTGTTTCTTTTTATTCCCCTTCTGTGATTAGGGCTGCCAGCCTCCAGGTGGGTAGAAATGAGCAGAAACAACTGTGATATGTTATGCCAAAAGAAAAATACGCAGGGTTATAAGTTCTTATCCACTATTTGGTTTACTGTAGAAAGTCAATATCTCAGAAATCATTCATAATTCTGAAAAATTGACTTTCTACAGTAAACTGAATAGTGGATAAGAATTTATAAGCCTGCATATTTTTCTTCTGGCATAATATATCACAGTTGTTTCTGCTCATTTCTACCTTCCTTTCCATGATCTTTCTTTGTGGTCTGCAGCCTCCTGGTGGGGCCTGGGGATCTCCCGCTTTTACAACTGATCTCCAGCTGACAGAGATCAGCTCCCCTGGAGAAAATGGCTGCTTTAAAAAGGTGGACTCTATGGCACTGTACTATGCTGAGGCCCCGCCCCAAACCCCACCCTCTCCTGGTTCCACCCCCAAAGTAGCCAGGTATTTTCCAACCCAAACTTGGCAACCCTATCTGTGATTGTTTTGCAAAGTGATGAGGGACATATTGTGTTTGGCTCTGCCTCCTGAGGCAGCCATTTTGAGATTGGCTCTTTTGTGTAGTGGTAAAGGTAAAGGTTCCCTTGCTCGAAAGCCAGTTGAATCCGACTCTAGGGTTGCGGTGCTCATCTCCGTTTCAAAGCCAAAGAGCCAGCGCTGTCCGAAGACATTTCCGTGTTCATGTGGCCAGTGTGACTAAACACCAAGGCGCTCGGAATGCTGTTACCTTCCCACTGAAGTGGTACCTATTTATCTACTTGCAACTTTTTGCTTTCGAACTGCTAGGTTGGTAGTGGAGCAAACAACAAATACCCAGTTCCATTTGGCTGAACGCCTCTTTATCAACAGTAACTGTAGGGCTGTTTCTAGAGCTCTAGGCCAGGGTTGTCCTGACCTGATTCTGCAGATTCTTAGTAAACCCTGCAGTCCTCCAGGTTGCTAGCAGGAAGGCTGAGAAGAAAAGCACTGAGTCCCTCCTACTCTCCTGCTTGTTCTGAGGCCTACTGGGATAGCCTCTTAAAGAGGCAGTTCACAGCAGGCTCCATCCCCGAAGAAGCCATTTTGGGTTTGGCTCTGTATCTTGCAGAATAGAGTTGCCAGGCTCCCAGTCCGGGTGAGGGTTCCCCAATTTTGTGGGCTTCTCCCCACCCACAAATGCTCCCAAATGCAGTGCAATGACATCACCTGGAAATTATGTCATTGTGTTGCTGCATCAGGGGGTAACACTCTAGTTTTTGGGCAAAACTCTATGGTAAAATTGGCTACAAACTGGTGATGGGTGACATCAGAGGTCATTTAGGGGGGATTGCAAGGGATCGCAGTTACCCCGAGTGAGGTACGGGGGCGGGGCACATGATGAAGCCCCGCCCCCTGCTTCCGGCCACCCCGCTTCCGGCCCTCATTCAGCCAGGAGGAGGCAGGAGAAGAGGGAGGGTAAGTTGCTTCCTCCCTGCCTCTCCCCACCCCTGCCTGCCTGAGGCCAGGGAGGGCCTTCGTAGGGCTTCCTTGCACTCCCGCCGGCCTTGCAGGTCCACCACCGGGCCCCTCATGGGGCTCGGCAGTGGAGCTGCAAGGCCGCCGCCGGCGGCCGGGACCGTTGGAGGTGGTGTGTGTGGCCTTATGACACACTTCCGGTGATGTCAGGGGGTGTGGCATATGCTAATGAGTTATGCTAATGAGTTCCCCTAGCTCTTTTTCAATGAAACGACCCCTGGGTGACATCATCGTGTCACTCCCGGTGACATCACCACGGATAGTACCCATGGATCCCCTGCCAGCAGAAAGGTAGGAACTGGCAACCCTATGCAGAAACCATTTGGGGTTAGCTCCGCCTCCAGCAGAAGTCACTGTGGGGAGGTGATGTCCCCTCTCAAAAGATGCCCACAGGCTCAAAAAGTTCAAAAACCCCTGGAAGCACAGCTCTGCTTTCACTGCTTAGGACCTGTCAGTACCATGTGAGATAGTTCAGGATTAGAGATACCGATTGGCTAAATATTACCCAGTAAACTTGGTAACTGATCAGAGATTTTAACCCAAATCTGCCTAGACAATTTCCAAAACACCGCACTATATTGCCTGTATTTTAGAAAGAATATACAATTTTCTATTTCATGGCCTTCCAGTCCCTTGGCAAACTTCCTCCTTAAGGAGAAAGGCAGTCCACAGAAGAAACAAGCTGGCTGGTCAGCAAAAGCTATTTTTTTACTATGCTTTTAATGCAGCAGAATTCACAACTTTACTCCAGAGTAATACACAAACTATATTGTTACCATAAGTAATGTAAAAGAGAGCCACCACACTTACATTTAAACATGCTGCAAAAAACCCTGTAATTATACTTTCTAACCTGTTTATATGTATGTACAGAGGAAGTAGTGGAAACAATTTAAAGTCTGAATTGTCCAGTATGAGATGATTTTAGAATGCTTCAGGAAAGCAGATGAGTTTGTACCTAGAAGTTCCTACACTGATTGCTGCTAATTCAAATGAGTTAGCAGGATCAACAGGGAGGCAGGGTAATTATGGACTCAGGCAGTAGCTTGGCCCTGCTGTACGAGAAACTACTTCCTCACTCTTTTCCTATTCATGTGCCTCAGGACTATTTTCTCTCCCATCAATAAGGGCTGAATAGTTTTCAGCAGAATGTATGATATGTTTACAATGTTTCCTGTTGTGTACTGGGTTTGATGCGTAGTGAAGACAGTCGCTGAGTGATTAGCAGCTCATACTTTATTGGCACACAACATAACAACCAACAAATGGTCGAATGACCAACTATATACAGTCCCCGGGTGCCACCCACAGGTCCCATTGGCGGGTTTGAACTTCCCGCCACAGTTCCTATAGGTGTTGACTAGGAGTCCCAGGATCCTAGTTCCCATTGTTCTTTTGGAGCCAAGCTCTGGTCACATACCGCTGGTGCCTAGTGGCGGTGTGCGGACATAACATTTCCCATCCTGAAAAACTGTGAGGCACACATACACATGTGGAGGGCACAGATTCAAGGGCCGTTTCAGTAATTTTAATGGAGAATGTCCAATATTGAAATTAATGCAGTACAAATGGGTGTGGGTGTACGTGGTGATGTTCTGTGATATGCATGTCACTGAATTAGGTTTCAGGATTTTTACAGGTACGAAGTAAACATTCTTGCTAATGTGGTTCACGAATAGGGTTCTGCATCATAATTATTAAACCCTGAGTAAGATTATTGATTTTTAGAGGGGGTGGGTTCCCATGGAGGTATGGAAGAAAAAGCACACTGTGCACATTTACTTATGGAAAGAGAAGATGAATGTCAACCCCCAGGCAATGTGCTGTATGCTTTCATTCATTCCAGACAGTTTCTAAAGCGACTGCCAGGCTGATAAGGGTTCGCTTGCTATTACACACTGAGAGATAGCATGCTGTGTTGCACAGCTGAACAGATTGTCCTGTGGTGAAGCCCATGGATCTGGGTTGCCAAGATGCTTGTGGGGAAATTCTAGGATCAGGAAACAAGCAGGTATCATCTCTGAGTTTTGCAGAATTCTTAGACTTATTTCTGTTTGGCAGAGCTGGGGGTGGTGGAGGAAACCAGGGGAGGGGGGTGAAGGAGATCGGCGAGGCCTGGCAGCTGGCAGCTGCTTAGGCCTCGCTCCCGGAGCTGGGGGTGGTGGTGGAGGGGAGGAGACCAGGAGGGGGGATTGGCAGGCTCGGTGGCTGGCAGCCGCTTAGGCCACACCGCTGGTGTCCGGGGATGGGGGGGGGAGGCTTACCTGCTGCTGCTGCTTCCTACTCCTCCTGCTCTGCGTGGAGCTCTTCTCCCCCCCCCTCCGTGAGTATCGCAGGTCTCCTTTCTTGTTACCTCTAATCCCCCCTAAGATTCTAAGAAATGTTCTAGTATCCATCAGAACATGTTTTACTTGATCAACATGTATGCAGTGAAGAAAAAATATCAACTAACACATGACATGGAAGATACTGTTTCCAGGGTCATATCTTGGTTTGCAAAATACAAAAGACAATAATATAAAGGGCATGGGTGGTCATTAGAGAGGGCTGGCCCATGACCCTTTTAAGAGGCTTTGCAACCCACTTTTGGGTCCCGACACACAGGTTGGGAAAACACTGGTCTAGTGGTTACTGTATTTCTCAAGTGATTCCAGGCACTTGGCAATGCGAGACTCTGATGAATTGGCAGCTGGTCTCAGAACTTGAATAAAGGTTTTGGATTGTTCTATTGAAATAAAGTGTCTCTTGCTTGGTTCCATTCCAGGAGAGCAGCTCTTTACCCCAAAGGAGCTTATAACATCTTCCTCTCCTCCATTTTATCCTTGTAACAACCCTATGAGGTAGGTTAGAATAAGAGAGGGACTGGCCCAAGGTTACCTAGTGAGCTTCCAGGGTAGAGAGATGATTTGAACCTGGGTCTTCCAGATCCTAGTAATTACTAAACCCTGAATTTGCACATCATGTAGGGTTGTCATCAGTACCACCTCAGCAAATGCTGAGAGATAGGGGTGGGTGTGCGGAAGATATAAAGTCACTTCTGGGTGCTGCTCTATAAATTTAGAAATTTCCTCAGTCTTTATGATGTCTACCATAGAGACTGAGGGAATTTCTAGATAGTCACCCAGATGTCATAATTTGGGGACATTTTTTCATCCATTCCTCAATTTTTCGATAGTAGGAGATTCAGACTGAGGGAGGGGTTGTGCCTACCATGGACACGCAAATATTAAGGCCAAAGCTGGGGGACTGGATCTCTGGGTAATCTGGACCTCAATAAAGCAGCTAACAGTACAGGGTACTGTATTAATGAATATTACTGAAGTCATTAGCAAATGTAAACAAAACTTTTGCATTCAGACAGAAACAACTCTTTAAAAGAATCAGCTTCTCCCTCAGAAAAAAAGAACAGAATCATGTTTAACCATCCAGGGTGCACAATTCTTAAAAAAAAATTCAAAAAGAAAACTATTCATACATACCCCCTGCTGTGCCTGCCATGGAGAAACACTGATCTGAACTCCCAGTGAGGCAGCATACTCTGTAGACTACAAAAGAGATGCACATTAGCTTCAGGGCAACCTTTTCCAGCAGTGAACAATATTGCCAACTCTAACGAAACTGAAACTTTGAGGTATGAAAGTAAAAACTATTGGGTTATGAAAATAAGAAGCAGGAGACTGACCAGATATGAAGGCGCACAGAGAGTTTATAAAGGTGAATATATACAGATATTTACCAGACCATTGAACAGCATGCTGCTGTGCCTTAGTCTCTGAGAACTGAGTCCCCATAGCTAACTAAGCAGACAGCTATTATGCTGAACTCTAGCCAATCCCTAACAAGGTGATGTAATCTCTAACAAGACCTGAAAGAGCAACACCTGGTAGAAGCACCTGTCTGTAGTTACATGATTGCTAGCCTGACAGCTAGGTTTGACAGTCAAATCAAACTCATCTACAGTAACTGCTTGCTACCTTTGACATTTTGACCCATATCTTAATAAAAACGCACACCATAAAGTACCTCTAGGGAATCTAGTGACTTTATTAGGACAATGGTTTCAAAGCTGACACAGGTCATAATGCTAAATTAGCTTCTTCTTTTTTTAAAAAATTATCCCTGTAGGGATATTTTTTATTTTGCATATACTACAAACTACAAAGAAATATAGGGGACTACAACTAGGGATAAAGAAAAGCAAACCACACTAGACTAAAACCCCAAGAGAAGGAGATCTTTTCACTGTTAGTAAATATGTTAGGACCATTAGTTTTATTATCACAGTATAGTTGAGTTCTTGCTTATAACAATTCGCTTCTTGTATGTTATTTTGTTAGTTGTTATGAGAGAAGTCTTTGATCATCTTCTTATTCTTTGCTTCAAAAGGCCATTTTCCAAGTCCTTCTGCCTTTACTTTGGCTTTCTGTCTCTAAAATCGTATACCACTCTGGCAGGTCCTGCACCCTTTTCTGCCGCAGAATCCTCTTCCATTCCCGAGGTAGCAGAGTCACTCGACTTCGATTCTCCCTCTTTAGACTCATCATCTGTCCCCAGCTGACATTTCAAAAATTCTTTAGCTTTAAAAGTGGAGTCTATCTTCTCCCTTCTATCGTTGATCTTAAAGATGACACCTTCCGGAACCGCCCATCTGTACGATATTCCATTAGTTTGAAGAAAAGAAATTAATTCCTTGTAATTTTTCCTCTTTTGTCTAATTTCAAATGGAATGTCCTTTAAAGTTTTAATGGTTACATTTCCCATTTTCAGTGGAGTTGCTGATGTTGCTTTTAAAATGGCATCTCTGGTTTGTCTTCTTGAAAACTTGACCACTATTTCTCCAGGTAGGCTATTTTTTTTAATATAGTTGGAGTAAGCCCTATAGGCTATCTCCATTTTGTTTACCAGTTCATCCACTGTTAAGCCTACTACTGGAGCGATGATCTCACTGAGCACCCTCTTCAAGTCTTCCCGATCCATTTCTGGAACCCCCTGAAACCTGAGAATCATGTTAGCTTTTTCCATCTGAAGCTGCAAGACTTGATTCTCTTGGCAATTCTGCTTCATTTCCACCTCTCCCATCCTTTTCTTCAACTTCTTACTTGTGGTGTCAATCTCTTTAATTTTCTCATTTGCCTGCTCCACTTTTTTCTCCGTCTCGTTCAGCTGAAGCTGCTGTGCCGCAAAGTTTTTATTCATAACAGTCAATTGCTGGTTAATACCATCGAGTTGTTCCATCACCGGCTTGAGCATATCCACCAGGAGTTTGAGGACATCTGCTCCCTCTTCCGGTCTCGGACTCTGCCTGCCCGGCTTCATTTTAAACTTTCTCTGCTGGGCCACCATCTTTCCCATTTTGTTTACAGTTTCTGCCGCTTCGCCACAACTCGGAAAACTCGCCAAACGACTTCGCAATTCAGATAAGTCTCTCAAAACACTTCCTCCCCTCTTCCCCTTCGTGTCTTAACCGCTCATTCGCAAAAGAGGCAACCCTCTTTGCAATCTCTGTTTCCAATCACGCGCGGGGGGGAATCGCTTTTCAAACTACTCCGTTTTTATTCAGAACTCACGTTCATTGTTGGCCAGTTTATCTGACCACGCTCGGTTTTATGCCATCCCGCTCAATCTCCGGCACTTGTCCCAGTCAGTCCAGCTTATGCTCGAAGGCCACTCAGCAACTGGACCGTCGGGGCAGAGGGGAGCCTCAATTCTCCGGCATTGCACCATCAAAGAGGCTATCCCTCAAAAGCCCCCTGGTCTGGAGCCTATCGCAAAGGCTCCGCGGGGGTGTCACTTGAGGTGGCACCCCTCCAGGCTGCTGGTGTGTGATTCGCCCTCCTCCATTGTGAGGAGAGCATCCGCCATCGCTGTTCCGTCAACCAGAAGTCCTAAATTAGCTTCTTAAATTCTCCTATCACTAAAATAATCAATGGCTTAAGTGAAAAAATCAGGATAAATTAAGGGGTCAGTAGCGGAGTATATACTTTGTATTCAGGGGGTCCTCATATTTAACTCCAGGCATCTCCAAGTGAAGGATCTCATATAGCAGTTTTGGGAAAGGTTTCCTGTGTACCAGAAAGGCAAAACACATTGCATTGTATTGTTCAGGCACTAAATACAGAAATTTTATGGTGATGGGAGAATAGGGTTGCCAGCCCCCCGGGCTGTGCAGAGGTTGTCCTGCTTTTGCAGGCTCCTCCCTTCCCAGAAATGCCCTGGAAGTGATGTCATTGTGCTGCTGATATTCCACAGCAGTACTCTAGTTTTTGGACAAAACTCTATGGTAAAATCAGGCTCAAACTATAGAGTTTTGCCCAAAAACTAGAGCATCACCATGCAACATGGGCAACATGATGATGTCACTTCTTGGTGATGTCATCATGCCCTGTGCATACAACAGAAATGTGAGGAAAGGCCATTGATCCCCCTGCTGGCAGAAAGGTAGGACCTGCCAACTCAATGGGGGAATAAAAGAGCACTGAATGAATGGGGTAGAATTAAGACTTTCATCAGGGACGGTCTTAACCAATGGGCAACAGGGACATCTGCCCTAGGCCACATATGGGAGGAGTCCCTGAGTGCTCTCAACTCCACCCCCTAACAGTTGGGAGCAAGTGGCTCAACAGCAGTGTCCTTTTATGCCCATCCCATCTGCCAGTTTTTGAACATGACACTGGCTTCCACTCACCTCGTCCTTTCTTAGACCCTGGGGGAAGGAGGTATGCACAGCAACAGCAGCAGTGATTCTGGGGCCCGATCCTGCATTTTTGATGAGACCTCCAGAATCACTAAGGTGATCCCAGCCCATCATTCCAAACCCTAAGACTTGTTGAACAAGGCCTGACAATGTCATGGGTGGTGATCCAGTGTGAGAGCCAGTGTGGTATAGTGGGAGACTCAGATTTAAATCCTTGCTCTGCATGGAAACTTTCCAGTTGACCTTGAGCCAGTCACACACTCAGCCTAACCCAACTCACAGGGTTGTTGTGAGGATAAAATGGAGCAGAGGAAAATAATGTAAGCTGCTTTGGGTCCCCATTGGGGAGAAAGGTGGGAGTGAGCACCCGGCCCTAGTCCCAGCTCCCACCCACTCAGCGGTTCGAAAGCCTTAACAACTTGCGAGTAGATGAATGGGTACCTGCCTTAGAAGGCAGGGAGCACCCTCCTCCGTTGGGAGGTAAGGTGGGATTCTAGCAGCGGCAATTTGGCAAGCGTCGGTGGTGGAGCGGTGTGTAATGGTGGCAGCAGGCGAGGTGGCGAGCGGAAGTAAAAAGAAAGATGTAACATCGAGCGGTGGACCGGCGGCGGAGCCAGGAAGCGCAAAGACTCAGCGGCGCAGGCGCAGCGGAGCCTGAGGGACAGAGCCGGAGCCGCGCTGCGGTCAGCGCGACGAATGGCCCGTCGACTCCATAAGACTACCGAAGTCTTAAGGACAGAGTGGGAGGGAGGCCCGAGTGGTAGGCAGTCCCGCCCCAATGATGTATGTGCCCATAGTTAGGGATAATAAACTATGTAAGCCGCTCAGAGACCCCGTGGGAGGGGTTCGAGCGGGATATAAGCTGAATGTAAATAAATAAATAAATAAATAAATAAATAAATGTAAACAAAGTAAATAAATAATTCAGGGATGCCATGGAGTGGGCACTCTGTGATGTCACACTGAAGAGCAGTATTAGTAGTACTTCCACACAATGGTAGGTATGTACCACATAATAACTGTGTGTGGTCACAATAACAGGGCTTTGAAAATATGAACTATTTACCTGATTTTTAAAAAAAGAACATGGAAATTAACTATAAAATATCTTTGAGCTGTTACTGCCAGATTATTGCCTCCCATTTTAATATACATGTGCAGTAATTATTACTACAAGTAGGCATGCATGGAAGTCAGGAAAAGCCATTGTGTGTGTGTGTGTGGGGGGGGGCTATCCATTTCCAATCTGCCAGCCTGAGGCCCTGAGAATGAGCCCAAAACCTGAGTCAGGGCCAGAATCTGGCAATCCTCTGGGGAGGGGACTCTCATAAACCAACTTGAAACAGCAGCAACCATAGTAAGTCTGACGTGCTGGAAGGTTAATTTGTTTAAATTGAACTTAATGTTTAAAAAGAGGAATGATAGCAACTTGCATGTAAAAATGTGTGATTTTGAATTCCTTCTTGAAACGAGTCACTTAAGGAGAGGTGTTCTTTTAGAAAATGAATAAATAAAACAAAAGCTAAGAATTCAAAGGGGCATGGCATATTTCTCAGGAGGCATTGCCCCCATATGCCCCCTGTAAGTACAAGTCTGCACAGTTTTTTCAGTCTGCTGATAAATAAGTAATTTCATGGATTTATTTTAACTAATTTGTAAGTGGGCAGCCAAAACGGGAAAGACAGCAGTTGGAATATGTCCAGTGATGCACTCTTGCAAACCCAGCTTGTAAGTCTGTATATGAATCTTATCTGAAGTTAGATGGGAGGAATCGTTTCATTAAAGTAAATGACATGCCATTGTTAATTTTGCTTAAGCGCTGAGAAAATCTCATTGCATATTCATAAAGAGATAAAAGAAATTTTATTTGTTTTAACAATCCTACACTATAGCACTGATCAGAGTGGGACAGAGAAGATGCAATTGGCTTTGCTTTCTCCTTTCATTCCAAACAGATCTAGATAAGTTCCTTTGATTAGTTGTTTTTGATAAATAGAGTTAATAGTTATTGTAAGTCAATCGCAAAGTAATTGTAAATGTGATCAAGACCATCACAGAGATTTAACACAGAGGAAAATTTCTGGCCCGCAGTGTTCATCTTCTTTTTATAAAACATGAAAGCTCTGTGTACAAAACAGATTCACAATCCTATTTGTAGTGCTTTTATAAGAATAATAAAGTCTTTACGTTGCAATTAGGAAATGAAATTTTTAAAAAGCTCTCAAACCAATGAGTACATTTTGTGTGAAATTTGGTTAAATCAGTTTTATAGTTGTGCACTTGGTTAGCGAGTTAAGAGAACGCTACATGTCCAGTGTTTAATGTTTCAGGACATTCAGAGAAGTTGCAGGAGCATAACAGAAAAGAGGAGTGTGACTGCAACTGCATGAACTAGTCCTTTGTGATTGCAACCCCTCAACTGTACGTTCTTTACTCATTCCAGTAGTGGTGCATGTAGGCAACCTGCACCAGTCCCACAGAAATGCAGAAGCTGCTCAGCGGCAGTGCCTGGCAGACAGCAACAACTGCTGCTAAAAAACAACTCGTGCATCATTGAGACTGGCAATTTGTAGTGGCATTTCTCAGATTTAGCAGCATTCAGAAAAAATAAACTATGCCTGGAAAGATATTCTTAACTTTGAATTGCCTTCAAAGTGGAGTTTACTAGCATGTCAAGTGTTCAGTGTAATAGAAATAGTTCCTATTTCTTTGCAATGCTTGTATTCTTTGTTTAAATACATTCACAATGGGAGTCTCTCACCTCTTTCAATAGGTAATATACTCAGGAAACAATCGCAGCTTTATATTACCCACTTTCAGAAGCATCCGGGAAGCTATTTCCACCTACCTTAACACCGTGAGCCTCATACAAGGGGTTTGCAAAGGCGGTGTTCAAGAACTCCTCAGGTTTCCTTTAAAAGACACAATATCAAGAAATTAGTACATATAAAAACTGCTTCAGGATAAAGACAAGAGTGGAGCCACTGTGAGGAGGGAGGATGAAAATAAATTTTAATGATAGTGACATCCTTGTCATTAGAATTATGCTGTTGGAAATACAATAAAACAAGCAGGAGACCCACAAGGATTTGTGGATCTCATTTTCCCCTCCCCCCATTTCTTCTTCCCCTACCCTGAAAGCTCCCACAGCCTCTCCCCCTTCTCCTGTTTCCTTTTCTCCTTCTCACCCACCAGGCAACCCACCTTTATCTCTGCTCCCCTCTCTCCACCGTTCCCCCTTTCCCCCCCCCTGACAGCTTCTCCCCAGAAAAACTCTGGCTAAATTGTGCAGTCCCAGTCACATTACTAAAGAGTTTCTGTTCTTCAATGACCACATAGGTCCCACAATCCTAGGCAAAGTTGCATCCTTCTAAATCAATTGCAGTAAATGGGTTTAGAAGGGTGCACCTTTCCACAAGATTGCACTGACAATAACTCAACTGCTTAACAGGCCTCTTAAAACATCAGGGAAAAAAGATAGCTAAAGTGAGACGTGATGGAGGTTTATAAAATTATGCTTGGGGCGGTGAAAGTTGAGAGAGGGAGCTTTTTCGTCCTCTCCCATGATTCTAGAACTCTGGGGCAGCCAGTGAAGTTGTTGGGAAATAGATTCAGAACAGAAAAAAGGGAAGAACCTCTTTACTCAGTGAGTAATTAAACTGTGGAATCCATTGCCAGATGAAGTAGTGATGGCCACAAGCATACATAGTTTTTAAAAAGGGGTTAGATAAAGTCATAGAGGAGAGGTTCATCAGTGGGTACTGGCCATGGTAACTGAATGGATCCTGAATAAGTGCTGGAGGCAGTAGCAAATGAGGGCTTCAATGTCTATCCCGTTTGCCCTCAAGGGGAGGTGGTTGGTTGCTGTATGGACCACTGGGTTGATACAACTGGGTTGATACAACAGGCTGCATGTGTTTTTTAATGTTCTTAATATTCAGAATCATTATCTTTACTTTTGTATTATTAAAGGCAGTAGCAGCCTCCCCACTTGGACATTTAATGATCTCAGCATAGATTTGTTTTTTTAAAAAAACCCAAATGTATTTAGACGTGGCCTGCCAGATGAACTTTGTGGTTCCAACAAATAGATGTTGAGTCAAAGTCACTTTAGAAATTTAATTATATGGTTAGAATTCTAAAGCCACAGATTCCAAACCTGCCCCACTGACCTCATGAGGCCTTCAATTTGCAGAGCTATGTCCAATTGACTTCACTGTCAATAGAAATGAAGTAGTGATCTCAGTATTTCACCTGCACAACCCAGTCTTAAGCAATCACTGTCGCAAGGACTTCACTGTTAATACCTTTTGGCGCCGCGCTGTAGCCAGCTACAGTATGAAGTTAAAGTAAACCCTCTGGGCACTGCACTACTACTCATTGCTTTTTTACCATTGTATCTTATTCTATATGTATCTTTTATAGACTATGCGGCAGCAAATCTGGCTTTGTGACTGTTTGCTTGGCAAGGACTAGCCACCAGCCCTGCCTCTTTGATACACATTCTGAACATGTCTGTCTCAGACATTATCATACATCACAATGTCCTCATGACCCACAGGGGTTATCATACATCATACATCACAATATCCTCATGACCCACATTGATAGATATGCTCGGTTGGTTCTGTGCTTAAAGCCTAATTCCATGACTTTAATTCTTTTATTTGGATAGGGCCCATGGCATGTGTGGAAAGAAGACTTAAGCCTTCCTCCCACATTTTCCTGTCCTGGAACAGCCCCACAAGCTGCTATTTGCCCTGCCTGGTAGGCCACATAATTTTTCTTAGTGGGGCAAACAGTAGCTCCCCAGAGCAGTTTCTGTCCTTTCATGCAATAGTAATCAAAATCAGGCCCAGGTATGTCTGGGAATTAAGTTCCATGCATAGAACTCCCAATAGATCCTGTGGTACACAAGGGGGGAACAGACAGAGTTGAAGAAGAGGAGAAGAGATTGGATTTATACCCCCCCTTCACTACTCAAAGGAGTCTCAGAGTGTCTTATAATCTCCTTTCCTTTCCCTTCCCCTCCCCACAACAGACACCCTGTGAGGTAGGTGGGTCTGAGAGAGCTCTTTTGAGAACTGCTTGTGAGAGAACAGTTCCGAGAGAGCTTATAACTGACCCAAGGTCACACCAGCAGCTGCATGTGGAGGAGTGGGGAATCAAACCCAGTTCTCCCATATTAGAGTCCACGCTTCTAACCACTTCACCAAACTGACTCTTTAAGATTTTATTATAATGTACACCTAAAACCTAATGTCAAAATCAATTCTTAGTGACTTGGGACCCGTGTTCCCTCTAAGCTGAGTTAGTGTGAGCTAGCTCACTGTTTCTTAGTTTCCAGCTCACACATTTTTGTCTTAGCTCAGGAAGGATGGCTCCAGAGCAAACTAATTTATGCAGTAGCCTAATTGCTCGCTCACAACTTTAATGCCAGTAGCTCACAAAGTAGATTTTTTTTGCTCACAAGACTGCATGGCTTAGAGGGAGCATTGCTTGGGACTGCATGAAACAACTACTTCTGCCATCTTTCACTAGTACCTTTCTCTTTTAGTCCTGATCCTGTTATTTCTATGGTAACTAGCATGGCAACACTGTGGTAAGGAACAAGATGCACCGCAACAAAAGTCCAGGTAATCCTGCGCCAGTCACAAGAACAATGTGCTCTCTTGGAGCAAACTTTCCTAGAATGGCGTGCACTGCCATTTGCGCTAGCATCAGGGTATACAAACAACTTGCTGAAAAACTAATAAATAATAACAACATGATAAACAGGAGTTTTGAAAACAGGTCCCTTGAAAACAAATACATTTTAATTCTACCATCAGGTTCTGTGGACTATTGGCATTTCATCAGATGCATGGCAGAATGAATAAATGGTCAGAACAGAACATTGGCATTTCATCAGAATGAATAAATGGTCAGAACAGAACAAACACTTATAAGACACTTGTCTATTTTTGCTGTGACAGACTAACATGGCTACCTCTTCTGACACTGTTCCCAATGCAGATAATTGGCTTATATTGCAATGCAAGATCTATGACATGAGGGCAATGATTACGGGCAGGGTCCCAAGCTGGGAAATTTCTTTAAAACTTCTTGGAAAATGACAATAATTGGACACTGGCAATGTAACAGGAATAGCCTCACGAGTCACCTCTTTCCTGACTCGCAGTGGCTGGGACCTTCTTGGCGCTGCAGAATAGCTCACAGCGGCCCTGGCAGTGATCAAAGGAAATGTTAAGAGGATGTTTCCTCAGAGGCATCAAGAGTCTGAACCCAAGTGGCCTAGTACAGTGACTCAGCTGTACCACCTTGATCATTTAACACTAGAAGGAACTGCTGGCTTGGTCTCTGTTGCTCTTTAGCGCCACAGATAAAGATAAGGTGGTGTTGCAGCCACTAGCTCCCAGAGTCAGATAACTGAAGAGGCGAGCATATTTCCACCTAATTCAACAGAGCTGCTAACCCAAGCTAAACTAAACTCATTCAAGCACAGATGGAGCTCTCAGTCTGCCTATCCCTGCATACGTCCTTGCTTGCTTTACAAATTTGCCTCCAGTCCATCATCAATGACACTTACCCACCAGGAACCCCTATGACCTTGATTGTTTTTCCTATTATGGATTCCCCCAAAGAACCAGTCAGCAGTGTCACATGCTGCTTTTTAAAAGTTTAAGACTCTACTTACATGGCTTATAGAATAGCGTCTCGGGCTAATCACATAATATTTCCTGTTTGCTGACATGACAGAGACATTACCCTTATTGGAAATGATAGCTCGTGGTTAGACTAATGAACAGTCTAGCCTTCTGAAGGTCTCACATGGAGTTTGAAGCTGTGTCACCACTTTACAGCACAGGATAAACTAACCCACAGCTCACAAATTTTCCAAAATAATCAGAAAATAGGCCAAAAAATTATACTAATTCTTGTTACTATACTTTGTATATGAAAGGAAAACAGACTAAGCTCCAAAAGAAAAAAGTAGGGATCAGTTTGAACTTTTTTTTTTTTTGGCAGTAGCCTGCATTTTTAGAAAAAACAAATATTTAGAGCTCAGGCAGTATTTATCTTTCTAACATAATGAAAAAAATACAACAGCTGAGAGATGTAAAAGTTGAAGCGTACTGGATCCATATTGTAGATGATGCAGACAAGGATGAAGAAAGCTGTACTGATCACAAACAAACCGAATCAAGAGCCACTGAGTAGTATCCTGAATTTTAGACGCATTTTTAGTTTAGCCATCGCTGCCTGGAACTTTGCTTTATAGTTTTTGGGCTGTATGTAAATTATGGGGGCAGAACCAATATGCACAGTCCAAACACATACACAGAAGGGAGGGTCAGTGAGGGAATGCCAGACAAAACAGGTAAGTTTTCACCTGTTGGTGAAAGACAATGATAGTGGGATACTGACAGATCTCCTTGGAGAGGGAATTCTTTAATTTTGGCGCCATAACCAAGAAGGCCTTCCTCGGATCGCCACCCATCTAGCCTCAGATGATAGGGGCACCCAAAGCAGGGCCCACAAAGATGACCATTATGGCCAAGAAGGTTTATATGGGAGTAGATGGTCCCTTGAGAGCCAGTTTGGTGTAGTGGTTAAGTGTGCAGACTCTAATCTGGGAGAACCGGGTTTGATTCCCCACTCCTCCACTTGCACCTGCTGATGTGATCTTGGGTCAGTCACAAGCTCTGGCACAGCTGTCCTTGAGAAAGAGCAGTTTGTGTCAGAGTTCTCTCAGCCCCACCCACCTCACAGGGTGTCTGTTGTGGGGAGGGGAAGGGAAAGGAGTTTGTAAGCCGCTCTGAGACTCCTTTGGGTAGTGAAGGGCGGGGTATAAATCCAATCTCTTCTTCTTCTTCTTTGATCGCTATCAGAACACTGTTGTATGATAGGCACATTCACTATTTATTAGAATTGGGGAAACCCCATGTACAATTTTGGGAGCAGAAACTGCAAATGTAAATAGCCAAACACAGTTTTATAACACAGGACAAGAATGCTACAGTGCACAAATTCGATGATGATGATGAATCGTCACAGTCAGCTATTTGACTGGTAGATGGTGTTCTGTAATTCAAGATCTAGCCATGTTCTTGGGAATTGCAGAGTTATCTTCATAGGATTCTTGCTGTTCCAAGCAACATTGTCTTCTGGAGTTGAGCTGGTGTCATTTGCTCAATGCCCAGAGTATCCAGGTGCTTCTGGAGACTTCTAGGCACTGCTCCAAGGGATCCGATGACAACTGGCACAATAGTAACCTCCTTCTCCCAAAGACAGTATTTAAAAAAATATATAAACAATCTGTTACAGAACCAAACGTCACAATGACCATCCACAAAACACTATAACCGTATTCGTAGGTCTTGGTATTTGTGATCTTCTCCTGTTCTTTCTTTTCTATTTTTCTGTCTCTTGGGATTGCAATGTTTATGATCCAGACCCTATTTCTGTTTTTTTTCCTACAATTGTGATATCAGCAGGCCCATAGCTACAGTGGGGCATTTCGGGGCCCGGCCCCCTGACTTCCTGCCAAGACCCCACAACTTCCATCTAGCCCTCTGCTGCCGCTACCCCTTCCCCAAGCATGGTTTGCTTCCCTAAATGACGTCAGTGCCCCCTGACCTATTTAAAGCCCCCCTGAATCACAAAATCCTGGCTACAGGCCTGGATATCAGGGGGTGTTATGCTCCAGGTATTCATTTATTTGTAATTGGAAGTCCCAAATAATCATTTTTCATCATTCTCCATGATCTTGTCTGGTTTGTGGTCCCTTGAATTTCTGGCTGATGGTAAGCCATACTTCTTGCAAAGATTCCAGTGCAACAGAGCTGCAACTTTATGGTGAGACGTTCTTTATAGTCAGTTTGGTCAGTTTTACTGCAGGCACTGACCATGTGATCAACTGTTTCATCCTTTGTATTGCAAAGTTGACATTTGCTGTTATCACCAGTCTTCTGTATCTTGGTTTTCACAGTATTCATTTCGCGTGCCTGCTCTTGTGCAGCTAGAATGAGTTCTTCTCTCTCTTTCTTCAAGAACCTGTTTTGGAGCCACTTCCAGGTGTTGTCGTTATCAACTGTATTCTCTATATCTTTCAAATATTGCCCATGCAAGAGCTTTTCCTTCCATTTGTCAAAGTGAGTTTTGATTTCTATAATCTTAAATAAGTCTGCCTTTTACACTTCAGCTAGAAGCTTCCTTTTGATGTTCTCAGTGTAGTCATTCAGTGTTCGTTTTTCTTCTTAAGCTGCTTGCTTAACTTTCAGGAAATTCCTCATTTGATATTAAATGTTCCAATTTCTTCTCCATTTACTATCATTTACTCGTGGCAGTTTTGATAAACGTTATTACAGTTTTGCTGATGCCTATCATTTTTCGGGTTTTCAGGATCCATGTTTGAGGGAATGAATCAAATGCCTTCTTATAATCAACCCAAGCAACATTCAGGTGGGTTTTCCACCTTCTACAATTTTGTAATATGATTTTATCAACCAGTAACTGGTTTTTAGTGCCTCATGATATTCAGAAAATTCCTCTTTGTTCATGTGGTTAAATTGAGTTGTAAATAGGGGTGCCAGCCTCCAGGTGGAGGTGGGGGATCCCCCGATTTCAAGGGCTCCTGCCTGCCATCAGCCAGCAGGGGAAGCCCTGCCCCAAAGCCCCACTCCCTGGAGCACATAGCCCACCGATCGGCTGGAGGGTCCTTTAAAACTTGCAGAAGAGGAAGGAGAGGGGCAACCATTGGCAAATTTGCTGCTTACAGTTCAGGTGCACGTGGCCCCTGCTTGTAAAAAGCAGGGCAGCCAGTGCCTAAACTCCAAGTGGCAAATTCACCACTTGCAGTTCAGGCTGCCTTCCTAATGTGATGACATCACTTTTAGGGATGTCCCCTCCCCCTCCAGGGATGCTCTGCAAAGTCCCCCATCAGCTGGTGGACAGGAGCTGGCAACCCTAGTTGTAAATATTCTTGAATGTAATTGACTACAATTCCTGTCAATAGTTTAAAAGCTGTTGGGAGGCAGGTAACTGGGCAGAAGTTATTATTATTACTCTTATTATCATGTATAGGATAACTCTGTATTCTGCAATAGGGATGGGCATGAACTGGCTCACAAGCCAAAATTTGGCACAAATTTGGGCAGTTTGGAGCCCCCAAACTGATGTTCAGGGAAGGCTGAGCTGAGCTGTTAGGTTTAAATGGTTGCCAACCATTTCAACCTAACTGGTGATAGGTGGACCCACCCCACTGTTAGGTTGAAATGGCTGCAAGCCATTTCATTGGTCAGTTTTCCTTCCCCTCACTTTAAAGTGGGGGGAAGCAAAATGGACTTGTGAAATGGTTGGCAGCCATTTAAACCTCACAGATTATGGGTGGACCCACCCCACTGTTAGGTTAGTTTTGCTCCTCCCTGCTTCAAAGGCTGAAATGGCTGCAAGACATTTTGCCAGTCGTTTTCACTTGGGGAAGCAAAACAGACTTTTGAAATGGCTGCCAGCCATTTCAGCCTCACAGCTGATGGGCGGAACTGCCCCAGTGTTAGGTTTAAATGGCTGCACGCTATTAAACCCATCAGTTTTGCTCCCCTCTCTTTGAAGCAGAGAGAAGCAAAACAGATGGGTTAAATGGTTGCCAGCCATTTAACTCTTCCTGAGCGATCTCCCTCTTTCTCCTGGCTGTGGCAAGCCATAGCTGGTAGAAACTGGGAACCAAACTCAGTGGACTGGCTTGGTTCAGGTTCAGGGGCCTTTTGGCTCAGTTTGGAAACAACATAGCTTCATATGCTTACTTGAATTAGCAACAAAGAAAGTCTGAATTATTCATTCCTCCCAGTTATGTCTATGGATTTTCTGCAAAGTTAGTGAGATGGGTGATGAAGGTGGGATCAAGATGGATGATTGCCCTTGTGTGGCTAGAATGTGGATCCCTACACCTTCACAAGAGACCTTGAAGTGGCAATGGCAGCAGTAAATCATTCACACTTCTTTCACCACCAGTTAAAAAAAAACATTTAAACCCTTCCTGTTCAGTGTAATCCTAAACAAAGTTACTCCAGTCAAGCTGATTGATTTCAATGGGCTTAGATTGGAATACCTCTGTTTAGGATTGCTCTGTTATCACCATGCTTGGCATATTGAGTCTGGATGCTGGAGATCTGGAGATTCAATGCATTTATGGATGGGTCAGCCATTCATTTAAAGGGAGGGGGTGGTACATGATTCCCTCCCTCCCTCTCTCCCTCCCTCTCAGAATAGGAATGCTACCTGCACAACTGACCTCCTTTTACAATGAATTACAGACCCATTTATGGACTAGGGTGACTATATCTTCATAAGCAGGGAAAAACTTGAAAAGCAACAACTGCTCACCAACCTATTGAGAGTAACTTCAAATACATATTTTTAAAAGGTATCAAAGGTTTCTCAAATATAACTGAAGCTCTCCATTAATACCTGTCCTGGTGCATAGCATATGAAAAATCCCCAACCCACCCTGAAGCGTGTTTGTTCTGTTCTCCTGATCACAAGGTTCAAGAAGGCCTCCTCAAGTCAGAGTCAAGTGGTTCTTTTTTTGATTGGTTCAGAATTCCTCCACCAGTATCTCTCATGCCTGATTAGGCTCTTAATATACTACCAGGATTGCCTAGTTCTGCACTTCATTTCTGCCTCAAGCACTTTCTGCCCCTTCATAATGCTTCTAATAGGATCTTTATCTCTTTCATCATTGTCATGTCTGCCTCCATCAGAAGGGACAAATGACTTTGTTGTTTTCCTCCAAATATCAAAGCACTGTTTCACTCCATTTCTTACCGTTCAGTCACCTTTATGTAATATTACGGTTATCAACAGCATTTTTTAGGGTGGGGGAATATAAAGCCAGAATGAATCAAAGCTTTTTATTTCACTGTATGGCAAGGAGGCTTTGCTGGTTAGGGAAAAATAATTCTAAAGATGCTATTAAAAGGTAACATTTGGATGATAAAACAGACTACTTAGGGATGCAGTGTGTCTTTCAATGTTTTCATGAGGTATACATTGGATCACACCTATTTCCTTCTTCCCAGATTTCCTTAAGCCTTTTTCTACGGAACTCTTTTTGCAAGCACAGTTGGTATCTGCCTGAAGCTATACCGCTGCACTGCTCTTATTTGTCACAATCTGCAGAATCATGGACTGATTCCGCAAAAGCAGTTGTCCCACCCTTGGTCTCCCATTTTCCCCGGATGTACTGCTCAATTTCCCACTATTTGCTGCGTGGCTGCATTTTGACCCACATCTCCCCCGTATTCCCCCCACATCTTCTTGATCCTTGTTTTCTTAGGCTCAAGAAGACATGGGGGAAATTGGGAGGAAAGGCAAATCAAAATGTGGCCGCACAACAAATAGTGGGACATTGAGCAGTACATCTGGGGGAAACGGGAGACTGAGGTGGGACAACTCCTTTTGCGGAATTGGTCTCAGCATCTGTGGGGGTGGAAAGTACTGTCAAGTCACAGCCAACCTATGGCAACCCCATAGTATTTTCAAGGCAAGAGACAAGATGAACAGAGGTAGTTCGCCATTGTCTGCCTCTGCGTAGCAACCCTGGACTCCCTTGGTGGTCCCCTATCCAACTCCTAACCAGGGCCAACCCTACTTAGTGTATGACATCTGACAAGACTGGGCTCGCCTGGGCCATCTAGGTCAGGGGCATGGTGACTGTAGGGACACACAAATATGCCCTTTTCTACTTCTTTTCCTTTTTATTGTCATTATGAGCGTTTTCATTTTACCCATTTTTGTTGCTGACCTTTCTAAATAATTTGTTTTATGTCATTTACATGAGATACAGCAGTCATATGCAATTAATACAAAATAATAGTAAAATTATGTCAATCCAATAGGAAAAATCAGTGCCAGAAAACATGAAATGGTACCAATAGAAAAAGCAGAGCTTCTAAATTTGGTTGAATTACTATGAATGGGCACATATACATTTGTTCACATGTGAATTTGCAGAGTCCAGGTAATGCACAGACTTATGCATGTGTTGCAAAGTGGCTGTTTTTCTTCAGTGCAGCAAGCTAATCGCTGCAGACTGGCCTATGAAAAACTTGCCTCTGTGGGTGGCCTGGGTCCTCTGGATTGATTTATCAGACAGGCATAACATGCTTTTAAAAAATTGGCTCATTAGATCCATGGCCATTGGCGTAAATGAATCAATACAGTTAAGTCTGATAAAATATCTTTGCTTTGGCTCCTTTAAGTTTAATTTAACCTCAAGATAAAATGAAAGCTGGATGGACATAAATATTCTCTCGCTATATGCCAATCGGCTAAAAGTCATTATAGGGCATTACCCTCATTCAGTCAAGGAGGACAGCCGCCAGTGAAAGAGGAAAACAGATGCTGCCTGCTAGCTATTTCCTAGACCTGTTTTCTAAACCTCTGGAGCTTTAACTTAATTAATATGCAAAGCCTTCGTGTTCTAATCATTTTGGGATTCCTCACAAAACATTTCACACTGTGCTAACTGGAAGCAATGGAGCTATTCCTATGTCTGTCTTTCACTGTGGCAATGATACATCCTTCTGCCAAGCCACAGGGCTGGCTGTTGCTGAAGTACAGCATCCCAATCCCCTGCCAGTCCCACTCATGCAAAGGACTTTCCCAGATGAGTGGGTAAAGTCTTGACATATCATACACAAAAAGCCCAACACAGACAGGTTTGCTGGAAGCAACACCCTTGCACATTGTTGCAAAATTATTTTTGCACTGTGAAGAAGAAGAAGAAGATCAAACCCGGTTCTCCCAGATTAGAGTCCGCGCACTTAACCACTACACCACTACACCAAATTTGAAATAAATGGTAGGCTAGTTGTAATACAGCTTATCATCTCCTCCTCCAACAAGTAAAATAGGGTTCTTCTAAGCACGTACTCTAGGGTCACAAGCCTGTTAAGCTTCCTTTACTTCTAAAATCTTGTTTCATTCTAAAGAAATGTATTTGCACAGCCCCATCCAGTACATTTTCAGAGTTGGTCCTCAAATGCTGGTACAGGGACAGTCTGTACATCCCAATACAGGGAAGGAAATCTAGGTATTCAAAAAGTATAGGGAACAGAATGTACAAATGATGCACTTTATTTCTCCCAACAAGATGTAAGTTCCAAAGTGTCTCTTAGAGCACAAACACTGTACCAAGAGTTCTGTGATCTAGCACCGGAGTGAGCAGATGCTGTCATTGCTGACTGGCCCATCATCTTTAGAAGACTTCTAAAGGTCCAAGACAGATTTTTGGCTTGATCTTGCCTACTGCTCATTCTCTCTACAACTGCTGTCCCAAATGGCTTTTGCTCATGCAGGTTCCCATGAGTCCCCCCTCCTAGTTCATCTGAAAAGTTGTTTGGATCCAACCTATTGTTACTGACTGCTTATGGAATGGAACATATATAAAAGAACAAAGTTCTGGAGACACAACACAATGTAGGTTTAATATAAAGTAAAGTAACTGCAACACAACAATACAAAGGAATGTCTGGCTAACCCTTGGAATGCAAAATTGCATTTACAGAAGTTCTTCTGTCCTCTTTTCTGGTCAGATTTTGTTGATTATTTTGCTTTACTGTTTTATGTTGATAGTTTATTTCTAACTTTTATACCATTATTGTTTATTGAATAAGCAGCTTTAGTTTTCATTGTTAAAGAAAACATTGCAGGATAAATAAATATCCCCAAATAAGGATTCATACCCTCTTAGAGGATAGCAACCCACTGCATACCAAGAATGGTTGAACATGTACACAGATATTTCAAAGGGAAAGAAGCTGTTGAACACAGTTCATTTCTTCTTTTCTAATTTTATTTATTTAACCTAAGGTTCACTCAGCTGTTGTTCATGCATGAATTCCATTCCTGAATTCTACAAGGACAGTTCTAAACTACTGCACAGTCTTATAGGTGGTATTGATTTTTCTGCTTTGCACCTTTTCCATAAATATCTTCATCAAAGTTGTTTGTTGTTGTAAGACCCAATATTCAGGTATGAATGTTATTGCACTGGCCCCTTTTTGTCCATGAGGTGTAATAGTTGTAGACTAAAGGAGTTTCTTTTCTTTCTTTTTTTACATTAATGGACTTTCTCAACAGCAAATTACTTAAAGTAGAACCAGAGAATGGACATAACCCTTTTGTATGTATTTGGCTTCTGGCACTAATCCTTCAAGTTGATTTTCCAAGGTCAGTTTCTACTCCTGGGTGCACATCAGTTCTCTGTTCTTCAGCCAGTTGCCTCAAGCTGTTGCAGCAGTACCATCTGCATAGGTTTGCTGTGGATCTCTGTTATAGATTTTGCTGAATTAGACATTGTTCAGGGGTACTGAAGAAAACTCAAAAGAAACCAATTTTGCTGCTATTAGTAAAGCTAATCCAAGTCACCCAGAATTTAAATTTTGACATGGTGGTCAAAGGGCCTTCATAGCAAGTTTCCTGGGTCACTTGGATCCCTTGTGAGATCCCTTGATAGGAAACAGAGTTTAAAGAAAGCTATTACATAGCCCCGCCCCAACCCATGGTGGAGGAAGAGGAGGAGGAGGAGATTGGATTTATCCCCCGCCCTTCACTTGGAGTCTCAGAGCGGCTTACAAACTCCTTTCCCTTCCCCTCCCCACAACAGACCCCCTGTGAGGTGGGTGAGGCTGAGAGAACTCTGACACAATCTGCTCTTTTTCAAGGACAGCTGTGCCAGAGCTTGTGACTGACCCAAGGTCACTTCAGCAGGTGCAAGTGGAGGAGTGGGGAATCAAACCTGGTTGTCCCAGATTAGAATCCACACACTTAACCACTATACCATAATGAAATAAGCTGAAGACAGAGATGCCTTGGTATTGTTGCATTGGACTCAAACTTTGTTCTATATGTGCTGTTTTTGTACAGTAGTGTTTGTTCTATATAAAAAGAATGGATGGCCAATCACCACCTCCACCATTGAAACAAGACCTCTTCCTACTTCTTATACATAAGTAGGATGTAGTGTTATTGTTATAAAAAAGGGTCTTGTGCTTATCTGTCAAAGGATGAAACACATTTGGTTTGAACAGAAAGCCCTAAGCTTACTCAACTATGGATAAATGGGAGGGAGAAGGGGTTCAAAAGGAGAATTTGAGTCACTGAGAGAACTTGATCCATAGAACTGTGGCATTTGCCTTTCTGAGCAGATAATCATACCTTAGCCAGTATTAATCATACCTTCTTCAAACAGGCATAAATATACAAAGCTATTTTATATACGTGTGTATGTAGGTATGAAATATAGAATATTTCTATCCTGTCTCTCACCCTGAAAGATCTCAAAGCAGCTGCAAAAATAAATGATAGAATATAGTATACCAATGAACAAACCACCCAAACAAAGTGCTAACCACAGTTTAGACCCATGTCGAATTAGATGCTATACTGAATGAGACCATTGGCTCCTCAAGGCCAGTAATATCTGCTCTAAATGGCAGCAAAGGTCTGATCTGATCGTCTAGCCCTGCCATTTAATCTTTTTTTCTAGAGGTTTTGAACCTGGGCACTTATGAATACAAGGCCTGTGATCTGCTGCTGAGCTATGGGACTTCTCACAGACAGTTACAAAGCTGGCTATAATGACTACCTGGCAGGCCAGCAACATGTGGACCCAACCCAGCATGCATTACTACAGCATTATATATAACACTTCACTTATCCTTATGCACATAAAAGAATAGGAACGCATGAATCTAACATGTGAAAGTTAGTTTTATGAGCAAAAGAGGTTAATTTTTAAATTTTGCTTTGCACATTAATGTGTGTGTATGTGTGTGTGCGCACACACACACTTGTCTCCTCTTGAAAGTCCACTGAGCTACTAGACGTATCAATGAAAACTAGCATGAATTAGAAGATTAATTTGCTCTTTTGCAAAAAGCCATAAGTACTTCCTCTATGCAAATAACTTTTAAGGATGTTTTAATGAGTAATGTTAAATTTGCATGAATGCGGAGCTTTACAATTCCATCAAAACCAGATGTTGAACAGAGGCAGTTAAATTGCAGCTTACAACTTATTGTCATCTCAGTTCAAAAAATGTTTGGGTTGTTCTTGTTAATAAACAGCCAGAGGTAAAATTTAAAAGCAAGAAAATGGGCAAGATTCCCCGTATTTTGCTCCATACTGGGGTCTGATTTCCATACACAGTGACATGCTTCACTTACGTTCTTGGCAATTTCCTCTTTGAAAGGATGCACGAAACAGCGACCGCAATTTCAATCAACAGCAAAGCTAATCCAACACTCAGCCCAGTCCAAATATCTGCAGAGACAAGCAAGTGAATGAGATAAATAAGCAAACAAACACAGCCTACTAAATCTCCTGAAGTTATTTCATTGAGTCTTAAAATGAACCCACCATTTTTTAAGGAACCAGAAGACAGAGTCAAAGGAGGCCTAACTTTTATGTGGCAACGGTTTCCTTGCCATTCTTTCTCACATCTGAGGACAAAGAGAAAAAAATGTTATGAGAATTATGAAAGGAAAATTCTAAATATCAAACAGGGGTCATTTCCTGCAGGAGCGCACAGGAGCGGAGCTCTGGCAGTAAAGAGCCCAGGGGGAGGGCACATGCAACAAGCCCCGCCCCCTGCTCCCAGCAGCCCTCAGTCAGAGCAAGAAGCAGCCAGGTAAGTTGCAGGGCTCCCCCTGGCCCAAAACAGTCCAGTGGCACCTTTAAGACCAAGTTTTATTCAGGTACAAGCTCTCCCTCCTCTGTGAGAGAAGATCTGCACGCCCCCCCCCCCCAATAGCTAGCAATCCAAAACAGTCTAGTGGAGCCTGAGCGGTGGGTGTTGCCTTCTGACACACTTCTGGTGATGTCAGGGGGTGTGGCACATGCAAATAAGTTATGCTAATGAGTTATGCTAATGAGCTCCTGCACCTCTTTTCTACGAAATGACCCCTGAGCTTACATGAATCAGAGCATAATGTCACACAAATAGAGATGGAATTTGTAGCACGAGGGAGGAGGCAATATAGCCAGTTTGTTTCCTTTTTATTTTGTATGTTGTTATGCTTCTCAGTGGGCCTAATTTTGTTGCAGTTAATTTCTTTATTTTATGCCATTTAAATGCCACTTAAATGTTATTCTTCTTCTTCTTCCCTGGAAAAGTAAAAAAGGCAAAGGCCAGGTCTGAACCCTCAGCTGCTTGCTCTTGGAAGCAGCTCTCTTAGGACTAGGGGATGATGCTCTAAGGAGACATGTCAGTAGGCATCAGGCACTCTGCTGCAGCCCTAAAGTCACCACCAGTCATATGGGGCTGGCCTGAGAATACTGCACAGACAGGCGTGGTTTAGTGGAAAGGCACTAGGAGAGCATGGCTGGAGCTTCTGTTCCAGTCCCCAAATGTGGAGAAGTGAGAGGCAGGCAAAATCCCTGGGGCTGACTTTCTGCCCCCACAAAAGGCAAAAGAGGGAAACAGACCATCTAGCTAATGGGCCACCCCAGAAATCCACCATTTTGCCTGGGATGCTGCTCTGCAATTCCCCCTCTGCTGCACCCATGCAGCAGAGCCCTCACATCCACCACAGCTTTCTGACCATGCACTAACAGTCTGCATGGCTTACCAGATGCCAGCAGTGCTTTTGGGAGAGTGTGGGATCCAGAAACCCATCCCTTCCCAAACCAGCCATGCACATCTTGGACTAACCACCGGTCCATTCCCCACTCACTCTGCATATGGCAGCCAGAAGAATGTATGTGTGTGGGGGAGGGGACTGGGGACCTAACCACCCTCTTGGAGGGGAAGCTTTAAGGGAAGTCACAGGTGGGGTAGAATAGGTGGGGCAGCAAAGTATGTGAAGCTAGTCTCATCTACTCATGAACCAACAGACAGGAACATAGTTGAGGAACAAGCCAGACTTTATTAAATTGAAAATCATAAAGGGGTCTGATGAAGGAAGTTGCCAATTCCTCCTGCCCAGTATGGCACTGGTGCATGTGAGAGCTGCTCCCAGGGGGCATGGTGAGAAAGGGTGCATCATCTGTAGTACAGCAGGTTTTGAGCAAGACAGACTCCCAGGTAGAAAGGCTGCCGGAGGCAGACTCCATGGCCGCCTTCAATCAGGAACTGAGCAGAGTTAGGGAGAAGGACAGTAATGATAATGGGGCCAGATCTCCCTGTTGAATAACAACCTGCAAGAAAGAGAAACAGAGACAAGGAGAGTGATTGCATTCTGGGTTCAGCAATGTGAGTGGTGCCCCAGCAGGGTCCACAGTCCCACATGGGGTGGGGGGATTGCCAGGAGACTCCCAAGGCAGATGCTGTTGCCATCCAAATGATACTTACCCATCCTGGGTGGAAGTGTTCAGCAACTGCAAATTATTGAAGTACTGCTGCTGCAAGGGAATGAGTCCCAGGGTTGCTTGGCCAGCTGATTCTCAGTGGGGCAGCTTCCTGACCCACAGTTATGCCCTGACCCCTGCCCAGGGGGAGATCCTATCAAGGGAGGATGCTAACAGCCTAGTGTGGGGCTGCAAGTATTCCTGCCACCCCAACAGACGCAGCCCTCCTGGTTACACTTTCCTGGGAGTCAGCTCCATTGCATGACATGGGCCATGGTGGGGATGGGCTGCTCCCACACCAACACACCACTGGCCTCAGCTGTGGAAGCCAGCATTGGGGGCAGCTCCTGGCCTCATGCAAGGGGAACAAGGGAGGTGGATGTGGACAGCTGGGGCAGGGCAGCCAGCTTCCAGCCCTTGTTTACCTGCTAGTGCATGGTTGTTCCTTTGAGTCAAACCACCAAAGAGGAAGACCTGTTGGGGTTCTTCAATGAGATGCATTAGCCACACAGTGTGGGCTTTACTCTCCCCCTAGGTGGTTAGCACTACCAAGTGAGCATTTAGAGCTAAGTGCCCACTTTGCACTTTTCCTGTGACTGAAGCGCAATGCAGCACACTCTATGTCCACACGGCAAGGAACTCTGGGACAGAGTCCCTTGCTGTGTGCCCTATCTGATGAGTTACAGGGCATCATGACAGCAGTTTATCTAGAGCTCTGGGGCCAGTGATTAGCTGCTGGGGAGGGTTTGGCCATCACTGGCAAAGGATTGGGTGTGGTTCTAGTTGCCATTTTGCCATCTCCCCATTATTCAGGGAGCTCAGAGTGGCATACATAATTCTTCCCATATCCATTTTTTCCCTCATGTCAATATAGTAAGCTACATTAGGGGGACAGAGTTTGAGACTTGCACCAAGTCAACCAATGAGCATGGCTGAAGGCCAAAGCAGACATAACAGCATCCCCAGGTCTGACCCATGAACACAGCTGCAGTGTGGCAGGATGAGGTTCTCCCCCCCACCACAACATTTCAAGTGCCAAAATGGTCCCCACATAGCTTTTTTGGCACTTGAAAAGGCATGTGGGGGAGAACATGGTGGCATCACAGCATTAGTCTTTAAAATGGCAGTGGTGTCCGTGGGTTGCACCCAGGGATGAGGTCATGTCTAGCTTGGCCCTGTATAGGGATCTGGACCCAACTCTCAAAGATCCTAGTTTGACACCCCTACGTGAAGCTTTCATTTCTTCTGGCCTATAGTGGCTGGTGCTGAGCAAAGACCCTTACATTTTAGGATGGCTGCTTGAAGTTTCTGGGCACTGGGACATGATGTTTCTCATTTCCATGCAAAATAATTTCAGAATTCTTAAGAAAAATTATTTCTTCAAGTAGCTTTCTCCATAAAAGACAGATTTCATTGCAATGCCAATGTAATAAGCATTCAGCCATATGTTTTAAATGGTACAGGATTCCACTACCGCGTATATTCTCAAACGGACATTATCAGAAAGTGGAAAAATGTGGATGCATAGATTAAAGACGAAGAAAGCAAGAAAAAAAAAAGTAGCAACCTCCGGAAAGCAAGAAACTGGCAAGAGAAGTAAGAAAGCAGAATCTCAAGAGATTGGGTGGAACAGCGATGAAATCAGGGAAAGAATTACAGAGTGATCTGAAAGGGAGGAGGAAGAGGCTGTGGGGAAAAACAAGACTGGGGGGGGAACAGATCTTTGATTCTCTATTTACAATACCCCCCCCCCCCCCCCCCTTCTCCCTACCAAACTGATAAGTGTTCCAAATGGATATCAGATTTGTGATTATCATTGCTGGATGTGCAACCAGGAAGCAGGAACTGGATATCCAAAATGAATATCCAAAATGTTGGATGTGCATTTTGGATCTGGACTGTGAAGCCTAATTAAGCCAACCACAGTTAACATGCATGTGATGTCCAATGCTGATTCCCATGTGCAAAAATCACACATCCAGTTTTGCAGATAAATGCCTTGAACATGCAAGGTCACAGTGCAAGAAGAAAGAGATATCCACAGAACTAAAGGTACAAGCTTCATACTTACCTGTTTGGAACCTGACACCTGACATCTACTTTATAATAGCTGCCAGTTATCCAGCAAAAAGCAAGCCAAGCTGCCTATGCAACAATGCAAAGGGGTCTGGGAGTACTAGTTTGCCACAATCAACCAGTTAACCTTTCTGTTGTCCTAATGTTTTTTGCTGCTGGGGAATCATGGTTTCTCTTTATCACCTTAGATTGTATCCTTAAGCAGCAACGTTTGAGAAGCAACAATCAATAGGTTTGTGATGTGAATTTTCTCTGTTCATAATAAATCATGAACCATTCTGTGAGGTGACATCTTGCTTTTGCACCTGCACAGTTGACGCTCATCAGACCAGGCAGCCGAGACTGGAAGCTGCTCTTGGCGCATGCTCAGAACTTGATGACTTCAACCTTTTACTCTGTCTCAATGAGAAACCGTTCCTTCTTCCCAACAGATGAAATTGACTCAAGGTTGTTTAAATGGCATGGTAATTTACAGAAAAACTGCTGGGCTTGGTGGGCGATCCAGCAGTTTAATCATCATCATTGAAGTGTCGTGCAGTTGCTTAGGCAACTCTGTGTGGCTAACCCACTCCTGCATGAGAATTCCCAAATGGCCTTGTGACAGCATCCAGGCAACCAAGTATTACTTGCTGATTTAGAAGTCTCTACAGAGAGAGATTCCCCTCCCCCTCACCCCAATCATTCTTGAAGGAAGCTCATAATGAACAGCCCAGATATGATCCAGATGAGGTTGAAGGGTTCTCCACTCACTAATAAACAGAACCTTTCAGTAGTCAGGTCAACAACTGCTGTTTTTCTATGTCTGTAATAGCTGGGCTGTATTTAAACATGAATTAACCAGGAAGGAAAATGAGAAGCATTCTGTCACCCATGTTCTGTCTACTGTCGGGTTTGGTGAGCCAGGTAGTACCTAATAGTGCACAAATATACTATTGTGAAATAAAGGCCTTCCAAGGAAGCAATCAAGTATGTCCCCTCTGAGGAATTTGTTAATTCTATGCTAGGAAAGGAAAGAAGAGACTTCTTAATAAGCTTCCCTGCCAGGGTCCAATTTATTTTGAAGTCAGGCAATGTCAGAAGTTACCAAGTAAATTCCCTAGGCCACAAAGCTCTAACATTTCCACATTAAATACAAGCAATTAATTCTCCTGGACTAATTGCTTCATGACTATCAGCAGCACATTGGGTAACTGTGATTTGTTTAAAAAATACCATCCATTTCCAATTTGAAACAGAGAGAAACCCATTTTTATATACTCAACAGGAAACACCCATTCACTGATGGCATATGTCAGATGAAATAATAGAGTGCCTTAATTGTGGTCTAGATCCTTATGTACCCAACTGTCAAAAGGTATCCTACTACTGAGAAGGGACAGTCAGCCCCGTAAAAGCTACAGACAATGAGTCAGTTTGGCCTTTACACATCTGGGCAAAAACAAGAGAATGACCTCTAGCATCTCAAGTCACCAGTCTTGTAACTGTGTACAAGTAACTGTGTACAACTGAGCCCTACGGGGGAGGGCGGGGTATAAATCTGAATAATAAATAAATAAAATAAATAAAAACAAACTTGGATATTGATAGACAGCTGGGATATTATAGCACTGCTGTATCAAGAATCAGACACAGCTTTGCATTTGAAGACACATCAGCACATAGCATATTAACACTGCACATATATGCCCTCCAGACATTGACAGGGAAAGCAGGTATTTAGAACACTTAAGAGATTCAGAGCAACCAGTTCCAACCAGTGAGCCATCTCCATAACATCTGTTTTGCCATGTCTTGCCGAAGAATGTTTCAGATATTAATTTCAAAATATACATTTCCCTATAACCTACAAAGCACGTGACAAATTAATACATTCTTATTAGTTGTTGTAGATTTTCCGGGCTGTATGGCCATGGCCTTGGCACTGTAGGACCTGACATTTCGCCAGCAGCTGTGACTGGCATCCTCAGAGGTATAACACTCTCTGTAGACACTGCAAACTGGGCCAACCTGAAAAATCAGCAGTGGCCGAATGTGCAGGAAGGAATGCAAGTGACACATATTACCATGAAAGCTACTGGGTGAGCTTATGCCAGTCAGTCTATCTTGGGGCACAACTAGATGTTATGGGATCTCAGGAAATGAGCCAGGAATGATGACTCCAATCAATTGGGCCCACATTGTGATGGGACCAGATGCTCTTCTCCACTCCCCCCCCCCCCCCCCCCCCGTGGCTCTTTTGGCATGTGAAAAGGTGGTGTTGAGGGGGTACAAGAACATTTGGTCCCATCATGCTGTGGCCCATGTTTGGCTCTAAAGTGGCAATGGCATCTCTGGGGATGCTGTAATGGCTAGTTGTGCCCTCAGTCTAACCTAGCTCAGACAGTTGTTCTGAGGATAAATGGAGCAGGAAGTATCATATTCTCCACAGCACCTCCAGCTCTGTAGCCCCAATTCAGATCCAGTCTTTAGTGTCATAGGTTGGATATATGTTTAAAGTTTAAACTAATCAAATGACTGATCTGCCCTTATTCTACATGATTTAATAATTTGCTTTCAGTGAATAGATTCAAAACAGATCTACTAACCATGGAGCTTTCCTTTGATACAGAAAGGGTCCCGGTCACACGCAGAAGTTGCTGCGGGAGAGCCACGATTGTTGGGCGGATTATACGGGCGCGATCACACAGAAACATCTGGTAAGTGTCGCGCACCCGTCGCCAACCGGTATCATCCAGCCGAAGATGCAGAGTTTAAAAGTACCTGGGAAAATCCACTATCAACCGGTTGCGACAGGCTGCAGACGGACACTCCCCATGTGTTCACTCCAGCGTGCTCCTCTCGCGTCCCTGCTTCCTGGTTGGAGCATGCCGGAAACACACGCCAATGGAAACAACGGCGTCATGTCTGATCGCGTTGGGGTGAGTCAAATTGCGATGGTGCAAATAGCCATGCCTCCCCCCGCGTTGTCCGGCACGTGTGACCGAGGCCAAAGGACAGCCTAATCTGGCCCAACAACTATGGTCATCTTTGGAGGCCCTGCTTTGGGTTCCCCCACCCTCTGAGATTAGGCAACCTGGGAGAGGGCCTTCTTGATTGTAGCATCAAAGCTCTGGAACTCTCTCTCCCCAGGGAGACTTGTCCGTCCCCTCCTGTTGCTGTCTTCTGCCAGCAGGTGAAGAGGGGTTTTTTTTGTGCTTCATTTGGCATTCCCTAGGTGATGTTTTGTATGTATTTTAACTCTTTTGGTGTGTAAAGGTAAAGGTTCCCTTGCCCGAAAGCCAGTCGAGTCCGACTCTAGGGTTGTGGTGCTCATCTCCGTTTCAAAGCCGAAGAGCCAGCGCTGTCCGAAGATGTTTCCGTGGTCATGTGGCTGGCATGACTAAACACCAAGGCGCATGGAACACTTTTACCTTCCCACTGAAGAGGTACCTATTTATCTACTTGCAATTTCTTGCTTGCGAACTGCTAGGTTGGCAGGCGCTGGAACTAGAGACAGGAGCTCACTCCGTCATGCGGCACACTCGGGTCTTGAACTGCTGAACTACCAACCTTCCACAGCCTGCAGTTCAGCGTCTTAACCACTTGAGCCACCGCAGCTCTTTGGTATGTACTTAAACTCTTTTAAAAACTCTTTTAAAATTGCTTTAATGATGTATATTTGGAAGGGGGGGGTTGATAATATAATTTTATCTCATATTTTTACATTGTTAGCCATGTTGGCAACTCTTGTAAGGAGAGAAAGGTGGGATGTAAATTTTGTAAATAAATAAATTAAGAAACAAAAGGAGAGGGCTGTGTTAAATTCACATACAACTACAGTAATGAAAAACTTTGGTGTATAACTTTTTTAGGAGGATCATCATACATTCAGGGTCATCTTCCTTTCAGTTAAACATGGGTATATAAAATCTTAAATTAGTGAGCAAGAACAAGTGATATGTGGCTGCCGGAGTTCATTGGGGAAAAACAAAAATAAACTTAGCTAGGCAGCCACCCACTCACAAAATCCTTGTCAGCTGGGCCTTTATTTAAAAAATAGATTTTACACATAATGTTATCAGCATTACAAGGCCTTCTTCAGATGATCCATTGCCAAAGCTTTGTATCTTGTTTGTGTTTTTAGGCATAAGATGACACTGTTATTTATTTATTGCTTTAGTTAGAACTACATTTTGCAAGTTTTTGGTTTTTTTCAACTTAATTGAAATCAGCTGAGTTACAAGTAGGAGCTGCAATAACAACTTTCCCTAATAAGCATAGCTCTATTAACTGCAAAATAACCAGACAACACCGCTTATTTAGATGCTTTGGTCCTATCTGTATTATAGCATGCTCAGAGGCAGAAAATGACCATTCATCCCTATCAAAGAATCCTATGTATCTGCTGTTTACTTTGGAATATCTTTCTCATGAACAAATCTGCAAAACCATGATAAAATTAAACTGTCAGTTATTTTATCGGGTTGAACAATGATGATATTTAATTGTATGTATTGTGCCACATATTTTCTAAAAATAATCTTGTGTTAAAATTCAGTGCCTCTCTTTTAAAAAAATCTCAATGCAGTGTTCTTATCAGGTGAAATAGCCTGCTTCAACTGGAGCTTGCCTGTGCAGGACATTACTCCTGCCAGGTGGATTGTAGTACACATTGGAGAGAATAAATCATTGTGTCATTCCCAAGCAAACGCAAATTCATCTACTCGCACAGACGACATTACACAATAGCAGCTAATGCTGCTTCTTTACATTGTACAAAGCAGGTGCAGCAGGGAACTGCACATTCCATCCATAACTGTGAGAAGTCTTTTCTTTTCAGATTTTCATTTTGTATGTTTAAATGGATGGAAAAAAGTGAAGGATTCCCTTTAAAATTTTCTCCTAACATAAAAACAAAATACACACTGTATGATTCTAAACAAGCTTACTTCCTACCCCTGCCTCTCATTGGGTGCGTTCAGATGGGGCATCTATGCAGGTATAGATGCCGGTTGGAATCAGTGTACTTAGGGGGCGATCATACAGCGAACATTTGCCTTCTGTCCCTAACCATTGCAAACAGCATTTAACCGTTGTATTCTGCTACTAGGTCCCCAAGTGGTGGTATCCTGAAAGCACCGGTTCCAACCACATTATCCCCATCTGATCGCTCTCCACTGGCGTCTAGCCACTTCTGTTCAGAAGCCCGAGGCTTCCTCTTTTCGGCCACCATTTTTTCCCAGCCTCCTCGATGTGCGCTTGGGCGAAGCTTCACCCCGACATTTGTAAAACAAACAAACAAAAAGGCCTAGTGTAAGGCTTTAGACAAGTCCGGGACCTCACGGAGGCCAGTTTCAGAGTAAAAATTTAAAGGGACATCTTCGCTTCAGGGCACGCTTTTTGGGACAGGGTGTTCTGTGCCTGCGCAAAGATCTCAACTCTGTGGGCGTATGCGCATGTGCAAAATGTAAAAAAAAAAATTAAACCGCCGACGCGTGCTGCTGCGCGTCGGTAGTGTGAACGGGCCTATCATGATGTGCTGTGCAGTCAGGAGGTGAGTGTGATTGCGTTTCTTCCGGATCAAATTGCACCGGTTGGAACCGCAGCAGTTTATACCGGTAGAAATGCCACATCTGAACGTACCTCTTGAGGCAGGAAGGAAAGGAAGAAACAGGCTCTCTGTGAGCCAGCCACTGGGGCCAGGGGCACTTCCCATAGCTTAAAGATTTTGTGTGAGAGCTATATAAAAGGAACAGAGAGCAGTATGCATGAATGTGTGTGTGTGTGAGGGTTTAAAGGACAGTCTATGAGTTTAATTAGGAATATTGTCCCTAGGAATAGATGAGGAATAATCTTCTAACAAGGCATCAATTTTTGCAAAATTAAGAATTTTTTTTGCAAGTTAAACATTCTCGATCTGATACATTTAGGCTTTTAATTGTTTTTGAGCAACTATTGACCTGCTCTTCCTCAAACCAAAAAGTTTTATTGGCAAAAATATATGACGTATTGATGGAACTAGATTACAGAGAATACCTGTATAAAAAGGCTCCAAGACCTCGCAAGAGAGATTTCAATTAATATCTGGGGAAAATCTATAATGTTATTTTGATGTTAGTGTAAAAAATTGAGAATTAATATTAGCATAAGGGAAATAGGGCTTAACATTGTTATATAGATACTATACTTTGGATAGGATCACTAAGATGAACTAGGAAAGTTCTCATATATTCTGGTGATGTTCTCAAGCTAAAGGATCCCTTTGTTCATATTTGGTGGAGCTGCTCTGTTGTACGATAATACTGGCATGAGATATGTGATATAACTAGTAAGACAGTGGTATTTAAAGTGCCACATGGTCCAATGTTGATTCTGTTTGGACAGATGGAAAAAAGGTTAGAAAAAGCACAAGGATAGGGATGGGTGCAAACTGAACCACGAAGCAAAATTCTACATGAATTCTGCTCTGCTCATGGTTTACAAACTGAAGTTCATGACAGGTCTACCATCATGAACTTCCACAAAATTTTAAAGCTGTTTGTGGCAATTTGTGGATATAGCAGAAATTTGTGGATAGAGTCCCTTTAAACCCCTGCTTTTTGTTTCCCACAAAAGCTGCAAAAACAGCCACTCAGCTGTTTCAGGCTGTCTTGTGCAGTCCCTTTAAACTTTAAGATCAGCTGGTTTTTGGGCTGTTTTGTTCAGTCTCTTTAAATTTCAAAAGGACTGCACAACACAGCCTGAAACAGCTGAGCTGTGGGGAGCAGGCTGCTCCCCATCATTCAGCTGTTTGTTTTTTTGGCTTCTGCAAACCATGCTTAAAAGGACTGTGGTCCCTTTCAACTGGGTTTGCTGGGCAGTGAACCATGAACTTTTCAGTTTGCGAATGAACCTCCCATTCGGTTTGGTTCATGGTTTGGTTTGTGGTTCAGACACAAACCACGAACTGACAGGAACAGCACTTTACAAGTTCATGCCCATCCCTGCTGATGGATATTTACTGAAGAACGTGGTAGTAGTATCAGCAAGAATTCTTATTGCAAAGCTTTTTTGGTGGAGGAGACATGCCCCCATTGAAATGTGGCTTAGAAATTGTTGGCTTAATATGGTTATGGACAAAAGTACAGTATGTAAACAAATCAAAGAAAATAAGACACATTCTTGGGATATATTTACCCAAAGATGGGACCCTTTTATTGGCACATCTTGAAACCAAAGGAGGATGTCAAGGTAGAAATTTTGCTATGTTTTTAATAACACTTTGGATGTGCTAATAATAATAACACATTGGATGTTAAAGAGAAGCTGGGTTTATAAAGGGATTATTTATGCAATCAAGAGACCTTTTTTGTATTGATTTATGTTTATTGTATACACTTGTGTTTATGTATACAATTTGTAATCTGTTGAGAATTTTTTGATTAAAAAGGCATGCTGTTCCTTTAGGTCACTGCCATGATGCCCATGAGATAAATCACAGGATCTGTAGTCACCTCAGGATGAAACTAAAGTTACACAGCAACCTTGGGAACAGTTCAGTACATGCTGATATCATTGGCAGTGGCCAAGCATAATTTCTCTGGGCGAGATACAAGTTGGTAATATCCCTGTGTCTCACAATGCTCTCCCATGCATATAGTCTCAGAAGAGTGTTGGGGAAGTGTTTTTGCTTGGGCTGTTGATCTTTTTGTGGCTATTACTGATATTAATGCTGCTATTTTACAATTCTTTTGTGAGATGTTTGGGGCTCTTTTGGGGGAAAAGGAAAAGCAGTGTAGAAGAGTTTCAAACAATAATTAAAATAAATATTTTAAATAAATGAGTAAACGCATAATAGACTAATGTACCACACAGATGAATCTTACGGGCAGAAGGATACATGATTTTAATTAATTAAATAATATATTGGCTGGTTCATAGTGCAATCCTGAAGGAGTGTCACATACTTCTAAACCTGTTAAATTGAGTAAACTTATACTCCTGCAGGATTGCCCTAAATTTTGGAAGCTGCTCAAATTCTCACTGTGCCTTTTTACACACAATCCTGTTTGTGAATGCAGAACCATTCAAAAATAATTAATTATGACTATCTTCAGAAGAGCCAGCTCACAGTTTTCCAAAAGTGGTTGTATAAGTCCATCTCAGATTTTCCATAGTGATATCTTACTATGTAGTACAGTCGTAGTGAACACTATTTATCATCCTTTGACTTAGGCATAAGGACAGGAGTGCCATTTCATTTCAGATTTCAAACGTGAAGGGAGATTCACAGCAAGATTGTTGCAGTCAAATTTTTCCATGGACCTTAACAATTATAGCAATGTTGTTCACACAGTTTAAGCACTCACCTTTTTTTTAAAGCAAGGGATTTATATTAGCCTAGCATACCTAGACTATAGATTCACTTAACTGCTTAGTCCAGTGGCACCTTTAAGACCAACAAAGTTTAATTCTGGGTATGTGCATGCACACAAAAGCTTATACCCCAAATTAAACTTTGTTGGTCTTAAAAGTGCCACTGGAATCAAACTTTGTTCTGTTGCTTCAGACTAACATGACTGCCCACCTGAACTTAATTGCTGGGTTGCTTAATTTATAAACAGATCTCCAGTAAACATAGCCAATTGAAATAGTGTTCATGAACAATGTATTTATTGCATCAAAGAAAAAAGGTGATTTGGTTTGGATTTTAGCTAGTTAATAATTGAATACGCTCCCCTACTTTCTAGAAGGTAGAATTCCTCATATAATCAACAGTAACTAACATACTACTGCTTCCTGTGACCTTAGTTATTGGAAGGGCAAAGGAAGCATCACTTGAGATTCCAAGTAATTCTTAGAAGGAGTATTATGGAACGATTTAAGATATAGCTTGGCTGGGTAGGAGACAGGTGCACAATCCTTTCCTCCATGGGTGTGCTTTCCCCCTTGAAACGCCTGTGCTTATCTTGTCTAACTTTCTTTTATCTTACCCTCTTTCTAAGACATTCAGATCCACATACACCATTCTCCCTGCCTCCATTTTACCCTCACAACAATTTTGCAGACAAGTTAGGATAAGAGAATATGACTGTCCCAAATAAGGTTGCCAACTTCTGGGTGGGGGCTGGAGTTCTGGAATTACAAGTGATCTCTAGACTACAGAGATCAATTCCTTTGAAGAAAATGACAGCTTTGGAAGGTGGGCTCTATGGCATTATATCCTACTAATATCCCTCCCCTCCTCCAAATGTCATCCGTTCCAGGCTCTGCCCCAAATCTCTAGGGATTTCCCAACCCAGAGTTGGCAACCCTAGGCCCAAAGTCACTGAAAAAGGATTTGAACCTGGTGCCCATCCCTCGCTTAGCCTGAGACTCCTAGCAATACACTACACCAGCTGTGTGTGGGCGGGGAGACACATTATTAGTTCCCCAGTGTGAAAATTTGTACAAACCAGACAATTTGCATTTCCCTTCACAAAGACTGAAGCAGGAACACACCCATTTCTCAAAATGTTCAAAGCTGCTGTCATAATCCCAAGAATGTGACCCTGGCCCTTCTTCTGTGTTTCCTGAAATAAGCCGAATCAGTATTCATATTTTTAAGATATGGCAATGCAAATTTTTAAAAATTGAGGTGGGGTAGGAGGGGCATCTGTAATAAGACTGAACACTGCAGTCCTATGCAGAGTAAGGCCAGCCTAAACCCATGGATTTCTGCTGGCTTAGACTGGAGTAACTCTGCATAGGGTTGTGCTGGAAGAGACTTCTTTTTCTTCCTGTGATTAAAAAGGAACCAATAGGAATGGATAGAGTCAAAAGGTACAATCCTTATCTTTATAAATGTATTGTCAGCTGCTGGCTATTACCAAAGCTTTTAAGAATATATGAACATAAGAAGAGCCATGCTGGATCAGATAAAAGGCCCATCAGACCCAATGGCCAACCAGCTGTCTCTATGAAGCCCACAAGCAGGATGACTGCAACAGCATCCCACTGCCTGTGTTCTCCAGCAACTGATACAAACAGGCCTACTGCCTTTGGTACTGGAGAGAGCAGATATATGTCACAGCTAGTAGCCACTGATAGCCCCATCCTCCATGAATTTGTCCACGGAGTGAGCTGTTGCTGGAAATGTAATTAATTCACTTTGTTTATCGGTATTTGTTGTTATGGAATGGAATGTTGCAAGAAACCAAGAGATGTTCAGTTAAGACTGTAAGACTAGACTGGTAGTATCGTCAAGTTGCACCCCCCCCCCCCGGTAGGTTTTTCAAGGCAAGAGACATTTAGAGCCGGTTTGCCACTGCCTGCCTGTGTGTTCTGACACTGGATTTCCTTGGCAGTCTCTCATCTAAGTGTGAACCAGGGCAGAAACTGCCTAGCTTCTAAGACCTGATGAGATCGAGCTAGTCTGGGCCAGGCCTGGACTACAGAAGGAAATATACCATATTTCCTAGTCTCACCAATGAAATTATCTTGCAGAAATATACATATGTAACAGCCGGAGGGGAACCCAATGTTTAGTTTTCATAAGAACCCTTCGGGATCAGATCAGTGGTCCATCTAGTCTAGCATCTTGTCTCACACAGCGGCCAACCAGTTACTATGGAGGGACAAGGCCTTCCCCTTACGTTGCCTCTTGTCTCTGGTATTCAGAGGTTTACTACTTCTGAAAGTGGAGGTTCCCTTTAGTCACCATGGCTAGTAGCCACTGGCTGACTATATTGTGCTTAAAACCAGGTCTTCTGAGCCCAGATCCTATACTTCTGTCCATGGACTCCTCATCAATAGACAATGAAAGTCCATGGAGTAGGCTGAATTTCAAACAGAAGAGGGCAAACTTGTTGTGCTGGATGTACACCAGTCAGTAGATTAATACTGTTCCTGTCTCTTTTGATTGAGCACTTTGATCGAAAACCTAATGAAAAAAAATCACTTCAATTTCAGCACTTTCCAATCTGGAATGGGTGAAAAATAGCCATGGGGGGGGGGAACCACACCTTTTCATCATCTTGCTACATAAACGTTTTCTGATATTAGAAAAGGCCAACAAAAGCACAGCTTTTGCCCCTTTGATAGCTGATTCACATTCCTACTTCATTCAAAACACTACTTCCCCCCATATGAACATTTTTATTTAAATATCTGTTCCAATGTAATACAAAACAAATCCAATATTTATTTATTTATTTATTTACATGTGACTTATATACCGCTCGTAACCCCTAGCAGGTCTCAGAGTGGTTCACAAAATGCTACATCATAGTAGCCAGCAACCTATTCATAATGTTGTCATCTTATTTAATCTTTCCCTGCCATCACAAAATTTCACTAGATGTGTAAGTTAACTTAGCTATTTCAAGATCTTTTCAAAGTATCTTCTGAACAAGGACTTTTAAAACAGATGTGTTTTATTTACTTCCCATTTTATCAGTGGAAATAAATCAATCATTGAAAGCCATGAAAATGTAATGAGGCTCAAAACTTTTCAAAAGTGCTTTAGTTATGGTGTAATCATTACAGGTGTAGTGCTCCCTGTACAAATATCACAGATCACACCTTCTGCATTTAATGGTCTTTTAACCCCACTGTTTACATTATTTCCTTGCTGCCAGAGGTATTACCTGACACATCTGATGAAATGGATTCTAGCTTATTCAGGCTTATGCTACAAAAAAGATATGATAAACAGTCTGACTTTACTGTTCCATCCATATCTCTGTAATGGAGGTTCTTTTCACTTTAACCCTATTATGTTTCCCTTAATACTTGTATGCACTGTGTGTTCACGTTGCCCTAATACAGCAGTTATTACATTCATGAAGCTTCTAGACACATGGAATTCTTTTGCAATGGACTGTTCAAGTCACAGTAAGAATAGTCAAAACTAAAGCTACTAGCCTGAATTCACTGAATATGTAAAAATGAACTTGCCTGTGAGTTTTTTAAACTGTTTTTTCCACCATGATATACCAACAATGCTTGCTCTGAAATATAGTGCATTGTTTTCACTAGTAAAAAAATTCCTCTTTTCTTCCCTTTACTTCTTCTCATTTTAATATAATTCACTTAATCATGCTCATTGTCAGTCGTACAGAATAGAAGCACAGTATAAATATACTGGAAAGCAGATCCAACGGAAGTTGGTGAACCCAGTTTGCTTATGAACATTATCAGTAAATAACATTCTACAGCAGCGGTTCTCAAGGTCACTCCTGGCTTGGCTGGGCCTGGAGCAGCTTCCTGACAATGCAGCTGCTGCAGCCAGTGAAGTAAGGAGGGGGGAAGAAAGAGAGATGGGGGGGAATATTGAAAGGGGGGCAGGAGAAATAGAGAGACAATAGGTTGATAGAGAAGGCTTTAAACTGAAGACATCGGGGGTGGGAAGAAAAAGCCTGATGTTGTGTGGCATCCCCAACACTAAATTCAAGAAGGGGAGTGACTAGAGAATAAATGACTGGGAGAGAGGTGAGTTCAGTAATTTTCAGGTAAATTCAAAGGGACCTAGGGTAGGAAAGGATTATTTTATTTATTATTATTTATTATTCAGATTTGTACCCCGCCCTCCCCCGTAGGGCTCAGAAATGTCTGGAATCTGCGATGTCTTTATACTAATGCACAGAGTATGGGAAATAAACGGGAGGAACTTGAATGTCAAATATTGGAAAGTAAGTATGATCTGATAGGTATCACTGAGACTTGGTGGGATGAGTCTCATATATGGAACAACGTGGTTGGCGAGCGAAGCAGCGGAGTGATCGGCGAGCAGCCCTGGCGGCCTAGTGACGCTGAGCAACGAAGACTGGGCGTGACGGCGCGGCGGAGCCCGCAGGACATAGCTGGAGCTGTGGCTGGCACGTGGCCGCACCCCAGGATAAAAGCCCACCAGAGGAAGTCACTGGAAGCAAGACCTGTCCCAAAGGAAGCAAAGACCCGCCCCAAGGCGCCAGGAGGTTGACCCCCAAGAAGAAAACCTGAAGCCCGCTGGAAAGAGCCAACAAGAGCTGCCTGGTAGGCAAACACTTCCCCCCAGTTAATGTGGCCCTAGGTAGGAAATTAAATCGTATGTAAACCGCTCATAGACCCTTCGGGGTGCGAGCGGTATATAAACTGAAAGTTAAATAAATAAATAAATAAATAAATAAATAAATAAATAAATAAATAAATAAATAAATAAATAAATAAATAAATAAATATGGAGCACAGCGATCGAAGGATATACCTTGTTCAAACGAAACAGAATTAAGAAAAAAGGAGGCGGGGTGGCACTATATCTCAAGAATGAATACGCTTGCACTGAAATTCAGGATTTTGAGAGTTGCCTCGTTGAAAGTGTGTGAGTAAGGATAGAGCGGGGGGGGGGGGGGTGAATTAAGAAAAAAGGAGGCGGGGTGGCACTATATCTCAAGAATGAATACGCTTGCACTGAAATTCAGGATTTTGAGAGTTGCCTCGTTGAAAGTGTGTGAGTAAGGATAGAGCGG
>NW_015165238.1:562607-562834 GCF_001447785.1 Gekko japonicus | reverse complement strand
CAGAAGGTGGAGGTGGGAACCAGAGGATCTGCTATCCTGGATTTAATCCTGACTAACTGAACTACAGGCTGTGGAAGGTCGGTAGTTCAGCAGTTCAAGACCCGAGTGTGCCGCATGACGGAGTGAGCTCCTGTCTCTAGTTCCAGCTCCTGCCAACCTAGCAGTTCGAAAGCAAGAAATTGCAAGTAGATAAATAGGTACCACTTCGGTGGGAAGGTAACAGCGTT
>NW_015165238.1:562331-562552 GCF_001447785.1 Gekko japonicus | reverse complement strand
TGGCCACATGACCACGGAAACGTCTTCGGACAGCGCTGGCTCTTCGGCTTTGAAACGGAGATGAGCACCGCAACCCTAGAGTTGGATTCGACTGGCTTTAGAGCAAGGGAACCTTTACCTTTTAACAGGGAAGTACTGGTTGATGAAGTGAACGTTGTGGGGTCCTTGGGGAATAGTGACCATGTCAGCTTGGAATCTGACATAGAGAAGGATGTGAAACC